>NC_090754.1:67474593-67634593 GCF_036898095.1 Palaemon carinicauda
AAGTAAAGTATATGAAGTAGATGTGCGTTTGTGGTATAGGATTCTCAGTAATAGAAGACAGCTTCAGGCTATCCAATATGTAGTCACAAATATTATCATTGTCCTTATTACTAGCTACGATATAACCCTGATTGGAAAATATATATTGTTTCCAAATACACAGTTTTAGTAAAATATTCTAAATTAGTTTTCTGCCTGTATTAGCTACCACGAGTGTTGATATTCGATTGGATTAATGAATTTCGGCTAAATATCCTATCGTTAGGGCCTGCGAGGCCAATCAGCACCCATGTACATCTAAGGTAAAACCCTAGAGTTACGATATGGGGTAAAATTTGGAAGAGGAACAGCAATATGGAAAAGGGGGAACCAAAAACGGAAGTAAAGTAGAAGGAAATAAAGGAAGCTCAACTAAGGGTCGAATGAATGCTGCAAAAACTCTTGATTAATGTCTACAGTGCACCCCATGACGGGCACTGTAAGAGATTTGATGTTGGAGAAATACAGAGGAATTAAGGACACCCTTATAGCATAAGTTGCAAGCATGTCCTGAGCAGCTGTAGATGACAACCCTAATGTAAAAGTCAAACATTGAAATCGAACATTTCATGAAAAGGTCATTAAAATGAACAAGTTAGCTACAAATATTTTACATATAAAAGAAGAAAACATAAGAAATAAGGTTTTTTTTTTCTTTTTTTTTTTTTTACAAGAACGGAAGCAATGAAGACAACATTTATTGGAAATGTCATAATATACAATACTCAGATAATTAAAAGGCATACATATTCATGTATGTTACATATTCAAATGTAAATAGCAGTATATTTATCCATAAGTTGATAAACTCATACTGATAAATAAATAGAAACACGTATTAACACTAACTGCGTGATGAATATAGATGAAGATTACCAACCTTCTTGATCCTTGACGTAACCTTGAAAAGATGACGACCGACCACACTTAGAAGAAGAAGAAGCCCCACCATAGATGCAAGACAAGTCAAGCGAAGAGAAGGCTAAGCCCCGAGGAAGGTCAATAACTCCTCCTCCTCTACCCGCTGACCCTTTACAAGACTATTTTACGTCATTTCGATGACCTTAGACGAAATCTAGCAAATGCTGACCTGGTAAGAAGAACTATTCGATGAGCAGGATGATCCATTTCAGCTGTTTGTCATTTCGGATTTCGGGATTTTCCTCGTGATGCTAATTGAAGTAAATGAATCAATTATTTCTGTACTAGGGCCGGGGAGACCATTTGTCACTCTGAGTTGCAGCATGGGGAAACTACCTCACTTGCCGTATGAAGTGAAAGTAAAAGAGGCTGGAGTTGAACCCCAAGATGGAAGAAAGTGCTGATAAGGCAGAGGGATAAACAATGGAAGTAGCTAGAGGTGGGGTACCTATATAGGATAGGAAAAATTATAGTGTAGAAGCTAGATAATAACCACAAGAAGAATGATAGTAATACATGGAGTATGCAGATGCATAAAGCACGAGCAAAAATACGAATTCATACTTAATTCATTGGTAATTGAAGTTCTATTAACACAGAATAATTATCCTACAATGACACAATCTCATAAGCTCAAATTCTTAAATAAGATAATTATCTCTTACTCAAATATAGTCTTATTATGCATCATCATATTATTCATTATGAGAGAGAGAGAGAGAGAGAGAGAGAGAGAGAGAGAGAGAGAGAGAACATCGGGCTGGATATGCTAGGCTCTTGTTAAATGGGTGTTGGTGACAAAATGGCGGCCCATTTTGAAGTTGGTTGTTTCATTTAGGTACTCTAGCCAGAGCCAGGAGATCAACTTTAATGCCTACAGTGCGCCTACAGTGCGCAGTGTGAGATCACTGACAACATTAACCTCTACCTCTTACATCATATCATTTAAAGAATTTTTCTGCTCAAAAAAAAAAAAAAAAAAAAATTAGCAACACTAGAAAAGCGAATGATAATAGGCTCCTTGAATGTGAAAATTCCAAACAAGGGATGTGTGATATATGCTTGACTCGTTAAAAGGACATTATTAATTTCTACTTCACTTTTTATACCAGGCAATTTAAGTTTTGTAAACAAAATTACAGCTTTCGCAGATTTACTGAGATGATAATAATTCTACTTAAGTTTTATAGACAACATTACAGAATTACGCTCTATCATTGTAGAATATTTAAAAATACATTTCAATACACGAGGAGTAAAGACTTTTCTAAGACTTGTTGGGACATATTTATTCACTTTTAGCTCTTTCTATACAACGAATGGCTTAATACTCTGGTTGTAGGAGTAGTTATTGAATTATTTATTTTTCAGTAGGACTACACAATGACAGGCTAGATCGGTTGGTTGATAAATTAATAGTTGTCAGCAGAGTGATTCAATGCTAGGCGTACACGCAATGTATTTAACGATTATCTTCAATCGACTTGAAGAGTTTTACTGTCGACTTTCCTGCAACACGAGGTTTGATGCAATCTTCGTACAAAAGAAGCCATAGAAGCATAACGTAAACAAAACAAGAAAAACTTTTCGTTGCTAAGACGAAGCCAAAGATGATATGTGACGTCACGATTCTCCCCAACTTGACTCCTGAATATATATATATATATATATATATATATATATATAAATACATCTTTCTTAGATACAAATCTAATCTTCTGTTCGTGAATAACATATACATAGATCTCCAATTAAATCATTTTGAGCATCGCTGTAAAACAAATTTCTATTAATAGATCCTAAATATACGCGGTATTACTTTTTATTAAGCAACACTATAACTCTATGATACCTTAGTATGATAAAACCAAGAAACAATTTTATTCATATGGCAATGGAGACTTCTATTATTATTATCATTACTTGCTAAGCTACAACCCTAGGTGGAAGAGCAGGGAAGCTATAAGCCCAGTGGCTCCAACAGGAAAAATAGCCCAGTGAGGAAAGGAAACAAGGAAAAATAAAATATTTCAAGAAGAGTAATAACACTAAAATAAATATCTCCTATATAATCTATAAAAACTGTAACAAAACTTGAGGAAGAGAAGTTAGATAGAACAGTGTGCCCAAGTGTACCCTCAAGCAAGAGAACTCTAACCAAAGACAGTGGAAGACCGTGGTACAGAGGCTATGGCACTATCCAAGACTAGAGAACAATGGTTTGATTTTGGAGTGTCCTTCTCCTAGAGGAGCTGCTTACCATAACTAGAGAGTTTTTCTATCTGACTTCACATTTCTCACTAGGTAAAGAAAATGAAAGATTCTGATGTTAATTCGCTGTTCAGGTATTACTAAAGAAACTAAGATTCAATTAAAAGTATCAGGCTGAGAATACATTTCACATTTACAATACCACACAAAGACCCAATCTCTCTCTCTCTCTCTCTCTCTCTCTCTCTCCACACACACACATTATATATATATTATATATATATATAACTACTGTATTGCCTCGGAGAGATAATCCTAACTATAATATGAGACGATTACAATATATATATATATATATATAGAGAGAGAGAGAGAGAGAGAGAGAGAGAGAGAGAGAGAGAGAGAGATTCATCTGAAATACAATACAAATGGCATGAGTTCAGTCACCGAAGCGTGCGGTTTATATCGATCGGGTGATCCCACGTTTCCCACAAGTGTTTCGTATCAATTATCAAGGCCAAATGGGGGAGGGGGGGGGGGGGGCTTTTATTCTGTGCCAGTTTAGCTTACTACAAAAAGAATAGGGAGGAGAAAATAGTGGATAATAGTGTGCCACAAGCTTGGTAAAGTAATGTTTTTATGTTGGACCGGTTAATGCAAGTCTCTCTTCAAAGTTTATATATGAAAAATCTATTCTATCGTTGTTAATGATCTTGATTTTTTTTATATTCTTCACTTCTCATGTATAGTTTTATTTAATTTCCCGTATGGGCCATTTTCGCTCTTATAATACTAATGCGAGCTGATGGTTGGCTGAAGTGGTAAGAAACCTGGCTACGCTAGTCTCGGTAAGGTCTAAAACTTTTAAACCTGTTGTCGTTCTTGTATCCTACTCCAAATGTAATAGTACATATATTTCCCCACGCTGTGCAAATTCTAAATGAGCGTACATCTTTTGAAAAATCGTCAAAGTTCAACTCTTTCTAGCCGGTCTAACTCGCTCACCTCATATAAATTCACATTGAAAGGCGCTTACGCAGTTATCGTAATTCTCGCATTTACAGTTGCTGTATAGGTTTGCCTGTCTTTAACGTGGCATCTTTATTTCATATTTACATGATAAATTTCTCCCTTCCTTGGCTAAAATAAATCTCTCACTTGAAGAGAAATTTCATCTTTACCAATCCCAGCAGAACGACACACACAAAAACGAACTAAAAAATAATAAGAAAAGTGTTCTCGTAAGCCCAAAATAGACAAATAGAAAAGGCACATGAACACTCGATTAAGAAAAGTTGTGAAAGATTCCATTAATAAAGTATATACTTGATTGCAATTATGTAGTATGTAGTAGGTTGGCCAGGGTACCAGCCACCCGAGGAGATACTACCGCTGGAGAGTTATGTGGTCTTTTGACTGGCCTGACAATATATATATATATATATATATATTGGATCCTTCCCTCTCTCATACGGTTAATTTTCCCTTTGCCTGCATACACACACTGAATAGTCGGGCATATTCTTTACATATTTCCTATGTCCTCATACACCTAACAACACTGAAATTACCAAACAATTCTTCTTCACTCAGGGGGTTACTGCACAATAATTGTTCAGTGGCCACTTTCCTCTTAGTAAGGGTAGAAGAGACTCTTTAGCTATGGTAGGCAACTCTTCTAGGAGAAGGACACTCCAGAATCAAACTATTGTTCTCATGTCTTGGGTTGTGCCATAGCCTCTGTACCATGCTCTTTCACTGTCTTGGGTTAAAGTTCTCTTGCACACTATTTTATTTCTCTCCCTCTTGTTTTGTTAAAGTTTTTATAGTTTATATAGTAGATATTTATTTTAATGTTCCTCCTTAACATATTTTACTTTCCTTTTCTCCTTTCTTCACTGAGCTATTTTCCTTGTTGAGCCCCTGGGCTTTATAACATCCTGCTTTTCCAACTAGGGTTGTAGCTTAGCAAGTAATAATAATAATAATAATAATAATAATAATAATAATAATAATAATAATAATAATAATAATAATATCAAATTATGATGACGTTCATACTACACAGGAAATTAATACAATGCACTTTAAATTTGTTGGATGGGCAGATATAGATGCAAAAGATTAATCCAGATATAAAGGTAATAGCAAAATGAAATTAAAGAGAGGAGAGGTTCCGTATGACACATTATTGATTTAAAATTGATAAAAAAAAAAAATTATAATCTGTTTTTCTTCCTCGTTGCATAATCCTTTGACCTTAATATACCTCATTAACATTTCTTCTACAGATACTAGGTATTGATTACCTACCATCACAATATAGCATATTGTACAGTAATCTCGATATTCAATCACGATACTTCTTTAAGAGAGAGAGAGAGAGAGAGAGAGAGAGAGAAAGAGAGAGAGAGAGAGAGAGAGAGAGGAGAGAGAGAGAGAGAGAGAGAGAGAGTTACAAGGATTTTGGATGTCTCAAAGACTTCTTAGTCCATCCGCGGAGACTCCATATGCTCTTTGGTAGAGCGTTTTATTTCAAGTATTTAGAGTTCTTATGATCTTGTTTAACTTATTCTTGAACTCATTTACCATGTTACTGTTTACTACATCCGCTGGAAGTCTATTCCAAGTGTTTGCTATTTTGTATGTAAAAAAATTGTCACAATGAGTGGTGTTACATCTTTTCAATTCCTGTTTGTATCCGTTACATCTGGACTGATTTGTGCTAAGCATGAATGGATTGTTGTTATCTATATTTGTTATTCCTTCAAGAATATTGAATGCCTCTATTAACTGTCCCCTTAGTCGTCGAGTTTGTAGATCAAATAAGTTCAAACGTTCCATCCTCCATCTATATCCAAATTGCCTTAGTGTTAGGACTAGTTTGGTGGCCGTAGCTTGTACTGCTTCCAGTCTATCTATATCCTTCTCAATACTTGGAGCCACAAGAATTGGACTCCATATTCTAGATGGGGTCTTACTAGTGATGTGTCCATCTGTAACACATTGTCTTTGTTTCTATATTTGAATTGTCTCTATGTAACCTATCAGTTTCTGTGCTTTCTTTTTAGCTTTAATGCTCTATTTTGTGAACTTCAAATCCTTGCTAATAGTAATACCGAGATCTTCCTCTATAACTACATTCCCCAGAGTTGAAAGGAATTTTCTATTTTCTGGACCATTCTCCTAGCTTCATAGATCTTCTCTTAAGGCTTCTACGTCTTTTGCGTTCGCAGCATTTATGCCCAATTCAGTATCGTCGGCAAATTTGGCTATTTTACTAGTTAATCCTAAATCTATGTTGTTAATGTAGGTCAGAGATAGCAATGGGTCAATGACGGACCCTTGAGGTGCTCCGCTTGTAACAGCTGCCCACTTCGAAGCTTCTCCATTGATTACAACTCACTGTTTCCTATTTGTCAGCCAAATATTGATCCATTCAGCTGGCTCATCAATGATGCGTACTACTCTAATTTTGACCATTATTTCTTCATGAGGAACTTTGTCAAAAGCCTTTTGAAAATCTAGGTATATGATGTCTATTGCCCTGCCTTTGTCATAAATGCTAAATACATTGTGTAAAAATTCCAAAAGATTTGTCACATGATCTCTTTTGTCTAAAACCATGTTTGCTGCCTATCAGAAGATTGTTTTTCTCTATATGTTCTACTATAATTGATTCAAAATATTGTAAGGCACTAAAGTTAGACATACAGGTCTGTAGTTGCCAGGTTCTTATATTGGTCTCTTCTGGTAGAATGGAGGAATATTGCCTAGTTTCCATCCTTGTGGGGCCTTTCTTTCGTTGGCTGTCTTTCGGAACATTTTGTAAAAGTGTGGGGTTATCTCTTCGAGAGGAGAAAAATTAATAGTTTAAGAAACAGAGAAAAAAGAAAAACTATACAGAGAGAGAGAGAGAGAGAGAGAGAGAGAGAGAGAGAGAGAGAGAGAGAGAGAGAGAGAGAGATTAAACCATTAAACAGACTTTAAGAAGAAAGAAAATATCAATAAAGTACTACACTGCTAATCAAAGATAAAATGAATTCTATGAAGCATAATAATGTATCCTTATGAGTAATATTCCAGTAAGCTCAATGAAAAACTAATTTTGGGCTATTCATAGCTGTACTTGATAAGATAATCATCCTACCACACACAAAAAAAACAAAAAATAATACAGTATAATATTCATATATAGACAGTACTGTATATATATATATATATATATATATATATATATATATATATATATATATATATATATATATATATATATATATATATATGTGTGTGTGTGTGTGTGTGTGTGTGTAAAAATTATGATCTTGATGTTTAGACTTACGAAATTCCATCCTTTTACATCACTGGCCCCTATGCAAATAAACAGAATGAACTTACCTTAGTCGAAGTCTAGGAGGGTATGCAACATCTCTAATCCACTCTTGTACAACTATCATTCTAAACAGTGTGGATCCAATAGCAGAAACCAACACCTTGAAGGACACAATATACGGGAACGGTGCATAACACTTTAAAATTGCATGAAAGCTCTTGAACTTCTAAAATCATCAACCCATATTACAAGACACTTGTAGACTTTAGTCTCATCATTTACTGAAGAGAAAAAAAAAAAGGTCCTCAATCAAATATTCATTAGCAAAGATTATAATGGTAAAATCACATGCACTAATTCTGTTATATGAAATAGATTTAAAGTACTGTAGATTCTATTAAGCAATATGTTGACTATCTAACTCTTAAATGCAGATGATTCATATTGAGATTCCTTACACGAATGCATCACTAATAATATGAATTTTTTATAATTGTATGTACGTATTTTCTACTACCTCAGCCCGAAGTAGCAGCAGGGCCTATGAGAACTAAGTTACAATCACTTGCCATTCATTTCTAGGCCTACCACACTCTTTTGCCTCTCTCACATCTATCCTGTCACCTATGGCTTTCTACAATCCATATATTGGCCTTCCTCTTCCACTTCTCCCATCAACTCTTGCATTCCCTTCTTCAGCAGATGACCCTTTTTCCATTATCTCAACATGGCAAAACCAGCTCTAAATATTGATATCCACTGTAGCTGTCAATTAATTTCTTAAACAGTTCTCACCCTTACTACTTTGTTCTGAACCCTATCCCACAGAGATACACCAACCATACTGCTCAGACACGTCATCTCGAACACATTCAATTTCTGTCTCTTCGTCACTTTCATTCCTCACAATTCTGATCCAAACATCACAGATGATACAATCACTTTCTCATAGAGAACCCCTTTACATTCATCTCTAACCCTCTATTGTTATTACTCCATTCACTGACCACTACTTTTTACATCCTTCCTTCACTCTCTGAAGTACAGTACCTATGCTTCCACTCCACCATTTGAAGAAACAACAGACATAAAGTATTTAAATTGATCTTATTAAAGTATATCTCCATTCATAAGAGTCAATCTAACACCACCCTCCATTCTTGAGCATAACCTTACTCTTATGGAGGTGTGGACCAAGTTGGCATTTCTTTTTTTTTTTCTATTTTTATAAAAACTGCTACTAACTTATCTGTTATTTTCTGAAAGTTACCAAGAAGAGGTTCTTTTGCACTTGATAGAGAATTGGTATTGTTACTGCATTATGTAAATGTATTTGTGGTAGCTCAAGTCCAGCTAATTACTGCCCAATCTCCATAATTCCCATATCAAGCTTTTGAACATCTTTTGGCAAAACATCAAAATAGTTTTGCTGAAAGTAATCATCCGTTGTTGGCTTAAAATCTGGCTTTCATTAAGGCCTTAGGGCATGTGACTCACTTCTTAAAATCTCCAACGCTGTACAGATATTTATTGATTGTGGACAAGAAGTTCATATGATTGGCCTTGATTTTAGTGCAGCCTGTGACCATGTTAATCACAAGGAACTCATTTTCAAACTCAAATCATGGGGAGTGGATTGATCTTTTCTTAGCATTATTATTGAATTTTCAAGTAACAGATTGCAGAGTTGTTGATGGGTAATATAGCGAGTCTAAAAAACTGATATCTGGTGTTCCTCAGGGCAGTGTTCTTGGCCCATTACTTTTCATACTATATACACGATGTGGTTTGGCCTAGAAAACAACCTCGTTGCATATGTAGATGATGCTATTCTTTTCCTAAATTCCTTCTTCTGAATATAGATCTGGGGTTGCTGAATCCATTAAGAGAGATCTTGCTAAAATTAGTGCATGGTGCAAGTAATGATTGCAAGTAAGTCGGGGACAGTGGCTCTTCACCATTCAGATCTCAGCCTTGATAGTGTTTCTTCAACTATGTATGATTTAAAATTTTAGGTGTGATTCTTGATAGTAAATTTACTTTTCAAAAACACATTCAGTGTCTCTTCAATTCCACAAAAAACCACCTTACTGAGAAAGTGATTTAAGATTTTCAATGATCAATCTATTCTCAGGTGTTTTAACTTTTATTCAGCCTTGTTCGAGTACTGTTCTCTTGTCTGGTTTTCAGCTACTGAATCTCATCTTAATTTGTTGGACAGGAAATTACAGTCTAATGTATTAAATTTCTTATTCCTAATCTACATAATAATCTCTGGCACCATTGTTTGGTTAGTTCGTTATGCATGTTGCATAAGATTTTTCATAATTCTGACCATCCTTTGCATTCATAACCCCAGATAGTACCATCCTGTTCGTAATACTATTAGTCATGCCTCCATCATAATGGTCAACAATACAGAATTATAGAGCTTTTATTCCAGCTGTGACAAAGTTTTGGATTGATCTTCCTAATAAGGTAGTTGAATTGCTGGAATTTCCTAAAGTCAACCTTGCAGCAAATGTTTTTCGTTGCCGGTCGTTTGAGCAAAGTATTTTTCATCGAAGCCAATTGAGCGAAGTTTATTAAAAGCGAATGTTAGATTCAGCGACTTACTTCTAAGTGACTTTGCCAACAGGTATTATGAAGTTTGAAATACTGTAAATATTAGTATCAAGAGTTTGACAAAGGTGATTAAAAGAAATATAAACATTAACCACTGCCTTTGATGAAATAAATATAAATTCAAATTTATAATAGTTCAAATGCGAAAAATTCTTTATTAAAGTGAGGTGGTATGATTTGGGAATAATAATGGCCACTGCCATCCAAAGAGGAGGGGTGACCTCTTGTTTCTGTCCCAATCGTTGACGCAACTTCATCTGAAACTCGAACTAGTGCGTCCTGAAATATGCATCGTGGTGAATCGTGTGTCTTTCCCGCAGCGATCATAAATTCAACTTAAATTTTTTCCATGTGAAGTTTCACTGAATCACACTCTGTGAATGCTCACCTTTTCCATATACAATAATTACTGTAATTTCTGCAATCTGAAGTTGTCTTTAATCATCCTTTGCTGACATATGCCTCACATTGCCTTACAATAATGCTTAGAGTTGTTTTGTCCTTTTAGTAACTTAGTTTGTCTCATCCATGCTTTAACAAAATTATTTCCATGCTGGGTAAAATAAATTTTTAAGTACTTACTATAAAATAAAAAAAAATAAAAATTCACATGTCCTCACTATATGAAAAACTGTAGTCTATCAACTTTAAAATGCTAAATTCTTATCACTTTTACTGGCACTTATATTACTCATCGGTCAAATAGTTACGCTGAAAACGACCATCACTTGAAGGAGTATTGCTCAAACCGACTTCATCGAACCAGTATAGAACCAATGTTTTTATGTTGAACAGGCTTGACATAAATCTCTTTTTACAGTTTATATTAGAAACATATATTTAAATGTTGTTACTGTTCTTAAAAACTTTCTTTTAATTGTTCATTACTTCTCTTGTAGTTTATTTATTTCCTTTCCTTACTGGGTTATTTGTTAAGCATAGTTGGAAAAGTGTATGGTAGAGTAATGATTAATAGGATCAAGGATAAAACAGAGAATGCAATCTTAGAAGTACAGGGTGGTTTTAGAAGAGGTAGGGGTTGTATGAATCAGATTTTTACAGTAAGGCAGATATGCGAGAAATATTTAGCAAAAGGTAAGGTGTATGTTGCGTTTATGGATCTGGAGAAAGGGTATGATAGGGAAGCAATGTGGAATGTGATGAGGTTATATGGAGTTGGTGGAAGGTTGTTGCAAGCAGTGAAAAGTTTCTACAAAGGTAGTAAAGCATGTGTTAGGATAGGAAATGAAGTGAGTGATTGGTTTCCAGTGAGAGTGGAGATGAGACAGGGATGTGTAATGTCGCCGTGATTGTTTAACTTGTATGTTGATGGAGTGGTGAGAGAGGTGAATGCTCGAGTGCTAGGACGAGGATTAAAACTGGTAGACGAGAATGACCATGAATGGGAGGTAAATCAGTTGTTGTTTGCGGATGATACTGTACTGGTTGCAGACACAGAAGAGTAGCTTGGCCGATTAGTGACAGAATTTGGAAGTGTGTGTGAGAGAAGGAAGTTGAGAGTTAATGTGGGTAAGAGTAAGGTTATGAGATGTATGAGAAGGGAAGGTGGTGCAAGGTTGAATGTCATGTTGAATGGAGAGTTACTTGAGGAGGTGGATCAGTTTACGTACTTGGGGTCTATTGTTGCAGCAAATGGTGGAGTGGAAGCAGATGTACGTCAGAGAGTGAATGAAGGTTGCAAAGTGTTGGGGGCAGTTAAGGGAGTAGTAAAAAATAGAGGGTTGGGCATGAATGTAAAAGAGAGTTCTATATGAGAAAGTGATTGTACCAACTGTGATGTATGGATTGGAGTTGTGGGGAATGAAAGTGATAGAAAGACAGAAATTGAATGTTTGAGATGAAGTGTCTTAGGAGTATGGCTGGTGTATCTCGAGTAGATAGGGTTAGGAACGAAGTAGTGAGGGTGAGAACGGGTGTAAGAAATGAATTAGCAGCTAGAGGGGATATGAATGTGTTGAAGTGGTTTGGCCATGTTGAGAGAATGGAAAATGGCTGTCTACTAAAGAAGGTGATGAATGCAAGAGTTGATGGGAGAAGTACAAGAGGAAGGCCAAGGTTTGGGTGGATGGATGGAGTGAAGGAAGTTCTGGGTGATAGGAGGATAGATGTGAGAGACGCAAGAGAGCGTGCTAGAAATAGGAATGAATGGCGAGCGATTGTGACGCAGTTCCGGTAGGCCCTGCTGCTTCCTCCGATGCCTTAGATGACCGCGGAGGTAGCAGCAGTAGGAGATTCCGCATTATGAAGCTTCATCTGTGGTGGATAACGGGGGAGGGTGGGCTGTGGCACCCTAGCAGTACCAGCTGAACTCGGTTGAGTCCCTTGTTAGGCTGGGAGGAACGTAGAGAGTAGAGGTCCCCTTTTTTGTTTTTGTTTCATTTGTTGATGTCGGCTACCCCCCAAAATTGGGGGAGGTGCCTTGGTATATGTATGTACTGGATTATTTTTCCCTGTTGGAGCCCCTGGGCTTATAGCATCCTGCTTTTCCAGCTAGGGTTAAAGGTTAGCTAGTACCAATAATAATAATAATAAACTTGCAAGTTCCTTCTCTCTCACACCCATCCAAACTATAACTAATCGCCACAGCTTTTCCTCCGAGTCTGTAACCAATACAGTATCATCCGCAAACAACTAGTGACTTACCTCCCACTCACGATCAATGTCATCTATCAGTTTCAATCCTCGACCAAGCATTTGAACACTCACCTCTCTTACAGCTCCAACAACAAACAAATTGAACAACTATGGCAATATCACACATCCCTGTCTCAGCCCTACTCTGACTGGAAACTACTCACTCATTTCATTCCCTATTCTAACACAAGCTTTACTGCAAATGTATAAACTCTTCACCGCTTGTAACAACTTTCCACCAATTCTATATAACGTCACCCCAGTCCACTACATTTCCCTATCACAAGCTTTCTCTAGATCCATAAATGGAAAATGTACCGCCTTACCTTTCGTTAAATATTTCTTGCATACTGTATGTGCCCAACTGTAAAAATGTGATCAATAAATCCCCTACCTCCTCTAAAACCACCCTGCACTGGGGTCTAGGAGCAGGTGATGGGATCTTCCTTTCACCTAATCCCATAGACCTGGCCAAACCTGAGGGTTTAGACGCTGTTCCCTTCGAAGAGCCAGGGACCTTGGCGGAAATGACGTGCTGGATTAAGGAGTTCTATAATTCTCCACCGACACCTGCACATGGCATCCCAGAAGGAGAGGCATTGCTGCCTGTGCCAAAGCGCCAGAACTAGCTTTGGGCTAACTTGTTAGCCCACTGGTTTGCTAGCTGGTGTTAGGAAGGTCACTGACTTCCCACCCCACAGCATGAAACTTTTACTTCTCCAAAGACTCCGAGGTTGATAACCCCATTGACTTAAGAAGTACGTTACTACTCCCAACCACTGGTTGAGCCAGGAAACAGCATGCTCAGATGCATAGAAACCTCTCTGCCTTGAGAGTGGGGTTGAGGGGTCTAAATCCTAAATAATTGGCTAGACTAGAGAGAGTTCTCAGATCTATAGATCTGATCGTAAACTTGATCTAGGGTCAAACCAACTACAAGGATGGACTCGAGACCAAAGTGATGATCGATGACTGAAGTTCCCCTGTCTGTTGTGCTCACCTATGAGAGCAAGGATTTTTACAACTGAACACTACGATTTGAAATTGGCTGCTTCCGTTGGTACCAATGTAAGGTCCAGTGTCCTAGAGACAGTCAAATCCTGGTATTCTCATGCCTGTGCATAGAAGAGTGTGTGGCAGGATGTTCTGGAGATTCTACCCTATTACGACCGCTCTGCCCCAAGGACAGAGCTGACTATGGCCAGGGAAGAACAATGACACCTGGGGAAAAATCCATGACACTGACCAGATCAGCGATGGAAAGAGTAGCACGTACCCTCCATCTACCCCTAGGCACTCTGTCTTCCATTGAGAGCCTCCAGTGATCCTATCATCTTGACCCACTCTAAGGAAGTACAGTATCGGGGGATGAGTGAGGAGCAGTCCACTTTCCAGAGAGGAAGGGAGATGGGTGGTGTCCAAGCTCCTCCATTAACCAAGGAATAGTAAGTGTATAAAGCTGTACACTTGTGTCCTGCCTGGGTACTGGGATAGCCGGGAAGACCCAGAGCCACAACCGGACACCTTGTGCAAGGTAACATGCATTTTCGGCCCTGATACTGACTTATGCCCAATCTAAGGCTTTACACCTACCAATACCGTAAATTCACTCTCTGGCACATATGTCACTCTATGACCCTTACCAATCCTTTTGGGTTTGGGAAGGGGGTACAATAGGGGTCACCCACCACACGTTTCACCTCTGGCATCACCATGGTAGATAAATTACTGGTACTGTGGAATGATCTTCCTAATCGGGTAGTTGAATTGGAAGGACTTCAAAAGTTCAAACTAGCAGCAAATGTTTCTATGTTGAACAGGCTGACATAAGTATTTTTATAATTTATATATGACGTATCTGTTTTGATGCTGTAACTGTTCTTAAAATATTTTATTAATTGATGATTATTTCTCATATCGTTTATTTATTTCCTTACTTCCTTTCCTCACTGGCCTATTTTTCCCTGTTGGAGCCCTTGGGCTTATATCCTCTTGCTTTTCCAACTTGCGTTGTAGCTTAGCTAATAATAATAATAATAATAATAATAATAATAATAATAATAATAATAATAATAATAATTAGGGATACAGAGAAGAGAGGTAGCCTCAGCTACCAACTCCTTCAACAAAGTCTTGGAGGGCCTACCTGATAGACCTAAGGAAACCCAAGATTTTCCTAGGTCAAACAAACTCATTGTCAGCAGTCTGCATAAGATATGAAAAGCTTCCAACCTCCGAAGGGGAATGGCAAACATTGGGGGAGGCCTACACAGTACCACAACTTGAAAAACCTGCCAACGCAGATCCAGGAACCGAACCTGGGTTGTATGCACAACAGTGGCAGCAGACGCACCCACTGAGTGGACAGAAGATGCATAAACTTCTTTAGTGTTGCCAAGACAGACACAGTGAAGGCTTAGTTCTCTTCTTTCCCATCAGACAGTATGCCTGCTACTGCACAGGAAGTCATGACCTGCACTCGACACAAGGGGATAATTGCAAACAATCCTGCATCCTACAAAAGGCATACAGTGGATATACAGCAGGTTTACTAACAAACCAGTTACAACATCCATCCTTCCCCAGACAAGTCTGTATTTCTTGTTTATATCCATCACAATCAAAACTAACACCCAGCATTCTCTTCCTGAAAGAAAAACAAAAGGATAAGTTCATTCAAAGTAAGTATTACGTCCATACTAATTTGCAGCCGAAAGTAAAGCGAGGCTCTTCAAACAGGTGTGTGTGTGTGTGTGTGTTCTCGGCTGCTTCCACCACCTGTCATTTAATTACTCGTCAAAATGATGTAACGGCCATCCAGCTACCGCAGAAAGCATTCCCTTATTTAAAGGACAATGCTTTGTATTTTGTGTAAGAACAAATTGTCAGCATCCAAATTTGCCTATTATGGTAAGGAATTTAGAAAATAGAAATGACATGTCTCTTCATTTCCTAAGTGATAGTAAATTATCTTTAACACTATGTATATCTCTGTTGTTACAAAATTTCAAAGAAAAATGAGACAAATTCTAACTGAACAATGAAGCATGACAAAGTTTACAAAATTGGACAAATAAGTGAGAGAAGACTCAAGACCATAGAGTAGATACTGGAGTCAAATAGACATTGTCAAGGCCTTTTAATACCAATTGTGGCATACAAGATACACTGTGAGCAATATCCCATATGGGGAAACAAATGCACAGGCAATACTTTATTTTAATGATTTGCCAATCTATTGTCCTTTTCACTATACAAGTTTCTAACTTCTGACTTATCTTTATACTTTAGATGTGTCTGTTGCATTTAGTCACCGCCAATAATCATTCAAGCACTTGATTAATTGGCAAAGAGACACATTCTTTACACCTGGACACCCCTATGGAGTAGAAAAATGTAATACAACACAGGGAAACCAAATG
Organism: Palaemon carinicauda; assembly: GCF_036898095.1. Taxonomy (NCBI): domain Eukaryota; kingdom Metazoa; phylum Arthropoda; class Malacostraca; order Decapoda; family Palaemonidae; genus Palaemon; species Palaemon carinicauda. The sequence continues at coordinate 67,490,800 of NC_090754.1, forward strand.
TCGGGAGATAAAACCACACACAGTATTCTATAAAAATGTATTGTACCAATATCTTCATGATTCAGTCCTTAAAATTAGAAAGAAAATATATCACCAATATTGAAAACACTTTTCTCTTTTACTGAGGCACAGAATTCAAATAATATATGTGACATTTTTTCCACAAGAGCAATTGAGTGTATTTCTAAATTACATTTATAACACAACTAGACGATTAGAAAAAAAAATGCCCACAAAATGTGACATTCTTCAAGAAATCCAATTCCAGTAATTTTGTAATTTGATACACCAATCTCAGACACATAATGAAGAAAAAATGCTACTAAACTGGTAAGAAGTCATTGAATTTTGTTCCATTTGTCCAGTACAAAAGCTCAAGACAACTGCAACATCTACATATTGTACATAATCTAATACTCGGTTCCACCCACTTCATATCAAATTAAAAAATGTACAGTAATTATATTAAACAATATTGCAGCCAACACTTACTGCCACAAGATGCCCCCCAAAAGACAGGTACAGTCTACAGACTGGAGCATCGTCTATAGATTCGGAAGCATTTTCCGGGTACTGTCCAAGGTAGTCTGCACAGGTCACTGCTTGACTTTAAACTTAATTGTTCACTTATTAATCAAACTCTTTCAGTGCTCCATCCAACGAAAATGAAGGAATCGAAAGTGTCCCTTGTACTTCGTAAATTCTACACCATACAGAAAGGAAAATATTTCCATATTTCTGCAATAAGTTATAGTACATTAAAAACAATTGAGAAATAAATTCACAATAATTACCATTAAGGAAATTTCCTGCAATGTCTTTAAGTTACTGTGTATTTATATACTATAAGCGTGTCTGTATTCTGAAGAGATACCCCTTCTAAAAGCATAGCAAATGCACATGAGAAGCATCGCAAATGCTCTAAAAGGGATTCATATTGAGAAAGATCACTGTTACTTGCGTAAGTCCAATACAAATACACTGCCATCAGATGCAGAGGCTCCAACTTTGTCGCCTCGTGAATTCCAGCAAACTTCAAAAATGCCACCAGTTCCCTTATAGCTGTGTACAAGCTGACCAGACTGCAAAGGAAGAGATTAAAAATAAAATCTATAGTTAATCTCCAACAAAGAGTAACTATGTACAAAAATAAGTTATAAATTCAAATGTTCAAGAACTTACATTACCACTGGGGCATTCTATTTTCAAAATAATGATATTCAAAACACACTGGTAACAACCAAATACTATCAAGCACTTAGTTATGAAATCATATACAGAGAGGACAGATAAACTTCATGGGAAGGAGATAGGAATAAAATATCAGTACTGTATTGGAATCCCTGAGTAAAAGAATGCAAAGATAAATAAGCATCAGTTTTAGCAAGTGATCTTAGCGATTAAGGAGTTTACTGATAACATTGTTAAGTATGTTTACCTGATCTCTCATTAAATCTAACAAGGCTGATCACAAAGTTTCAGGAAATTCCCATTAACCAATCCCATGAATTAAAAATAATTCCAAGAATGGGTGGTTTTCATCTAACCTTGTGGATGAGAAACTCAAGGGAAGTAATCTTTCTTTTACCCCCCTTAGTGAAATGTTGACGTATTCAAGGAATACTTACTGATTGACAGCGCACTAGGAGTACTCTGAGACCTCAGCAGCGGCACTTTGAACCTACGTATCAACTCCTTCCAAACCTTGTATCCGAAGAGGAATCCCAAGAATCATGAGTCCTGTTTACAAGCCATTTAGGCACATTAACAACCTATACAGTAGAAGCAAAGATGATCCTTCAAGATGAAATCTGCAGGAAGGATGGCTGGACCACTCTCTCGTCACAAAATATAAATGGGAGGTGTGACAGATGGCTCTCAAAACTGGAATCCTTAGGAATAGTAGCCATTCCCTACCAATACAGGCCAAAAAGACTCAACAAAAAGGATGAAAAAAAATTTTTGGAAGTAATCCGAGTTTTTCAGAGCATACAAACCTGGAGCTATTTAGAGGGGAATTACTTTCACCGTAGCTGAAAGACGAGCCAAGACAATTTTAGTGAGGGATAACTACCCCATCCGCTAATTAGCTGTTCTTTTTAAGTAACACCTTATACTCCTCACTGGGCGTAGTAACAGTTGGTCTGGATCTTCAGTTACAGAATGTAGACTCCATTGGGATTGGGCCGGCCCTAGAGTCCAGCACACCCGGATTTTGAGTCTTAGCAATAAATTCGGGGACGTAACTAAGGATTACTTCTCCCCATCTCCTGGAGTGGGAGACGTCAGTAGATAGACCATGCAGTTCGCTGACTCTCTTGGCTGAAGCCAAAGCAAGTAGGAACAGTGTCTGCCACATGAGGTGGCGATCTGGAGCCTGGCGTAATGGTTTGTATGGGGGCCCTTCAGAGACTTTAGGACCTGAACCACGGTCCAAGGAGGAAGTCTAAGCTCTGACTAGGGACAAGTAAGCTCGTAACTATGTATGAGTAAAGAAAGTTCCGAGGAGTTTGAAGGCGGGACTCGCGGCTGAGCGGTAGCCTTTGACTGCTGAAACTGAGAGAAGAATTTCCTCCCAAAGGTGTATAAGGAACTCCGCTGTAGTTGGAACAGAGGCATCGAGGGAAGAGACACCCCCTCCCCAACACAAACCACAGAAAACTGACCACTTTGACTGGAAGACAGCATCTGTGGATCGTCTGAGGGGTCCAGCCATTCTTTTCGCAACTCGTTACAAAAAGCCTCTTTGTGTGAGGACGAGCTGGACAGTCTCCAGCCGTGAAGCCGAAGCGAAGCTATGGTTCTGCAGTAAATGTTAGCATGGGGTCGTTTGAGTAGATGGTGGCATGGAAGGAGTTCCTTGGGATCTCCTTGAGGAGCTGCAAGAGGTCCGGAAACCACTCTGCATGATGCCATAGTGGAGCTATTAGTCATTCATAGGTTGCTGCTTGCTCGTACCTGGTTGAGGACTTTTCTCATCTGACAGAAAGGGGGAAACAAGTATGCATCCACGTTTACCAACCGTTGTTGGAAAGCATCTTACCAAAGAGCTTGTGGATCTGGGTCTGGGGTGCAATATAACGGGAGCCTGAAGTTCAGGGCTGTTGCTAACAGATCCACATTCGGGGAACCCCACTAAGTCAGGACTATGTTGGCTACTAGAGGATTCAAAGACCACTTGGTGCCCACTATCTGAGTCGCTATGCGACAAATTTCCTGTCAGCCCATTCCGTTTGCCTGGAATGAAGCCAACTGATAGGGTCACCAAGTTATCTTCTGCCCATCTGAGTATCTATTGCTAGATGGCACAGCTGCTGTGAGAAGGTACTGCCTTGGTTATTTAGATAAGCCTCTACAGTATTGAGGTATTGTTGCTCATCAATATTACAGAGTGTCTCGCTAGGAACTGGTGGAACTGTTTGAGGGCCACGAAGCCTGCTCTCATCTCTAAGAGATTTATGTGCTGATAACTTTCTGATTTGGACCATTGGCCAGAGATGATGTGGTGCAGCAAGTGGGCCCCCAACCCTTCTTTTAATGCATCTGAAAAGAGCATCAATTCTGGGGAAGGAACGAGAAGATCGACCCTTTTGCAGAGGTTTGGATCTGCTAGCCCCCATCTGAGGTCCAACCGTTCCTCTGGTCCTATACGGACTAGGCAATCCCTGAGATCGATGGACTGATTCCATTGGGATTTCAGGCACCACTGGAGGTATCTCATCCTGAGGCGACTGTTGGGAACTGGACAGGCCAGAGAGGAGAGGTGACTGAGCAGGCAAAGCCAGCTCTGCGCTGGGAGCTCTTCTAGCCTAAGGAAGGTCTGTGCTACCTCCCTCAGCCTCTGAATCCTTTCTTTTCACATGCCCAGGTATACCAGTTCTTGAGAGGGAAGCAGATGAAACTTCTCGAGGTTTACCAAGATCCCTAGATCCTGGCAAAACCTCAGAAGTTCATCTTGGTGGCGAAGGACAGCCTCCGAGTCTGCCAGAATCAGCCAGTCGTCCAAGTGTCTTAGGAGACGGATGCCGACTCTGTGGGCCCAAGATGAAACTATGATGAACACTCTTGTGAAGACCTGGGGTGCTGTGGAAAGACCGAAACACAGCACCTCAAACTGGTAATGCTTCTGGTCTAGCATTAATCTTAGATACCTCCTGGAAGACGGATGGATTGGGATCTGGAAGTATACGTCCTTCAGATCTAGAGTGATGAAGTCATGCAGTCTTATAGCTTGTCTGACTGTGTTGGCCGTCTCCAGTCTGAACGGGGTATGTTTGACAAACCTGTTCAGAGCTGAGAGGTTGATGACTGGTCTCCAGCCTCCAGACAGCTTATTTACAAGAAAGAGTCGACTGTAGAAGCCTGGGGACCCGTCAAGGACCTCTTGGAAAGCACCCTTCTTCATCATGATCTGGATTTCTGCCTGGAGGCCACACTCCTGTGCAGCTCTCTTCGCATAGAAGTTCGATGGAACAAGCAATCAAGACAGTAGAGGGAGAGTGTGTGACTGGGACGCGATACCCTAAACGAATACCTTTGATTGTCCAGCGTTCGGCCCCTTAATGAAGCCACCTCTACCAGCGGCTCTGCAGGCATCCCCCCATAGGTGGTCGCGTGGGAGGATTGCCTGTCCAAGGCTGGATCCCCTCTTCCCTTTGCCTCTACGAAAGGACTTCTGTCCTTGAAAGGCCTGTTTAGACACCTTCTGACCCTGCTATTTTGGGTCTCTCGCCCTTTTCGCCTACGGTTTCGAAGCCGTTTTATTCTGTGGTTGTCTGGCTGTCAAGACCTTCTGGATGGGGGAGTCCTGGCTGGACTTCCTCCAATTCTCTGCCACCTGCTAGACGTCCTCGGGATTGAAAAGCGAACTACCTTCGAAAGTAGCGTTCCCGAGTCTCGCCACCTTGCCCAGAGGGAGTTGTCTATAGAATCTTATGATGGCATTCCTCCTCTTCGAGATGGTGTTGGCCCAAAAGTTTACCATTTGATGGGAGAGGAACTCGATGGCCTGAGTACTAAACAACAGGAAAGTCTCCATAGACTTCCTGGTCAATTCCCGAGACCAGTCCTGGGACCGGACTAATTTTCCTAAGGGACCCAACCAGAAGTCGAGCCACGAAGTCGCCTGCATGGCGTACTTAGAGTATCTCAGAGGCTGAGAACGAGACAGACAGTCCCGAGAGCTTCTCGAAGGGTGTGCCCCTCGAGAGTGCCTCTATGAAGTGGCCGAGAGGCAAAGTAGGGAGAGAATCACCAACAATTTCGTAGTACCTCTTCTAAAACACATACGGAGGAGGGAGGAGCTTGGAGAATGAAATGGAACGGAGAGAAGAAGAACCAGTTGCCTGGGACATTGCCTTCTGTTTGGCACTCCTCAACCCCTTCGACCAGGGTAGAGCTGTACTGGAGTTCAGGGGTCTCTGAGTACAGGTAGTCGTCAACTTACAACAGAGATAGGGATTGAGAGACGTATGTCAAACTCAAAAAGTGAAGTTTCCGTAGGTTTATTATCATGTGTCATGATTCCGCAATCATCTCATTCATATGTTATCAACATTTATTTTCTTACTGTTTATTATTTCATTTTCTTGTTTCATAGGATATCATATGCTCTATTGATGCCTTTTTGTATCCTATTCTTCAATTTCGGAAGCAATTTACCAATGAACAATTACTAAATATTTTGTTTACCTTTGGTTATGATCAGTTGATCTGAAGGTCCAGTTACCATTTTGAAAGATGCCGCACATACGAATGGCGTACTTTTTATAAAATTTCTTAACTTATTCGAAATGTCTTCAGTTTTCATACAGTTCATTTTAGCCATTATTATTAATTATCATGGGAAATCGTTCTCAGTCTTTCTCTGTGCGTGTGTGTGTGGTAGCGCGCATACGGGTAATTCACTTTTAAAGCATCATACAGTATTTAATTTTTAGTTCATTGTTATGCCTTCATATTTCATTAGACATTGTTGTGTTTAATTGTGGTTTATTAAAGCATGTTTATACTGTATTCTATTTCTATATTTCTTCAGCATTTCAATAATCAACCATTACTTTGATTTACTCGTAACAACCAATACAGACCAACAAAATACTTTGAATTGTTACTTGATATTTTGATAATGGGAATACTAATACTAATCGTTAGCCTATTGGAAGGAAATCACTGTATTGCCCGGTCGCTTTCCGCTAGTAATAAGACTTCACCAGACATACAATATGAACTCGAAAGATATCAAAACTTCTTAATGTACTATCATGAACAGAAGTTCGTTCCCTTAGACCTCCAGAGAGTGAACCCGAATCGCCTGACAATGGATCACCGAAGCTTTTGAACAAATAATTCATGGAAATCCCAAGAGATGGCGCACCGCAAGGACGTTGGGTGCAGAGAGGAGTAGGAAGTATTTATTTTTCTAAAGAATTGAGTAAAGTCTCCATAAACCGATATCGTTAGATAATTTTGTTGTTTTTGACGTTACTGGGTTTGCGGGTAAAATGTGCAGTTAACGAAATATGCTAGATAAATATGAGAATAAAACTATGCTTACGATGTCTACATTCTTGAATTGGTATTCTCATATATTATCGTATATTATTAAAAGACATGGCCAATCAAGGGTCATTACAAAACAGTTTAGCTTTAATGTTTACGGAAGAGTTTTATAATCTGCTATTCGCCTATCGTAAAAATCAAAATAAACATTTGTAGAAGCAAGTCAGCAATTTCTTTATTTCACTTGCGTTATTAATGTAGTACAGTAACCACAAACTGCAGTTTCATATGCAAATATTCATAGATTTGTCATGTTGCGTACTTGGGCCAACATTCTGAGCGGAGGTGGGCAATATGGGGTATGACACCCAATGCCCGTTTTCAGACACTTGAAAATACTGATTTTTTTTAATTTGAGGTATATTAAGTCATTAGGAAATATGAAGATATTTTCACCATAGTTAATATTCAGTAGCAAAAGAGAAAGGCTGAAAGAGGAAAAAAAATGTTAATGAGGTGACAAACATTCAAAATAATGAGAGAGAGAGAGAGAGAGAGAGAGAGAGAGAGAGAGAGAGAGAGAGAGAGAGAGAGAGAGAGAGAGAGAGAGAGAGAGAGAGAGAGAGAGAGTAGCTTTTAGATTCTGTTCTACATTAACAACATCGTAAAACAAGCCTCATGTTACTACTTTAATATTATAGCAAAGCAGATATACTTATTAGTTTCAAGAATAGCTTGACATTTTTTTACGATGCTTTGTTGTCGGAAATTTGTGGTAAAGTAGTTTTCCAGTGCTCTTGTATGCAGAGCTAATGGGAATGCGTTAACGACCTTTTTTTATTATTTACTATTGTAGGAATTCAATTTCTCTATCATGGAAAGTCAGTGGCAGGGGTTTTGCCATTCTTAGACTCATTCTTGTTATATGGGAAGGATTACTAACCACTAGTGGAAACCTTTGCAAGTTAGGTTAGGTAGTATACAACCCTTCTTAGGGTGCACATTTCAACTCAAACTAATTCTATCAGTGTTTATTTTTACTTCATGGGTCCTATTTCTGATAACAGATATTGTGTCTAAAGTGTTATACTCCAGGTCTGTCAACTTTATTACTATCTTTACTTTATTACTTAATTACTATCATACTTTATTACTTAATTACTATCTTACTTTATCACTTAATATGTTTCCTTCTTTTCTTAGAATTGGTGTATTCTTTGAATTTCCTCTTCCTATTTCACAAAAACAACCTTTAGTAATATTTGAAATGTCTTTTCTTTACAAAACCTAAAAATAACTTTGACTAAAAGTTATTCTTAAAACCTTTTTATTGTTTTCATACAGTGTGTTAGACAATTCCTTAGCAATTCACCAAGTTCATTGTTTTTATGTCATTAATTTGATTTTGACATTATCACTTTCATTGAAGAATGTAAAATTATTTTTGATCAGAGCTTTGTATCGTGCATGTCTAAATTACATTAACAATACTCACAATTGGACTAATAAAAAATATTAAGTCCACCAATGTAATATTTCTATATTATGTAACAATATAGAAAAATGTCAGAGGATTATTTTAAGAGCACAGAAATAAAAACAGGAACAAAATATGAAAGAGTGTATGTTACGGGGAAAGTGGCAACCTAAATTACGTAAAAATCTAACGATCTTTTCAGTGATTGTTGTTTGGCAGTTTAATAGGTGGTGTAAGGTTACGACAATGTAAACGAGCGAAGAAATTAATATTTTTTCTAGTCCAATTGTGAGTATTGTTAATGTAATTTAGAATGCCATGATCATGAACACTTTTAATCTATAAACAATATTGTAGAGTTGACACTTTTCTAAATCAACATGACCATCTGCACCAAAGTTTATGAAGCTACCCAGAGTGGTGATAGGTAAACCTTTCGTAGGAGGTGACTTCAGACACACTGCAGCCAGTCTTGTTACACACACTACCTTCTGCTGCTATTGACCAGAACCACGAGGAACTCCGGAAAGCTGTAAGCTGAAAATCCTTTCATAGACAACGCTTTAATTCCAGTATTTGAGATAAAGAAGTTGACATCTTTAATACATTTGTGTATATAGATTTATCATTCTACCATAACAACAATGCCCGACGGACGCGCAAATTCCACAGAGGTGATTGCTGAACGAGGAAAAATTATTGGATTATTGGAAAGTGTATTGACAGTGGCGAACATTGCTCATCGAATTGGGAGAAGCACCAAAATGGCCAGGAAGTGGATTGCCGGGTGGGAGGAGGGCTCCGTGAAAACATGGCCTCGAAGTGGAAGGCCACGTGCAACCTCGCCCAGGACAGATGCCCAGATTGTAGCAGCCTGTGAAATGCATCCTATGAGGACGTCGGTTCAGCATACTAGAAATCTGAGGTTAAACTGTCATCCCATGACCGTGAGACGAAGACTCAATGAAGCAGGGATTCACTGTCATATCCCATCATACAAGGGAGTGCTCACTCCTGCACACAAGGAATGTCGCCTTGGGTTTGCATTGGAACACCTTCCGCATGACGAAAATTATTGGAGAAATATAATCTTTACTGGTGAGAAGGGGTTTCAGTCAGTGGCAGCCTGAGCTAGGCATTGTTGGCGGCGACCTAACACACGCTATCAGGAGAATCACATCCATCACCGAGCGATGAGTGGCAGAGTGGCAGTATCATTCTGGGGATGGATGTGGGGATATGGTCCTGGCGAACTTGTCAAGATCGATGGCCGCTTCACAGGAGAAAAATCCGTCGAAATCCTGGAGCAAGTGTTACTTCCAACAGTTCGGACAATGGCAGTTCCTGCTCCTGGTTTAATAAAGTTGGTCCACGATCAAAGCCCCATCCATAAGAGCCGTGTGGTGAGTAACTGGCTACAGGATCATCCTGAAATTGAAGTTTTGGAGTGGCCATCAAAAGGATGAGATTTGAACCCAATTGAACACATTTGGGCTATGATGGTTCGGGAATGGGACGTTGGGGAGCAGCGTAGCCGCCAGGCAGTAGAAACTAAAGCCAATGATCTGTGGGAGAGTGTCCGTCGACGTCCGCTACTTTGCATAAATCTTGTAGATTCCATACCCAATCGTCTGCGTGAGGTCATCGATGCAGATGGTGATTGGACATCATACTGAAGGATTGTGTGTAAATACTAATAAAATATTAACAAAAAATATGATTTTTAGTAAGCTCCCTTTTACTTCACTACTAATTATTACAAAATGTTCTGGAAGATCGTGCATGATACAAAGCTCAGGGCAAAAATAATTTTACGTTCTTCAATGAAAGTGATGTCTAAATCAAATTAATGACATAAAAACAATGAACTTGGTGAATTGCTAAGGAATTGTCTAACACACTGTATGAAAAAAATAAACTTCTAATCAAAGTTATCTTTAGGTTTTGTAAAGAAAATACATTTAAATATTACTAGAAGTTGTTTTTATTTTAAATAGAAAGAGGAAAATAGAAAGAGGAAATTAAAAGAATACGCTAATTCCAAAAAAAAGCAGAAACAATTTTAATTAATAAAGTATGATAGTAATAAAGTTGACAGACCTGGAGTATAACACTTTAGATACAATATTTGTTATCAGAAATAGGACCCATGAAGTAAAAATAAACACTGATAGAATTAGTTTGAGTTGAAATGTGCACCCTAAGAAGGGTTGTATACTACCTAACCTAACTTGCAAAGGTTTCCACTAGTGGTTAGTAATCCTTCCCATATAACAAGAATGAGTCTAAGAATGGCAAAACCCCTGCCACTGACTTTCCATGATAGAGAAATTGAATTCCTACAGTAGCAAATAATAAAAAAAGGTCGTTAACGCATTCCCATTAGCTCTGCATACAAGAGCACTGGAAAACTACTTTGCCACAAATTTCCGACAACAAAGCATCGTAAAAAATGTCAAGGTATTCTTGAAACTAATAAGTATATCTGCTTTGCTATAATATTAAAGTAGTAACATGAGGCTTGTTTTACGATGTTGTTAATGTAGAACAGAATCTAAAAGCTACTCTCTCTCTCTCTCTCTCTCTCTCTCTCTCTCTCTCTCTCTCTCTCTCTCTCTCTCTCTCTCTCTCTCTATTATTTTGAATATTTGTCACCTCATTAACATTTTGTTTTCTCTTTCAGGCTTTCTCTCTTGCTACAAAATATTAACTATGGTGAAAGTATCTTCATATTTCATATTGACCTATATATCAAATTACAAAAAAATCAGTATTTTCAAGTGTCCGAAAACGGGCATTGGGTGTCATACCCCATATCGCCCACCTCCGCTCAGAATGTTGGCCCAAGTACGCAACATGACAAATCTATGAATATTTGCATATGAAACTGCAGTTTGTGGTTACTACATTAATAACGCAAGTGAAATAAAAAAAATTGCTGACTTACTTCTACTAATGTTTATTTTGTTTTTACGATAGGCGACTTGCAGATTATAAAACACTTCCGTAAACATTTAAGCTAAAATGTTTTGTTATGACCCTTGGTTGGTCATGTCTGTTGATAAGATACGATAGCATATGAGAATACCAATTCAAGACTGTAGATATCGTAAGCATAATTTCATTCTCATATTTAACTAGCATATTTCGTTAACTGCACATTTTACCCGCAAACCCAGTAACGTCAAAAACAACAAAATTATCTAACGATATCAGTTTATGGAGACTTTACTCAATGTTTTAGAAAAATAAATACTTCCTACTCCTCTCTGCACCCAACGTCCTTGCGGTGCGCCATCTCTTGGGATTTCCATGAATTATTTGTTCAAAAGCTTCGGTGATCCATTGTCAGGCGATTCGGGTTCACTCTCTGGAGGTCTAAGGGAACGAACTTCTGTTCATGATAGTACTTATTACTGAAAATTGATACTGTATATTATCCATAAAAGAAAATGCCAATTTATCAAGATAAATCAGTTTATTCTTTATACAAGAAAATAGATTATTTCCAGGGAAATATTTGTCCTTTAGCGTAGTATCTCCAATATACTTGTGACGTCATTACCCTGAAAAAATTGTTGTAAAATTGAACAGTCATAAGTAGCATGTGTCGTAAGTTAACGACTACCTGTACCATAAAACTGGTCCAAGACCGTGTCCTTATCATCCTGAGGGGCCGCCGATGGATCTGGCAGCCCATCGATGGAGCGAATGCAGGATAGCACCGGCCAGAAGGTATGGACTCCTTCCATTCATCTTCCGTTAGGAGCCCGGAGTGGGTCCAAGTCGTCGTCGGGATAAGCTGGAGACAGGGTAACTACCGTGGACATGCTTGCTTCCCATTGAGGATGTCTGGCCAAGGATTTGGGGACGGTAAATAAATCCTTGGGTTCTCTGTGCTGGGGCAGGAGTTCTTCCATCAGCGAGGGCCTTACAGGCTCAGCTGGTCTGCGGGAAGGATGGGGATCCGCAGTAGGAGGAGCTACGTCACACTGGATTGGAGGGTGTGCCTCCTTAGGCACTATCTCGACCAGTGAGAAACGAAAAAAGTCGCTGTAGCAAATTGCCCTGTCCATGGGGGAAGAAGGATGAATCCTCTTCCTCTTCCCCTTCGGTTTGGTTCTGGCGTGCTCTATTCCCGAGGTCTCTTTGGAGGAGAGATGAGCTTCTCCTTGCAAGGGGGAACTGTCAGGGTGGAGTCATCAGAACTCCTCCTAGAACCAGCTGGAGGAGAGGCAGCAACAAAGGAATCCTAGGAGTACCTCCTGCAGACTGGGAACGGGGAGTAACCCCCATCACGGCTTGCCGCATTACGTCAAATAGTGCTCGCAGCCATACGGGGTCGCAGGCTCCTGATGAGCTGGGAGGGTCCATAGGATAGCACATATCCCTGGGGTTAGAAACCTCCGAAGGATTCTTAGTCTTCTTACCAGTAAGTGGCTTACCTGCAGGCAAGATTGGAACAGGCCTCCACTTGGGGAGAGGGTCTGGGAAATGTTGTGTGAGTGACTGCTGCCTCTGGGTTAGTGGAGGTCCATGAGACTGGAGAGGTTGGTGGAAATCTTTTCTGGCAGGAGGAACACCCTAAGGAAGTAAATTTTCTGCAGCCAGAAACCGCGGGGGAATCTCGTCCGGGGACGAAGGAACCACCAGGGCGAGGCGAGACGGGTTCCACAAGGAAGGAAAATCGCGAGAACCCTGTCTGACAAGTAAAGCCGACATGTCACGCGAGATTGCTCATTCATGGGGCGCTAACGGCACGCAGAACAAGACTGAGCTGGAAGAAGAGGAGGAAACCTAGGGGGAGGAGCTACCGTGGAGTGACTCCAGGTCGCACGACCCATGGGAATCATGGAGGCGAGAACCTTGAGGAATCGAATCCTGGAGGAGATTGGACACCTACAGGATGCACACTGCAAGAGCCCGAAGGCTCAACGTAGCGCCAGTCATGAGAGTCCGAAAACTCTATGTCAAGAAAATAAGAAACTCCACATGACGAAGGTCACAAGACCCGACAGGCTCAGTGTAATCCCGCGTACCTGAAGGATTCACGCGATGAGGAGAGGACTCCCTGCCCAAAGTATTTACGCGACGAGAACCCGAATGTTCAGAGTAGCGCCTGGAACAAGAGTCCACAGGCTCGGCGTAACTGGGGTTTCGAGACCCTGTAGATTCAACGTAGTGCCCGGAATGAGAGCCCACAGGCTCAGAGTACTGTAACGGGTTGCGAGACCCCAGAGGGTCAACGCAACAGGAAACCAAAGTTTCCCTGCCATGAGACCCTAAGGGCTCAATGTGACGTGAGGCACGAGACCCCGAGGCCTCAGCATAACCATGCAACGCAACAGGAAACCGAGGTTTCCCTGTCATGAAAGCCCGAGGGCTCAACATGACGAAAGGCACAAGAGCCCGAGGGCTCAGCGTAACCAGGGCTACGAGACCCTGAAGGGTCAAGGTAACAGGAGACCGAAACCTTTCTGTTAAGAGAACCCTAAGGTTCACCGTGATGGATGGTACGAGAACCCAAGGGCTCAATGTAACTAGAACCCAGAGGTTCCAAGTCAGGAGAACCCGAACGTTCAGCGCAACGGAGGCCCGAAAGTCTCCTAAAGTCATGAGAACCCAAAGGTTCAACATGAAGAGCGCCCGGAGGCTCAAGATCATGCCAGCCCAAAAGGGTGATCATCACGAGACCCCGAAGGGTCAACGTGAGCAGAACCCACAGGTTCAAAAAGACGTCGCCTCACAGCCCGAGGAGAACTCCCAGGATGGAGAGGGGTCACAAATCCCTCCACCCTACGAACCTCCAGAGAGAAACATAAAGCCAACTCCGCCTGAGGCGGAGACTGTTCCAGCTCAAGCTACCTCCACCCCTGGAGGAGAACCGTGACCGTAATGGGACCGCTGATGCCCAGAGGGAGTCTTCTCTCGCGAACGAGAGAAGCGTTCCCCCAAAGGGGAAACCTACCTTGGAGAATGCTGAGGCACCGGCCTGGGTGGATCAGCAAAAACCTTGGCGTCAGAAATAGACCCCAAGTCTAACCGATGGGCTGAAGTGCCTGCGCCCACAGAAGGAGGATCAACTAGCGAGGAGGAAGGAGAAGAATGCCTTCTATCCGTTCCCAACTGAAGGAGTTGAAACAGAACTTCCTTTGAAAGGGGACCATCAACGCACAACAATGGCCAGAAAGATACAATAGCAGTAAATGAGCAGGAGCGGTCTCTCTAGGGGAGTCAACGCCGTCACCTACCCTGCAGGGTTTACCTGGGGTAACCAGGCCTCCGCTGCTACACGGTCAAACCCCGGAAGGAGCAGCTTCAGAAAGAGGTTGGGGGGTAGAAGCAGCACCTCACGGTTTCTTAGATTTCGTGGAAGACCCCAAAGGCAAATATACGAGCTTAGACTTCTTCCTATGCCCGCACCTCTCCAACTGGGAGGCAGACAACTCCCAACACTGATCACAGGTGTCATCCCTCAAACACCAATAGCCCCGGTAAGCCGGGTACAGCAGTTGAAGGTTCGTCTCAACGAACGACATAGAGGTACCGCATGTGCCCCCCTTGCGAACAGGACAAGTCCGCATGCCGGGTCTGTAGTCACATGCACAATATGAAGAGAGACAAAAGAAAAAGATTAGTCAAGGCAAGTCAAAATGCACATGGGGGGGGGGGGGGTGTGGAGGAGGAGGAGGAGACAGTACGTCCGTACTCTACCGAGCCAAAAAGCAAACTGGTTACTCAACTGACAGGTGCGAGTGGGCAGGGAAGCCGGGCTACCCCACCCCCACCACCCGCTATCTAGCGGATGGGGTAGTTTTCCCTCAATAAAGTTGTCTTGGTTCTTCTTTCAGCTACGCCGAAATTAATCCCCCTATAAATAGCGAAACGTTTGTATTAGCGCCAGAACTAATGGAAGTAAATTATTTCTGTGATGCCTCGCAAGCCACATATGCTTCTGTGTCTTACATAGGGATGAAGACCAAAAACATGCAAGTATATAGTAGAATGGTTTTTACATACACAAGATTAGCACCAATGAAGACGTTATCCATACAATGTCTAAAATTGTGCAGAGCAGTCTTGGTTCGTAAGGCACATGTCAAGAATAGGAGGGAGCTAAACCAGTGCAACATTCATGGTTTTGGTCAGATAGTTTAATAGTCCTCCACAACATTAAGAGCACCAAATGCTGATTCTAAACATTCACTGCAGACCTATTAGGCATGATTCATAGATGTTCCGAGCCAAAAAAATGACAAAATGTTCACCCAGAATAAAATCAAGCAGATAATGCCAAGAGGGGACTGACAGCATCAGCATTGCTTGGTGGCAGATGATGGAGATACAGAGCAGACTTCCTGAAGCAATCAGTTATTCTAGAGGCACCCTTTGATGACCCTGCAGTCAAAAAGGAAACCTCTACAACCAACAACATTATCTCTGAACATTCTTCATTTGTCACAGGGAGAACAGTAAACCAGCCCAACAAAGACAGGGAGACCTTCCAATAGAACAAATTACAGGACACAAACCCCCTTTCACATTCACTGGATTAGACTGCTTGGGCCTTTCCTAACTATACATGCAGAAGACAGAGAAGCCGTACTGATATGTAATCACATTCTTCAACAACAGAAAACGTAAAAAAAAATGACAGACAACAGACAATACAGCATTGAGTGGAGCTTTCAACCTCCAAAGTCAGAACAAATGGGAGTGGAAAATCCGCTCGGTATGCAAGGTCCTTTCCTCCATTATCAGGACACAAGATGGATGACAAGTGGACTTCAAACAATTTTCTGAGAGAGACAATGCTGAACAATCTTTAATGACAAATCACATCCTGAGGACACATGAAACACATGAAGGAAGTTGTCCCCAAATGGAGCAGCAGACACCTGCTGAAGCCCTACGTTGTCGTTTGTAAGCCACACGACAACAGGCTTTGTTACAGATAGAGCTCAGAGTACCTGTAAACAGTTTGACTGTACAAAAGGAACATCAGGCCTTCACGGAACTTAAAGTTCAATGACCAAGTACTCATTATGGATCCACTGGTAAACTGTTCTCTCCTTGCTATAGTACTAAGAAGGGTAGGGAATGCTGATGAGATGGAGTGCATGACAGAGAAAGGGTTAAACAAATCAATTAAAGGATTTGCAAGATAACCATCAAGAAGTAAAGGGGAAGGAAACCAGATCCTAGTCATTTTATACTATTCATGCTCGTCATTTTATACTCTTCAAAGTCAAATTCCTTCTCACAATGAGGTGAGGTCTTGTCTTGTAGGGGAACATGCAAAAGTGAGGTCTTGTCTTGTAGGAAAACATGCATACTAGGCCACATGATAATACAAGAATTTAATTTGGTTGCTTCCTTTTTGCATCTCTAATTCTTAAGGAGATGCTGGTACCTATTAACAGTATTTGACAAAAAAAATAACCGGGGGGGGGAGTGAAAGTAAAAATCAGTGATAATGGTGAACTAAGTCTTATTTCCTATATTTACTTCTTGATCTATTTTATGGGCAGAGGCATTCAAACTGTGAACTGTAAAAACCATAGAGATATGCCTAGAGGAGCCCAGATCAATGCCCTTCAGAAGGAAAACTTGGCCCAAGGCTGCACGGACTCCCTTGATGGCTGGTATTGACATGCCCACCACGTCTCTGAGGTGTACGAGGAAATCCGCAATATCCGGAACCAAGGCTTTTAGAGGCTTGATGTTTCTTGAGGAACACCATTTTGTGAAAGTGGTTCATTTCGCCTGCTAGACCGCTGCCTAAGACCGCCTCAGATAGCGCGACATCCTCTCAGCCGTTCCTGCTTAATAATCTTCCTTCCTCAGGAGACGCTCGATAGTCTCCAAGCGTGAAGGCGAAGAGACCGAGGATTGTCGTGGAACCTTTGGAAGTGTGGCTGCTGCAAAAGGTCTGGTCTGTCAGGCAGAGGCCACGGGGGAAGACACGCTAGGTCTCTTAGATCCGCGAACCACTCTCTCTCCGGCCACCAGGGCACTACCAAAGTCATCCTTAGGTTGTGAGCTGTCCTTACCCTGTTGAGCACTTGCCTGATCAATGCGAAGGGAGGAAAAGCGTACACGTCGAGATTGTCCCATTTGTGTTGCAAGGCGTCCTCCAATGCAGCCTTTGGGTCTGGGACAGGAGAACAGAATACGGGGAGTTGTGCGTTCAGTCTGGTTGCAAAGAGATCCATCACTGGTGAACCCCATTTTTGAATGATGAGCCTGGCTACTTCTGGGTGAAGAGACCACTCGGTACCCACTACCTGGCCCATCCTCCTGAGCCCGTCAGCTAGGACATTCCTTTTTCCTGGAATGAACCTTGCTGAAATCACGATTTGTTCTGACTCGGCCCAATCCAGGATCTCCAACGCGAGATCGCACAACTCCTTCGACTTGAGACCTCCGTGTTTCTTTATGTACGCTACTACAGTGGCGTTGTCGCACATCAACGCCAATATGTTTCCCCTTAGAAGATCTACGAACTGTAGGCACGCTTCTCGGACTGCCTTCATCTCTAGGACGTTGATGTGCTGTGCTTTATCTTCTTCCGTCCAAGAGCTTCTTGCTGACTTGCCGAGAAGGTGTGCCCCCCACCCCTCCTTGGAGGCGTCTGTGAAGAGAAGCATATCAGGGCGCTCGGTTGCGAAGGGCATCCCCTTGAGGGTATTCGCTCGATCCTGCCACCAATCCAGGGATTGTTTTGTCTCCGGAAGAACAGGAATTAACTTGTAGGGGGAGTCTAACTGATTCCAGAGCCCCTTCAGGTTCCATTATATGCTCCTGAGTCTGAGCCTCCCTTGGGGGACCAGTTTCTCTAATGATACTAGGTGACCTATCAACCTCTGCCAGTCCTTGACTCTCCTGGGCTGCCCTAAAAGGAAGGGCCGGAGGATCTGGTCCAGGTTATTACACCTTTTCCCCGACGGAAAGGCTCTCACTAGGCGGGAGTCCAGCACTATCCCCAAGTAAGTTATCCTGGTGGAGGGAGACAGATGCGACTTCTCCAGGTTGATAGTGATACCCAGAACTTTGCAGAATTGTATTAGTTTCCCGCCTTGATCCTTCAAAACTACCTCTGAGGAAGAAAGAAGCAACCAGTCGTCCAGGTAGCGAATGAGGCGAATACCCCTTTCGTGAGCTCACACGGAGACTGTCGTGAAGATCCTCATGAATACCTGGGGCGCTGTTGACAATCCGAAGCAGAGGGTCTTGAACTGCAGGATCTGGGTACCCCACTTCATTTGGAGAAACTTCCTGCTTGAGGGGTGGATAGGGATTTGAAAATACGTGTCCTTGAGGTCTATGGACATCATAAAGTCCCCTTCCCTCAGGGACTGCAGGACCGACTTCGGGGTGTCCATCTCGAAGTCGGTCTTGCACACAAACTTGTTGAGGGCTGACAGATCTATCACCGGTCTCCAACCTCCCGTCGCTTTCTCCACCAGAAAGAGTTGGCTGTAGAAGCCTGGGCCCGGATGTAGGACCGTTTCCATCGCACCTTTTTCCAACATCGTGGATACTTCCTCTTGTAAGGCTGCCCTCTTCAAAGGGTCCTTGGGTGCTAGCCACTCCGCCCAACTGGCTGGAATCAGAGGAGGCGGTCCTGCCAGGAATGGTAGTCTGTAACCCTCCTTCAACACCGTTACTGTCCAGGGTTCCGCACCGTGGTCTTTCCATGCTTGCCAAAAATGTCTGAGGCATCCCCCAAACTAAGGCTTGGGCAGGAGTAGGGAGCCTCTCACCCTATCTCCTTCTGGAGGAACGACCTGAACGCCCTCTCTGGAAGTTGAGTAGGACGTTCTAAACAAGGCAGGTGCTGTCGATGGTTGAGCCCAAGAAGTAGATGGGGCGTCTCTCCTCATCTGGCTAGGAGAGGCTCGAGAAGTAGCGGGTCCATCCGACGTTGGCCTTCTGTAAGCGGGTCTCCTCATGGTTTGAGGTCTGGGACCACTCACTTCCTTCCTCTTCATGACCTTCTCCATGATTTCCTCCATTTGTTTCAAGATAAAAAGCAAGTCACCCCACAAGGGCAGGCTCCTCAAAGCCCTCGCTTCCCTGTCAGGGATTCTCCGGGATAGCTTGGTCAGGACCGTATCCCTTCTCCTAAGGATCCAGTTGGCCGATAGGGCAAGAGACTGGAATGTCAAGAACTTCAGTGTCCTTCCCTCGGAGATGATGAGTTCCTTCAGGAGGGCTTGATTCGCTGGGTCTGTCAAGTCGTAGGTGGCCTGGATACCCACCAGTCCAACCTGGAGGCGACGTTGACCAGGTCTTTTGACATCTCCTCTATCATTGTCGCCTCTGACTGGGAGAAACAAATCGGGGCTGACGAGGCTCTGTCCTCCGGGGCACCCTGACCTAACACTTCAAGGGAGGCCTCCGTCCTGCAGGCTCTTGGTCGCTGCCCCTCCGGCACATAATATTTTCTCTGGGACCTTACACCCTGGAGTAATTTTGAGGCACTCTGGGATTTGGGGGCTTCGGCATTGCCCGCCACAACCTTGTCTACGTGAGTGCGTCCCAGAACCATGTCCCTGGCCACAGGTAGTGCTAAGGAGGGTTTCTGCTGTACGGGGCCCTCCATTAAACGATTGAGGCTGGAACGCCAGGCATCTTCGTCGGCGGGAACAGGCTCCTCGATCCTGTGATGCCTCCGTATGAGGCCTATAACCCTCCGATAGGCTGAAACCTCGGTTGGAGAACCCTCCGCGTCGCCGACCGCGCCCTCCGTCTGTAGCTGAGGCGCTGTCCCGACGGGCACCTCCGTCTGGCGCTGAGGTGCTGACTCGACGGGCACCTCCGTGTGGCGGTAAGGAGCTGTGTCGACGGGCACCTCCACACTAGGTCTCAGTCTTGGGACAGGCACCGCTGTGTTGGCGAGGGCTTCCGTCCTTAACATGCGCTTCGACAAAGAGGGTGAGATTTCCGTGGGCTTGCCCGACGGAGGAAGCCATCCTTGTGTATCCAAAGGTTGATCCAATTTTGCTGACTCGACGAGGCTGCCCGTCCGAAAAAGCGACTCCCTCCGCTGGGCGGGTTGAGTCGGTTGTTTCGCGGCCTTACACCTGTCTGAAGAGGTCCTTTCACTCTGGTCCTTCCGAGGGTCAAACCTGTGGTTGGAAGAGGGCCTCCTTAGAGAACCGTCTCTGGACCGCCAACTCGCAGAGCTCGGGATCGCAGAGAAGTCCGCGAGCTTCCTGCGGGGGACGAGGACCCATTCTTCTTTGGGAGATCTACTTCTCCTGTATTTCTTCCTCAGAGACCTGGAACGCCTTCTCCCATATCTCGACCTCGAACGGGAACGTCTGCTCCTGGATCTATCCCTCCTCCGCGCTTCTCCCTCCGAAGAGAACGATGTACCTGCGGCTGAAGACTCCGACGACTCTGCATAACGCGACCGAGGGGCAGGCGCATGGGGAATGGACGTCTTCGTGATTTGCTGGGTTCCGGAGGTCGAAGGTTGTAGAAACATGTCAGGAACTGCCGAAAGAGGAGCTAGGGGAGAGTTCGGTAACCAGGAACCAAGGCCTTCTTCCATCCTCAACGGGGACCTACCTGGAGTCTTCGGGGGTCCCCATCCGAAGGGATCCGCAACCGGAGAGTCTATCTTATCTTGGGTGCCATCAGCTGCAGAGGTACTTGAAACGTAGGCCCATGAAGCGGGCGAAGAGACAGGGACATTTTTACCCCACATGGGGTCATCAGACAAGACATGTCCCCCATGCACAAGGGCAGAGTCTCCAAGACTCCCACTAAAAGCACATTCAGGCCCCCCCCCCCCCCCCCCACTTGCCTGCAAAGAGTCAGCAACCCCAACATCTCGAAGACTAGACTCCTGGGGAAGAGCAATCGGCTTCTTCCCCGCAACGGACTTACCTCGTCCCCTACTCTGGGTAGGGGAAGATGGGAGAGAAACACCGTCAGACTTCCCTCCTGGCGATGTCAAGGGCGAAGAGGTGCATGCCTTCCTGGGAGATCGCTTACCAGATTTCTTCTTTTTCGTACTAAAACGAACCCACTGGATTTCACTCCACGACACACACTCCGGACACGTGTCCGACGGAGAGCACACTCTACCCCTACACGAAGAGCAAAGGGAATGCGGGTCAACCTCCGGCTTGGACAAAAACACTCCACACGACTTTCCGGCTCTAGGCCCAGGACAACGGCGGCCATGCTCCATAATGCACAACACAACACCGTAAGACACAGGAATGCAGGGAAAGGATAAGGAATACACTTGGTAAAGCACAAGGGAATCAAGCGAACACGCAAGAACACAAGGGAAAGTACAGGGATACCACGAGGGAGACACGTGGGACATGCGAGTCGGGGACACAAAGGGCCACACTGAGAACGGAGAGCATCAGGATGGTATCACGACGCGACAAGAGAACTTACTGAGGGTCAAGACCCAAGCTAACACGCGACCTGGCTCGGGACTAGCCTCAGGGCATGTATCCTTCCGCCTGGGGTAGTCCTCACAGAAAACGGAAGTAGGGTAAACTAAACAAAACTCTGGTCAGTTGAGAGGAGATTCCAGGTACCTCCTAAGAAAGTATTTCGAGGTAAGTCTCCGTGTTGGAACAACACATAATTAGCAGTTTCACAATAAGTACTCTCACAGTCAACGATTTCAAACCAACCGCATTTCTTTGTTTTTCACCATTTCCTCAGTCACGCACTGTCTCTCCTCCCGTGTATATCTCCTTCTTCAATCCATTTTATGCAGAATCACGTTGTGATGTAAAAATCCAGAACATATCTAATGAGTTTATAGTGGTTTTTGTATAAAATGTAAAATGAACATTACACTACCAAATATCCAACGGCTCAAGAGTTGCATCATGCTTCAGACTTACTCGGTAGAACTTTGTATGTAGACAGTTAGTGGTGTTGTACTGATACTTTTTCCTTTAATTTTCATCGTATTAATGTATTCATTGTACTGTATATAGGTGTTACTGTTATATCAACTACTGTATAGTACCGTATACGCAACACTGTACTTTACGGTATTACATCTACGTTTCAGTGGCGATGAATCGTGTTATGTGTACCCGTAGTCTTACAGTTGTGTGTGTACATGTACTGTACTGTACATTTACTAAAATGTGTTCAGTCATTAACACAATAATTATACTGTGATAGACACCAAGTAAAAACAACACTAGACAGTACAGTGGGTTACTTAGTGTGTTAGTCGACCACGCATAGGCATAGGTAGCGAGTTGGTAGGTTAGGAGTTAACCCACCCTAGGGAAGCAAGTATTCACAGATTCTCGCTTTTCGCTCTTATCTCTGTTACTTAACCTGAGGGTCGGCTGTATAAAGTATCATCCACAATCTAGCCAAACTGAATTGATGTTGCATCCACCAAGAGACAAAAGCACAGTAAAATATCAAGCAAATACTTTTACTAACTGAAGGATACTCCTCCACTCTATGAAAAAAAATCACTCACCTGCGTAGACCATATATGGACACACTTATCGAAGCTTCCTGATGCCAAAAATTTACCATCTGGTGAAAAGGCCACTGAGTAGACTGGTTCAGAATGTTTGGTGAGAGTATGGATGCATGCTCCACGATCTACGTCCCACAGCCGTACTGTCGAGTCAAAAGATGCACTGAAAGAGAAAAGAGAACAAATAAATAGGGGTCTGGCCCAAAAGTTCATTTTTCCAGATACTGTAATATAATTCAGCTCTAGTCCTATCTTGGCAGAGAGGATTTAGACGTGACGCCTTTGACATTTCAAACTTCTGTTGTATTCAGGTATAATCAACAATTATTTTCATTAGTTAGTTTATGTTACTGAACTACAGTAACTGAAAACAATATTTTATACAGCAATCCCTTGGCTATTGCGGGCGTTCCGTTTCAGCACCCTCATCCCCTGCGATAGCTGAAAAACCCCGATGTAGAGATATCTCTTTGGTATACTTTTTTCATAATTTCTAAAAATTTTCACACTTTTATTTTCTTTATAAATCTAAGATTTTATAAATCCCCATAAAATGTTTTTATAAATCCAATTATACACTGATATGACACTTTAAAACTAATGTTCCACTAACTGTATCCAACAACAGTATACAGTCAGCTCCTGCAATACGTGAGTTTATTCTTCGCGATTTTGCTTGTTTCTGACACAAAGAAGCATATAAACTATCAAATAAAAAAATCAATTAATTGCAAGAAATACTCTCGCAGCAAGACAATTTCAAACAGCCCGCACTCATTTGCACTTTGCTAACTTCACGCCACTTCCCTCTGTGCTCCCATTTCACTCTGATTCGTCACCAGAGTTGCCATTTCAGCACCTTTTATGCAAGATCTGCCACATTTCTGGAGAATCTAGCGAGTTCTTACTATCGGGCACGGTTTTGCTATTTAATATGATACTTTTCCTGCTGATAGTATGTATTATGATAAACTGGTTGCCTTCCAGTCTTTCTCACCAACTTGACTTATTGAAACCATTTCAGCTTTATCATTGTTGTATCTTAAAAAATGATCTAGCACTTTCCAAGCACGTTTTGTTAGTTCATGTAACACGTATTCAACACCAGAAATGGCAACCCTGCTTGTCAGTCTTGCATCATCTCTCCTCCTACGTCTATCTACTGATTCGGTCCTTTATGAGCAATCATGCTTTCATGTAAAAAAGTTATGTATTCGTATATGCAGTAGTAGTACAAACTATACTCCTGGACACTGTTTATATTTATGGGGTAATATACTGTAGAGTTATGATGTCCTACAGTACTCGCAAGAGACGACACAGACACATCAGGAGTTGCGTCATGCTTCGGGACTTCGTAAAACATCGTAGGAAGATGGTCAGGGTTCGATGTATAAAACATGTCACTTAGTAAATCTTAAAATGTATACATATTGTACAGTAAAGAATTACAGTAATGCATATTATTGTTTATTGTATATGTGGGCTATTTGTATGGTGACGTCGTCTGAACGAAAACCATGAACACTTAAAGTTCAGTTAAGTTTTACTGTAGTGATAGTACTGTATATATTACAGTAATATACACTACAGTATTACTAGACATGAATAACAGTGTTTTGGTCTAATACTGGGTAAAATTATAGTTCCAGTCAGAGCAACAACTACTGTACTACTGTATAGCCTTACCATATGCAGTATGTAGTGTACACGTGTGCACATGTACTGTACACTTTACTGACATATATTAATTTAATTACAAACTACTTATGCTGTAATAAAAACCAAGTAAAATCAATACTAGGCAGTACTTAGTGTGTTAATTATCTGAGTGGGCAATGGGCAGTGAGTTGTTAGGTTAGGAGTTAGCCCACCCTACATGTAGGCCACCAAATATACACCTGTTTCCATTACCTAGCCCTCGCAAAGAGTGGGGGTTGACTGCATGAAATATTCACATATTAGTATCATATTACAAAATAAAAATGGTAAATAGGTCTTCCATTGTTAACATGACTGAGACTACCAGATAAATAAGAATTAATTATGAAGATTTTTTTTTCTCTTGCTAAGAGAGAATTATTACTTGAACTATATTTTCATTCCACCATATAAGGAATTATTATTTAAATTTTAGTAGAAATATTTTGCTTATATTTCATTTAATGTTGATTTTCATGGCATATCAGTTTAGGGGCATTTTATCCCTGATACTGATAGTTTTTAGCTATGCGGTGCTTGAGAAATTATAGAATTTTTCTTCCAAATCCTTAGGTAATTTTTGTGCAATTCGGTTTACTTTTTCATAAACTGGAAAAGATATAGAGTAATGAAAGAATATATTACATCATTTGTAATACCTACGGTAATAATTTACTAACGTGTGAAAATTGAAATGCAACCAAAACAGTTATTTTTATTATTACAATCTAAGCTGGTTGGAAGAACAAGATGCTACAAGCCCAAGGGCTCCAACAGGGAAAAATAGCCCAGTGAGGAAAGGAAACAAGGAAATAAACTACACAAGAAGTAATAAACAATCAGAATAAAATATTTTACGAACCGGAACAACATATAAGCTATAAAACTTATAAAAAAACAAGAGAAAGAGTAATAAGATAAAACAGCATGCCCAAGTGTACCCTCAAGCAAGACAACTCTAATCCAAGACAGTGGAAGGCCATGGTACAGAGGCTATGACACTACTCAAGTCTAGAAAACAATGGCTTTATTTTGAAGTGTCCTTCTAGAAGAGCTGCTTACCATAGCTAAAGAGTCTACTACCCTTACCAAGAGGAAAGTACTTTTAATTTCTCAATTACCTTCATCGTCTCTTTATGCTAAATATGACAACTGTGTTTATAGGTAGTAGGTTGGCCAGGGCACCAGCCACCCGTTAAGATAGTACTACTAGAGAGTTATGGGGTCCTTCGACTAGCCAGACATTACTACATTGGATTCTTCTCTCTGGTTACAATTCATTTTCCCTTTGCCGACACATTCGCCAAATAGTCTGGCCTATTCTTTACATATTCTTCTCTGTCCTCATACACTTGACAACACCGAGATAACTAAACAATTCTTCTTCACCCAAGGAGTTAACTACTGCATTGTAGTTATTCAGTGGCCACTTTCCTCTTGGTAAGGGTAGAAAAGACTCTAGCTATGGTAAGCAGCTCTTCTAGGAGAAGGACACTCCAAAATTAAACCATTGTTTTCAAGTCCTGAGTAGTGACATAGCCTCTGTACCATGGTCTCTCACTGTCTTGGGTTTGGATTCTCTTGCTTGAGGGTACACTCGGACACTATATTCTATCTTATTTCTCTTCCTCTTGTTTTTTTAAGTTTTTATAGTTTATATAGGAAATATTTAATGTTACTTTTCTTAAAATATTTGATTTTTCCTTGTTACCTTCCCTCAATGGGCGATTTTCCCAGGGCTTATACCATCTTGCTTTTCAAACTGGCGTTGTAGCTTAGCAAGTAGTAGTAGTAGTAGTAATAATAATAATAATAATAATAATAATAATAATAATAATAATAATAATAATAATAACGAGTAGTTAACCCCTTGAGCGAGGAATTGTTTGGTAATCTCAGTGTTGTCAGGTGTAGGAGAATGTGAATAAGAAAGAGGTTAGCTTATTACAATTTGGTCTAAAAAAGAAACTTGCACGATAGGTAGTAGGTTTGCCAGGGCACCAGCCACCCGTTGATACTACCACTAGAAAGTTATTGGGCCCTTTGACTGGCCACACAGTAATACATTGGATCCTTCTCCCTAGTTAAGGGTCATTTCCCTTTTGCCTACAGATACACCACATAGTCTGGCCTATTCTTTACATATTCTCCTGTCCTCATACACCTGACAACACTGAGATTACCAAACAATTCTTCTTTGCTCAAGGGGTTAAGTGCTGCAATGTAACTGTTCAGTGGTTACTTTCCTCTTGGTAGGGGTAGAAGAGACTCTAGATATGATACGCAGCTCTTCAAGGACACTGCAAAATCAAACCAGTGCTCTCTGGTCTTGGATAATGCCATAGCCTCTGTACCATGGTCTTCCACTGTCTTAGGGTTGAGTTCTCTTGCTTGAGGGTACACTCGAGCACACTGTTCTATCTAATTTCTCTTCCTCTTGTCTTTTAAAGTTTTTATAGTTTATGTATGAAAGATTAGTTTTAATGTTATCAATGTTCTTAAATTCTATTGTTAATTACCGCATTTCCCGTGTCATAAGACGCTACAAGTGGTAAGACACGCACCATTAAATTAGCAAGGCAGTTTTAGGGAAAAAAAATTGAGGATTTTAAAAGTTTCTTAGCACAAATCCCTCGTCAGCGACGCTAGCGTGATTATTGTCTTGCACAGTTACTTTTCTTGTTTTGGGTGTACAGTGAACCCTCGTTTTATCGCGGTAGATAGGTTCCAGACCCGGCCGCGATAGGTGAAAATCCGCTAAGTAGTGACACCATATTTACCTATTTATTTAACATGTATATTCAGACTTTTAAAACTACCCTTTAATGTACAGAACACTTAATGCATGTACTACAGTACCCTAAACTGAAACAGGCACAAATATTACAGGCGATTTTATATCATGCGTTTCCTAAACACGCCAAAAAGCACGATAAAAAATGGCAACCAATGTTTTGTTTACGTTTCTCAGATCATAATGAAGAAAACAAGCGCATTTACTGTACCACATCTGTGTATAGGTTAGTTTTTGCATCGATTATATTGATTATTCAGTACAGTATGTTGATTTTGTTATTACCAATGTTTTACTTAATTTTTCTTAGGACTTCCAAATGAAATGATTTTCTTTATGACGCCGCCTGAAACGACGGCGTCATAAAGTACGCTCAGGAAACAACCACGCTCAAAACAAAGAAGGCATTTAACGCGCATGATGAAAGTGATAAATAATGATATTTACAGTAAAAGCTTTTAGAAAATATGTTATTACAAATATTATTTACCGTATCTATATAAAATCATACAAAAAAGAGAAGAGAAGAGAAGAGAAAGAGAAGAGAAGAGAAGAGAAGAGAGAGAGAGAGAGAGAGAGAGAGAGAGAGAGAGAGAGAGAGAGAGAGAGAGAGAGAGAGAGAGAGAGAGAGAGAGAGAGAGAGAGAGAGAGAGAGATTGTTTTACATATGTAAATGTAAATTTTAAACAAAAAAAAATATGATAGGTTACAACATGTATACTCTTCACTTTTAAAACCTTCCCTTTAACTTAATGCATACAGTACTAAACTAAAACAGGGACAAATTTTAAAATGTTAGAATATTAAAGTAAAAAATAAAGATTGTTACTGTACTCACCACGAAAGAAGTTCAAGAAAAACTTGAATGATGATGGGCGATGAATTTGCTGCACAGTAGAAATGATGATGATGAAGCTGATGATGTCTTCTACTGTGCAGCCAATGATAGTATTTTACGTCTCTTCAGACGGAGGTGTTTTTTCCTGGGACACCTCTTCAACTTCTTTCAGGGAAACTTCTTCAATTTCTTCCGAAGGCGTACTAGTAGCAGGAGGAACTGGCTCTATTTTGCGAGGCTGGAAGAACATTGTGATCGGAAGTTGCTGCCGCTGCTTCTTTTTTTCGCTCTAAGAGCATCTTGTAGGGAGTCATGATGTCATCGACCTTGTTGGAGAATTGCATGGACCGAAACCATATCCTCATCCCACTCTTGCAACATTTCTTTCGCCTCCTTCATATGGTTGCAGAACTTGGCAAGCCGTTCTAATGTTAAGCCCGTTTCTTCGACATTTTCTTGGGTCTACTCCTGCGTTTCACTCTCTTCTTCACTTGCCGATTTCGTCAGGTCTTCTAGGTCTGCGTCAGTTAGCGGCTGGGAATGGCAGTCCAACAACTCATCGACGTCTTCAGTCGTCATGTCGCCAAACCCGTCACCTCCAATTATGGCAGCCAACTGCACAGATTTGCGTATTGCAGTGTGTTGGATTTCAGACGGAGTAAATCCCTCGTCGTCGTAAACAATCTGGGGCCACAACTTCTTCCAGCTCGCATTCACGGTTGCAGGTTTCATCTCTTGCAGTGCCTTCTGAATATTCTTCAGGCACGTGGCTATGGTGTACAGTACTGCCGCCAGTACGCCTTCAAGTTAAAAATCTTCATCCTCATCATCTTTGGGCAGCATCCACACACGCAACGAGGTCCGCCAAGGTATTCTTCGTGTAGAGGGCCTTGAACGCCCTGATAACCCCGTGATCCATCGGTTGAATTAATGACGTGGTGTTGGGTGGCAGGAACTCAACCTGAACGCCCTCACGCGACAGGTCAGTTGCGTGTCCACCAGCGTTATCCATAAGGAGAAGGATCTTGAATGGCAAGCCCTTCTTTAAGAGATATTCACTGACTTGCGGGATGAAACACTGGTGGAACCAGTTGGAGGTCAGCATCTTCGTAATCCATGCTTTTGGATTATGCATCCAGTACACGGGAAGGAGATTCTTGTTTTTATTTTTCAAAGTGCGAGGATTTTTCGACTTATAAATAAGACCCGGCTTTAGCAAAAATCCAGCAGCATTGCCACACATCACGAGGGTAACACGATTCTTGAATGCTTTAAAGCCAGAGGCTTTGGCTTCTTCTTTGAACAGGAAAGTTTGCGACGGCATTCTCTTCCAAAACAAGCCGGTCTCATCCATATTAAAGACTTGTTCCTCGGCTTGTATCCACCTTCAGCGATAATATTCTTGAACGTCTGGTTCACGTAAGTTTCAGCAGCGGCAGTGTCAGCGGAAGCAGCCTCGCCATGCAGGGAAACGCTTTTCAGGGCGAACCGTTTCTGAAACTTCGCGAACCATCCTTTGCTGGCGGAAAAACGTTGTTTCTGACGCTGGGAATCAGTGGATGTCCCTGGTTGAGGTTCATCTACATCATCATCTTCTTCAGCATGGTCACCATCGTCGTCTTGAGGTTCCTTTGCCGCAAAATTCTCATACGAGCTCAAAGCCTTTGTTCGGATGGTGTTCGTATCCAAGGCTATGTTCTTCTTCCGGCAGTCAGCAATCCACACAGCTATAGCACCTTCCATGCGTACGATCGTTTTATTACGCGTGGTAACGACTCGCTTCGCTGATCTGCTAAAGGTGATTGCAGCCGTCTTTCTAATGTTCGCCTCGTCCTTCTTGATATAGCGAACGGTGGATTCATTGATTCCAAAATGGCGGGCTGCGGACGCATAACTTCTACCGTCTTTTAACATATCGAGAAGCGTCACCTTCTTAGCAATCGTCATCATCCTTCGGTGGCGTTTAGGCTCACTACCAGCCTTAGTAGAAGCAGAACGCTTGGGAGGCATTGTACAGTAGGGTTTAACAGAAAGCAACAAAAAGTTCAACTTAAAATCAGTCACGCACAGCACAGATTAAAGTTCACAAACTTAACGTCTACACAGCGATACGGCGAGAGAGAAAGTGGCCGCGAAAACCTAGATGCTGTGAAGTTGGAGATGCGGGCAAAACACCAATCACAGGCTAGATAACAAAACTTGAGTTCTGATTCGTCATCTATCAGCGCTTGAACCAATCACAACCCGTCCTATATGCTACGTAGGTTACCAATTCAAAGTACAAGATACCCTGCGTATACTGTACAGTAATAATAATAATAACAAATAATGATACTGTAATAATAATAATAATAATAATAATAATGATAATAATAATAACAATAATAATTTCAATAACAACAACAACAATAATAATAATAATAATAATGATAATAATACAGCTTTACGTACGCTATTTTACGCTTTCGTTGTAGGATGTGTCTCTCTCTCTCTCTCTCTCTCTCTCTCTCTCTCTCTCAGTACACTTATTCGAAATGTGATTTTTGCAACAAAGAATATTATTGGATGCAGTACTACGTACGTATACATACAAAAGATTCATGGAAAAGAGGCACATCCATTACATTTGTAGTACAGTAGTAGCCATCAGCAGCCTTACACCATTCTAATATGGTATGACTGCATCTGATTTGCGTTTCATGTTCGATTTAATTTTACTACGTACTGTTTACAGTACTGAATTATCGTATGATCACATTCTCTTTTCGTGTTTTATTTCTTTCTGTGCTTCATTATATGTCATATGTAATGCAATGAACAATCAGTAAGAGCAGATATTACTAATTACAGTATTATTGGAATTAAGGTAACGAAATATCGTATTTGGGGTCTTCAGATATCGCGGTATTTTCGAAATTTCCGGAAAATCCGCGATATGTATATATATGGGTTATGAAACAAATCCGCGAAGTGGTGAATCCGCAATGGTCGAACCGCGAAGTAGCGAGGGTTCACTGTATTATGAAATGTCTAAGTTAATATTAATTAGCTCTATGCCGATTATCCCAATTTTATTACATATTCATGTAAGAAACCACTAAACCAGTCGTAGTTTCCACCACAACTACACATTTAGTCAGGTGTTTGGTGTTTCAAGTGTTGTTTACATAAAAGCAGAGTTGCCAAAGGTTCATAAAAAAATTTTTGAAGAGGTAAAATTCTAGTACTATTTCCAAAATTCCTCATATAGCCTATAAATTTTCACACAAAATGTAATTATTGATTAAAGAAATCTAGACATTCTTTTAGGTGGAATAATTTTGCTAATGTTTATGTGGTTCTAGGTCTAGTTACTTTTCTGCAAATTGGTAATACTGCAGTCAACAAACAGAAGTCTTTTTCCAAGGTCGTATTCAGCAACTGTCTATTTGTATTATTTCCTAACTCAAGCAACAAAGTCATTATCAATATATTGCTTTATTACAAAATATCAACAAAAAATGACAAAATAGATATATAATGCATAAACAACTATAATGTCATAGCGTCGTCTGCTATGAGACCATTAGTTGGCATGTTTTCTTGTAGAAGGGGGTTAGCGAGTCATCAGGTGATTACCAAAAAGAACAAAAAATAGCTACTGTACTTCATTAAAGGAAGTGCAATATAAAAACAAATTAATTTACGACATATAAATGATAATTGTAGGTTTATATTCTCTCCTCGTCAGTTTGAGTGCTTGTATGTCAATAGTTGGGTGTTTGATGGGAGTCAAACTCCCTTATACAACTTTTTCTTAAGTGTTAAGATGCAGGGTGATTTTGAGGGTAATTTTTTGTGAAAAAAAGTACGTCTTATGACACAGGAAATACGGTATTTCTCTTGTAGTTTATTTATCTCCTTATTTCCTTTCCTCACTGGTCTATTTTCCCTGTTGGAGCTCTTGGGCTTATAGCATCCTGCTCTTCCAATTAGGTTTGTAGCTTAGCAAGTAATAATAATAATAATAATAATAATAATAATAATAATAATAATAATAATAATAATACATGACAAAAAAAATTTTTATGGGTGAAAATTTGTGGGTTGTACAATCTGAGATCGCAAGTTACACGAGTATATATGGTATAACTGTAATTTACTCTATCAATTTTTAGGCCCAAAAACTATGATTAAAAAAAATCAAAATATGAAAAATAGAAATCTTATCTGCACCCCACAATCAGCGATATAGATTTACATATATCCATAAATTTGCATTATAGAGAAAAAAAACTTTTCAATATCAAAAACTAATCACTAAAATGTAAAATCACATCACAAGGTAATCATTTCTTACATTAACACATGACAGCAGCACCTTATACAGTATTTAAGAATTTGGCATTCACTGATGGCTAACAAAACATAACACCAGTGTAGCAAATGGATTACTCTCTGGCATAACATCCAATGATTTGCAAAAATTTAAATCTTAACAATAAAGCTATCTGATCTTTACCTTGCTAATATGAGGTTCATGCTTGGGTTATTTGTACCAGGACCAGTTGGTGACCATTTTATAGTGTAAATTTCTTTACTATGTGCCTGCAAATCATGCACGCAAGAATCCTGTCGCATGGACCAGATCTGTAAGATATTAATAAAGTAAATTTGCTGAAATACATAAAATACATAATTTGTTCCTAATTACTTGGTAATACAGTAATCCAGCTAAAAATTACAATAACAAAAAGTAGCTTAATATATAAAAAAAAACCTTAAATAACTAACCAAATAAAACATTTACCAAACTCTGCGACTTGGTGCATTTAATTTTGTAAATGTCCACGCCCATTCAGGCATTACCTTTAGTGTCATATCATCTGAGCAAGATGCAAGGAGATTACCCTGTGGATCCCACTTGATGGCATTGACTTCATTGGTATGCCCTTGGAATGACTTGATAGGTTTGTCTTGCCCCAACTGGCAAACATGAATGCACTGGTCAGTGGAACAACTTGCAAATGAAGTGTTACTCTGCCAATCAACATCCAATGCAGGCGCGGAGTGGAAGGCAAACTGCT
Organism: Palaemon carinicauda; assembly: GCF_036898095.1. Taxonomy (NCBI): domain Eukaryota; kingdom Metazoa; phylum Arthropoda; class Malacostraca; order Decapoda; family Palaemonidae; genus Palaemon; species Palaemon carinicauda. The sequence goes on from NC_090754.1 coordinate 67,523,668, forward strand.
GCGTACAATGACCTGAAGAAGCGTCCCAAATAATGGTGGTCTGTAAAGAAAATGATAGTCATCATGGACGACAAATGGCCTAAAAGGTCCCCCAGAGGATCCTTCTTCTCTTCGTTCCTCTATGCATGACAAGGGACTCAAGCTGGATTTGGTTAGTACTGCTATGGTGCCACCCCCCCCCCAAACCCCTGGTTTTCCACCACAAATGAAGCTTCATATGCTGACTCCTCTACTGCCATTACCTCAGTGGTTACGAAAGTGATCCCAAGGTAACTGAACTAAAAACACTCATTATATAAAAGGCAAAAACCTAAGCAATATTGATGATACAGTATAATTGACTGCTGAAATCTTATGAGTACTGTATGCAATATTTACTAAATAATTTCTAACAAGAAGGAATATCCCCCAGATTACTTTAGGACATATGTACCAAAGAAATTACTAACTACTGTGCCTTGCATAATCCATTGCTCTCATTCATACCTTTAGTTCACAAAAAAATAATCTAGGTCGATTCTAAAAGTTTTTATATATATATATATATATATATATATATATATATATATATATATATATATATATATATATATATATATATATATATATATATATATATACATATATATACATATATATATATATATATATATATATATATATATATATATATATATATATATATATATATATATATATATATATATATATATATATATATATATATATCACATTTTTAGTAATTTGAATTTTTCCTAACATACTTACCGAGAAACACTTTCTTAGGAGGTTACTGGTAACTCCTCTCGAACGACCAGAGTTTTGTGTAGTTTACCCGACTCCCGTGTTCTATAGTGACCTGATTAGCGGGAGAGAACGTGACCTGGGGGCAATGCCCGATGACGGTCACGTGGCTTTGAGCTTGACCCGGCAGTAAGTTTTATGTAAGGAACAATACTCGAGGTCAGTGAGGCACTGCGGGGATGGTTGGGGGGGGGGGCCATAACTCGAAAGTGTTTCTCGGTAAGTATGTTAGGAAAAATACAAATTACTTAAAATTTGTGATTTGTTCCGACACAGAGACTTACCTCGAAACACTTTCTTAAGAGACTTACACTTTAGGAGGTGGGAGTGCCTCCTAGAGCTAGACCCCGATGGACAGTAGGATAAACTACACAAGGGACTCATTAAGTGTGTTATAACACTTATCCTTCCAAATAAACCTTGTTGTGCTTGATGTATATTGGCGATTCTTGAGGTTTGTATAATGAGCGATAGCTCTGAGGACGACTGATAGTACGAGAGAAAGGGGGAAAAAGGCGAAAGCGAAAAATAAGCCCACTTTTGTCTAGATTATTTGTGGTTCACTATCAAGCCCGGGGCCTAAGTCGTCAAACCGAATTGAAGGCTGAGATGACCGGCCCTATCGAAAGCCCACCCCGGGACTTCCTCGTACCGTCCTTGAGATAATGATCGGTGAATGTCGACTGGTTAGGCCAAGTTCCTGCTCGAAGATCCTGAGCTAACGACATGTTCTTTCAGATGCAAGGGAGGTGCCTAGAACTCTAACATCATGAGCCTTGGGTTCTCTTGGCACTGAAAACCCCTCATTTGAGGGAGTTTGTCTAATTCCTTGTCTGACCCAAAAGGAAACTGTATTCTTGGAGATGTTCTTTATCATTTTACCCCAGGAAACGAAGAGGTTCTTAACAGACGGGTGGAGCTTCGCCGTTCTTTTAAGATACTTCCTAATCACCCTGACGGGGCACAATTTCAAAACTTCCTGGTTTCCTTCATTTGGGATTGCTGGGATAGTAAAGCTCTCCAGCCTCGGAACCTAAACTGACGGATCCTGTGCCTTGGCGACGAAGGAGGGGACTAACTTAAAGGTTGTCTCCTTCCATCCTCTAGAGAGCTCCACCTCATATGATAATCCCTGTAGCTCGCTCACCCTCTTAGCTGAGGCTAACGCTAACAAGAAGACATGCTTTGAATGTGAGAGTCTTGTCAACGATGTCTCTTAGGGGTTCGAATGGTGTTTCTCGGAGCATATCCAGAACCCTTGCCAGGTCCCAATTCGGGATTCTCGGGGCAGAAGGGGCCTGATTGCTCGAAAGCCTTGATGAGCATGGACATCTGTCTTGAAAAACCCAGAACTATGCCTTTCAGGAGAAAAACTTGACCAAGGGCAGCTCGAACTCCCTTAACCGCTGGGACTGTCATGGCCAACTTATCCCTGAGATGGACCAGGAAATCCACTAAAATGGGCACGGATGCTTCTAAGGGTTCTACCTTCTTGTCCTTGCCCGCTTAACGCACATCGTCCATTTGGATTGGTAGACGGCCGTAGAGGATTTCTTCAGGTAAAGGGTCATCCTCCTAGCTGTCTTGCTTGAGTACCTTTGTCTTTTCAGGAGGCGCTGGATAACCTCCAGGCGCGAAGACGAAGGGCTTGTGGGTTTCGTGAAACTGCTGAAAATGTGGTTGTCTCCATAGGTCTGGTATGTTGGGAAGAGTCCAGGGAGGGAGAGTGGCGAGACTCTTTAGGTCTGCGAACCACTCTCTGTCCGGCAAACAAAGGCGCTACCAAAGTCATCTTTAGGTTGGTTGCTGCCCTCACCCTGTTGAGGACTTGACTTATTAGGGAGATGGGGGGAAAGTTGTACACGTCTAGGTCGTCCCATCTGTATTGAGACACGTCCTCCAATGCCGCCTTCGGGTCTGGGACAGGTGAACAGAATACGGGGAGTTGTTCGTCCAACCTTGTGCAAACAGATCCATTACCGGGGCCCCCACATCTGAATGATGTCGCTTGCCACTCGTGGGTGCAGGGACCACTCCGAAGCTACTACTTGTCCCGTTCTGCTAAGGCCTGTCAAAGGATGTCCAGGGTTTCCCGTCTTGCATGCCCCGTTTGGTCTACCTTCCAACGTGTGGAAATTACTTTGGGCCTTAATTCCCTGCAGGAGTTTCGCCGCTCTATAGCCTGTGCTGGGATCGCTATTGTGGGTTACAACTGTGTCTATGTGGGTTCTTCCATTTCACACGTTCCTGGCCTCAGGAAGGGAAAAATGAGGACTTCTTCTGGGCGGTGTAGGCTAGAAACTTGTTCCAGCCCGAGGTCCAAGCCTCCACCTCCTGTGGGACGGATTCCACCAGGCTATTGTAGCTTTTAATCAAGGTGAGTACGCTCCTATACGCGGAGTCCTCCATCGCCGACGTCGTCTCACCAACCACTTCCTCCGTCCTGCGATGGGAAGAGGCCGGGTCACGGGCCCTTCATATCTTCTTAACGTATGCAACCACAGTTGCATTGTCTGACATCAGGGCCACTGAATTCCCTTACAAGTCTTAAGGGAAATGTTTGCAGGTTTCCTGGACCGCTCTCATCTCTAGGACATTGCTGTGTAGGGACTTCTCCCTTTCTGTCCAAGTCCCCTTCGCTGTCCTTTTCCCCGGAGGTGCATTCCCCCTCCTTCTTTCTACCCGTCCGTAAACTGGCGGATATCGGAGGTTGGGAGGACATCGGCATCCCTTTTAGAGTGTGTGACCGATCCTGCCACCACTCCACGGCTTGTCTTGTTTCTTGCCGGACTGGCACCACTTTGTCTGGGGAACGTCTCTGGTTTCAATTCTCCGTCAAGTTCCATTGAACCCTCCTTAGGTTCTGTCACCCGTGTGGAGCTAGCTTCTCTAAGGACACCAGATGTCCTACCAACCTCTCCCCATCCTTCATTCTTCTGGGATGTCCTCGAAGGAAGGGAAGGAGAACTTGGTCCGGGTTGTCCAGACTGTCTATGGATGGGAAAGGCCTTGACCTGTAACGAATCCAGGGTTATTCCCAAGTAAGTTATTCTGTTGGTTTGGGTCAACTGAGATTTAGCCGGTCTTCCGGGGCACCTTGTCCTACCCCTACTAGGACGTCCTCTCGCTAGCCCCAAGTGGACGTCCTTCTAAGGCATAATACAGAGCTCGTGATTGTAGGCAGGACTTTGAGCTTACACTGGACGGGAATTGCCATGGCATCCAGAACCTCCGTCCCATAGGCGTAGCCCTCCGTTATGACGGGCATAGTCGTGGTGGCGAGGGCCTCCGTCCTGTAGGCGGGGTCCCCCGTTATGACAGGCATCGCCGTGGTGGCGAGGGCCTCCGTCCTAAAGGCGGAGTCTTCCGCTAGGATGGGTCTTGCCGTGGCGACGAGGGCCTCCGCCCTGTAAATGGAGTCCTCCGTTGGCATGAGCTGTGGCGACGGGCACATCCGCCCTAGGTTGTGGACTGAGGATGGGTACTGCCGTGGAGGCGAGAACCTCCGTCCTCCTTGTCTCACTTCGAGGGGGAAGCAGCTTCCGTGAGGTTGCCCGACGGAGGAAGCCGCCCGTCGACCGCTCATCTGAGCTGGCTCGACGAGGCTGCCCGTCCAAAACAGCGATTCCCTACACTAGTCAGGTAGAGTCGTCTATTTGGCGGCCTTACGCCTATCCGATGGGGACCTTGACGGGACCCTCGGGTCATTCTACCCTCTGCGCCCGACGTTTCCTTCCTCCTCGAGGTCCTGGACGACGGGACGGGCTCTTCCGTGAAATAGTTCGGCGGAGGTGCCCGTCCCCGTCTATCATCTCGATGGGGAGACCTGTCGAGGCTGCCCATCCTAGGAGACGGCTCCCTCCACTGAGCGGATTGAGTGGCTCTAGGACGGGACTTAGGCCTACAAGACGAGGTCCTCCGCTCCTTGGCTGACTCTCTGTCGAGGCTCTTGGAGGCCCTTCTAGGAGGACTGTCTCCTGCTCGCTTAGGTATCAAGCCTGAGGTCCTAGTTAGGTCCCTCAGCTTGTTGTCTGGGATTGAGACCCATCCTCCTCGAGGTCCTGGATGACGGACGGGCTCTTGCGTGAAACAGTTCGACGGAGTTGCCCGTCCCCGTCTATCATCTCGATGGGAAGACCTGTCGAGGCTGCCCATCCTAGAAGACGACTCCCTCCGCTGAGCGGATGGAGTGGCTCTAGGACGGGACTTAGGCCAACAAGACGAGGCCCTCCGCTCAACGGCTGACTCTCTGGCGAGGCTCTTGGCTTGTATGGAGGGGAACGGGGACTTCTCCTGTCCCGAGATCCTGTGGGAGACCGCAAGGGGAGTTCCTCCACAAAGATTGATCTCTCTTCCTCCTGTGTCGCCCGATGAGTCTGACTTGCCTTCGTACTGCGACCTCATACTGGACTGTGGCTTCTTGGGGCTACACCGTAATCCTGACGTAGATGGCAGAAGAAAACTCTCTGGGACTGATGGCTTTGCCGGTAACCACACCGTCGAACGAGCCATGAAGGGGAAGGACTAGCCTAGGCCCTCCTCCATGACCAGTGGGGACCTCAACGGCGTCCTTGGTACATCCCAAGCCAGCGGATCCTTCCGTAGCTGACGCGCCTGAGGCCTCTACCCGTTAATCTGGTGATAAAAAATGGAACATTATTAGGCCACATAGGGTCCTCCGCCGAGAAGCGGTCCCTACGAGAGAGAGTCGCGTCCCTCGGACCCCCACACACTTACATGCAGGCGCCTGATCTGCCCTGGACAAGGAAGATTCCCCCACAACATCACTCCCTTGGGAAAGAGGCACCAACTTCTTACACTTCAAGGACTTACCTTGTCCCCCACTCTGGGTAGGGGAAGAAGAATGCACTCTACCTGACCCTTCTCCTGCCGACGTCGCAGGGGAAGACAAGCTAGTTTCCCTAGGAGACCTCTTCGAATCCTTCTTCTTCTTCGTGCCGCATTTCACCCATTGGACCTCGCTCCAATCGGCACATTTGGGACACATATCTGACGGCGAACAGGCTTTGACAAGAAAGCCCTGCACGATTTCCCGGCTCCAAGCCCAGGACAACGGCGATCGTGCTCCATAGCACAACACAAAGATCGCTAGACACAAGTATAATGCAAAGGGAAAGCACTAAAACGCCTGTAAAAGCACAAAGGAACGATCATAAAAGAACACAGTTAAGGCACTAATCACTCATGAAGGAATCGAGACCATGTGGTAACCACATGGTAACCCACACAAAGGGGGTCGATAAATGAGGAGCGGCGTGTAAACACGACGCGACCAGAAAACTTACTGCCGGGCCAAGCTCAAAGCCACGTGACCGTCATCGGGCATTGCCCCCAGGTCACGTTCTCTCCCGCTAATCAGGTCACTATAGAACATGGGAGTAGGGTAAACTACACAAAACTCTGGTCGTTCGAGAGGAGTTACCAGTAACCTCCTAATAAAGTGTTTCGAGGTAAGTCTCTGTGTCGGAATAAATTTTATATATATATATATATATATATATATATATATATATATATATATATATATATATATATATATATATATGTATATATATATATATGTATATATATATATATATATATATATATATATGTATATATATATGTATATATATATATATATATATATATATATATATATATATATATATATATATATATATATATATATATATATATATATATATATGTGTGTATGTATATATATATATATATATATATATATATATATATATATATATATATATATATATATATATATATATATATATATATATATATATATATATGTATATCTATCTATCTATATATATACATATATATATATATATATATATATATATATATATATATATATATATATATATATATATATATGTATATATATATATATATATGTATATATATAAATATATGTATATATATATATATATATATATATATATATATATATATATATATATATATATATATATATATATATATATATATATATATATATATATATATATATACTCAATGACCTTGTAACAATAATTTTGAGCATTTATACCTATAGAGATACGAATACAGCAAACCTGTATAAGAGCAGCAAATCTTCTTAATGTAATTTACTGCAGCTCTATAGGTCTCATTTCAACAAGTAAAATTCCAAGTTTAAAATACAGTAATTACTTGATAAAAAATTATTTTTGAATACAATTCTACATTACATACTGAGGATATAAATCTTCAAACTTTGAAAAACAGAACCCCTCTCCATACCTTATCTACTCCGGCGCTTAGGATATAGTTTCCTTTTTTATTCCACTTCAAAGCAAATATGGGTCCTTTGTGTTGGCCTAATGTTGAGGCCAAACGACCATCAGTCATCCATATTCTTGCGTAACCATCGTACGATCCAGTAGCTAGTAATGTTCCGTCACACTGAAAAATAATCTCCAATTAAGAATAATCTATAACATTGTCCAAAACAAAAGATGCCTAAAATAAATAATCAGTCCTGAGTTGGAGAATTTCTTAGAAACTTTGCTTTTCTTTACTAAATCTGGTTGCATAACATCAAAATACTGTTTTTCATTATTCCAGACAATTCATCAATTGAGAGAATGGACACGCAAGAATTTACACACACACTCATGTGACTATCACAACCAGGGAATGCTTGTAACTTTCTCAATCACTTAATTGATTGTCATCATTATACAAAGTCAACTAAAAAGGACATAATTAGACAAAGCTCTAAATAAACTATACGAAAACTATGATATCAATAACATATTGGTGCTCATGTAATATTAATTAGGAAGATATTTTGAATAAGTTAAGAAATTATATAAATGATACCCCTTGTTATTTGTACGCGCACATATTCGCAATACAATAGCGTGACCTTCGAGACCAGCTGATGACTACCAAAAGTAATTTTTGATTTCTGTACTGAAATGCTCCAGAAATTGAAAAATAGAATACAAAAACGCTTTAACAAATTGCAATTAAACACAATAAGGTGTAAAGAAATATGAACACTTAATAATAAACTAAAAAAGAAATATTGTATGAAGCTTTAAAACTGAACTACCCGTACAAACATACAACAAAGAGAGAAAGCACAGAGAACGTATACATGCAATAAATAATAATAAAGGCTATAAATGAACTGTATGAAAAGTATATCTATAACATGTTGGTGCTGATGTAATCTTTACCATGATATTCTAAATAAGTAAGGAAACTTGTTATTCATATGTGCGCATTCTCTAGATACAGTTGCAGGACCTTGACATAACCTGATCACAACCAAAAGTAAAAAATTAAAACTCAATATATTTCAATAGTTAAAATGTTTCTGAAATTGAGAAATAGCATAAAAAAAAGGATACGATATCCTATGAACCAAGAAAATGAAATAATGATATACAGTAAGATAATGTTAAGGAAATAGGACTTGGATAAATACAGTATCATGACACGGCATAATAAATCTACGGAAACTTTACTTTTCAAGTTCGACATACGTCCACATTGTGTTACAACTCTTCTCTCGGTCCCTATCTCAGTCTAAGTCGATGACTACCTATACAGAGGTACCTAGATCTTTTTTCCGTCACTGTACACGAAAAGACCTCTGTGAAAATTCAAAGAGAAACGAATGCCCTGTGGTATATCTCTTTGTGAGGTTGTTTGGAGAGGGTTGGGAGTGAGTGGAAGCTCTCCGGGCCCCCTGTGGGCAGAAGTAGGACTGTATAGTGATCTGCTTGATGTCCCTGCAGTAACCACAAGTTCAACAAAAGGCTATGCAATGCCCTTTACCTTGTTAACGAGTCTCCTCTTCTGGTGACTGGAGGGGCAGGGGGAGAAGGGGCATCACGGAGATGTTGGAAGGCATGATGCCGATTATCAGTCTTTTGACTCATTGTCCATAAATAGAGCTCATTTGCCCGGTAAAAGAAGATCCGGTTGTTTTTCGTCCGTCTTAGTACTTCTAGGGCCTGTTGGAAACGTTGCCATGAAATCGTAGCTCGTCTGATAAACTTGTCCTTACTGTCATGTTCTCGTGCATAAACACTTCATAGTGACAGAAAGGAGCCAAAGGAGGCAGTTGAGTCAGAATTGCTACTCTCAAATCTCAAAAATACTTCTTCCACTGCCGAACGGCGTCGGACCATAGCCATAAGAAGAAGAAGAAGAAGAAAAAAAAATAGTTTGTTTGTCTTCCTAGATATACCAGTTTTCAGGAAGGAAGTATAGAAGACTTCTATCAGTAGTGTCGATCCTACCTAATGTGCTACACGAAAAGACAGTCTCTATAAGGAGAGAGAACTCTCTTCAAATCTGCTAAGCTCAATCTCTAGTTCTGTGATGAGGGGGGCACGTACCCTTGGTATGGAGACAGGTTGATGCCCGAGTGAAAAAACTTGTGAACACCTGCGAACAGGCCAAAGCCCAGCACCTTGGACAAGTAAAGCCTTACATGAAGGACTAAACTAGGAACTTCCTTGATGCTTTCTTTATCACAAAGCCTGACCCCTTCATGAATGGTCAAGGCCTGACTAGAAGGATCAGTACATGGGCAGAGAGAAAGAGCTGAATGTGGTTCACCGCACAGAGGACTGAGCCCGCCTGAGGCTTGGCCTCAAAGGCAACTCCTCATAATCCTTATGCCCCGGGTATTTTCATACCAAGGCAACGCCGTTCTTTCACCTCAGCCCTAGCGGCTATTTCCCAGAAAGATCTGCTTTCTGTGACCTTATCTATGAACAGGTTAAGTTCTCGAGGCAGGTGATGCTGTTGACTATCCCCTTTGGTGTGGAGATCTGGTCCTGTTAAACCTGCCCAGCAATGTGAGGCACAGAGAATTGTTTGCACGAGCAAACATTCCTGGCCAAATGTTAGCTTTCATCTTTTCCGACATCGATCATTGCGACAGCCACCAGTGAGTTATCACGCTTGATCCGATAGAATCAGTTCTGAAAAGCAAGGTTGAAGTGTCATATCAACCAAAGTTGCTTGTACGGAAACTCCTCCCGTGTCACTGATATCGGTGTTAGAACAGGACCAAGCTCTAACGAGTTGTAGCCATGGTGCGTCCTTCATGAACGAAGGGACGGCTGTGAGTTCCCTATGGGGAGAACACAAGTTCCAGCTAGTTCTGAGAACGTATCGAGGTGTCTGCGTGCACCACCGAGGTAGTGCCATAGCTGGACAAATGATCAGACTTTGTCTTTAGTGGGAGCCCGCCCACCCATTTCGTGATCTGGGGTTGCCAGTGTGCACCAAACTCAACTGTCCCATAAGTGCTGATCCTCCATGAGCCAGAGACCACTCACTAGCAAACCTATAGGAGGATCATGAGTTGGCTCACTTGTTCCTGAAGCAGGGCGCGCCCTTCACAAACAAAGGAACAGCCCCAGGAACTTCCAAAAGGCGAGTGTTTGAAAGAGCACCCATCGTGCAAGCACCTCTATAGGCAAGCGCACACCTTCAGGGCAGCGTGCATAGCCTGAAAAATGAATAGACCTTCATCAGCAGGAAGAGCTCGCCCATCCTCCTCGCTAGTGAGTGATTGGCAAATGTGCAACTAAGAACTAAGGATCTTGATTAGCATGACAATGGGTAGTAGCGCACTAGTGGGCAGCTAATCTCGCTGTCTTTCTCTTTGTCCTCAGTGAAGGATTAGGCAACACTGTCTCTCCCAAGGGGACGACTCTCTTACGTACAAATCCTATTGATCGGGGGTCTTAAGGGGCTAATCATCCAAAAAGGGAGAAAAGGCAACTAACGCCCTTCTCTCTTCCTACCAGCAGTGTGTTCTAAGAACAATGAATCCATCGATCTACTATCAGCACTGAGAGATAAATGTGTGACAAAGATGAAGAAATAACTAAATACTCCCTCTATCAACGATGAACAATTACGCATCATTTTATCATTCCAAAGTTACGATGACATCGTTGTCACTACTACAGATTAGTGAGGAAATAAACTGCAATGACAACAAATTTGTATATCAGCAGGATACACAGAAACTGTCAGTCAGCCACAGTTTTCAGGAAAACTGCAAAACATTTCATCTTCCTTAAATTCCCTTGTACACAACAAACTACTAACCATAAACTAGAACAAATAACAAAAATCATAACAGCCAGTTCACAGAGCATGGAATACATCAGTATTCTCTTGCAGCTAAAAACAGAGTGGCTACTCAATGTACTGGCTGGGGAGCAGGGGGTTCCCTGCCATCTGCCAAAAACTACAGACATCTCGTAAATTTTATCTGAAGTTTGAACCAAGCTGAAAGCATAATAATATTAAAAGACGAGGGTTGTGTTCATGTAAGAACAAACAGCTAATTCTAAAATAAGTACTCCTACTGAGTAATACACATGGTAACAGTGTAAAAATGATGATAATAAATATACAGCATAACAAACTCAAGACTCATTTTCATATACCCTGCTGTACCTAAGTACAGTATCATAAATTGAAGTCTCTACCAATAGGGTAATTCTGAATGTCCTTTAGTCATTGAATCGAATAAAAAGTTAGTAGCAATATCATTTCATCTCTGAGTAGTGAGAAATTTTAATTGCGGTCTGAATTGAAGAGAATAATATTAATGTCTTTATTGTTATTAATTCATAAGACTGACTTTCTTTACATGTTAGATTTTTAATCTCAATTAACTGGGACAGGTGCTTACAAAAACAATATAATTTAGGCATAAATCTTACATTCCAGTCCAAGGAGGTAACATCCTTATTACTGGGGACCTCGGTCCCACCTTTCTGGATGCAATGGCGCAGAACTAACTGGTTTGGAGATGTGGTGTTGTCCATATTCCATATGCGTGCTGTACTATCACCTGACCTGTAAATATATTTGGAATTTTATTAAACAGTTCTTTCCAAAAGCACCTGTTCATAGTAGCCTTACAACCTCTGGTTGGAATTTTGGAAAATCAGATTAATGTATTTTTGGTTTGCAGAATGTCTATATTTCATGATTCAAATAGTTTTTTAATGATAATTTCTATTTCATTAAGTCACTTTAGTATACAGGTACTGTAGTCCTTGCTTAATGACAACTCTTTTTACAACAATTAAGAGTTATGGCGACTTTGCAAACCTTGAAATCTAACTTTTTTATACACAAAAAATGCCCAACAAATGCTAGTCGCAAAATTTTTTTTTTGAAAATCACAAAATACAGTTTAATGATAAAAGACACAAGTCAAAATATGAAATTTATAATTAAAAATTGGCCAACAATAATATACAATATCAAAAATTGCCAAAGAACAATACAAAACATGAAATTTAGATTTACAAATCTCCATATGCTTGGTAATGTTAAAATTTACAAGTCAATATTTGAAAAGTAGCTTAGAAATCAATAAATAATACTATACATCACCGCCTTAGAAATTGCCATAGAACACAAGTAATAACGTGAAACTTAAGAGTGAGAGATCAGCAAATTATGCTGTATAAGTTAGGAAGTTATATAAACGATACTCTGTTAATCATATACGAGCATATTCTCAATAACTTCGTCACCTTGTGATCAGCTGACAACAAAACTCTTGCTGGAAGGACGAGCCATTAGATTTTAGCAAGGGTTAACTACCCATCCTGCTAGTTAGCAGGGGGGTTAGGGAAGGGGGGGGGGCAGTTAGCTAACCCTCTCACTCACACCTGTGATTGTACTTCACTTTGCTTGGAGGTAGGACTTCACACCTGTGATTGTACTTCACTTTGCTTGGAGGTAGGACTTCAAGGAGGTCAGGGTTAGCAGGTAAGTTAGTATAAATAGCTAAAGGTTTGTATCGTTAGGAAAAATACAAATTACTTCCAAATTTGTCATTTATTCCATAACTGGAATACAAACCTATGCTATTTATAGAGGTGACTCATCCATTAGAAGGGTGGATGTCCCTGCCAATCTGGCTTTTTGGTTTTACCCGGGGATTCTCCTTTATATGTATTGGCACATAAAAAAGGACAACCTAACACCTCGCTAACCATGCTATGCATGGTCTGCGGCCTACGCAAGCTGTGTGTGTTGAAATACTAGCAAAATGACCGTCAAGGTAAGATCTCTTCTGAGTCATAGGAATCGTTCGAGGTCACCAAGACATACTCAATACCACCTTGCCAGGGTATGGGGACGCAACAGTATTGACATAATACGAGGTTACACATGGGAACAATGGTTTACCTGCAGAGGTTGTCAGCTGTGCAGAGGACCCAGGATGCTGATGAATAAAAGAATGACCCAATCATTCTTTTCCATTCACTCAGACTAAAATAGGGTACCCAATGTCCCCCAACCTCCTGCTTGAGGTATTAACCCAGTTGTTGTGCAGCCACCACAGGACCAATAGAGAACGTATTGAGTCTCCTGTGGGTTACGTCTTGCAGGTAGTGGGCGGTAACGGTTATTTCATGCTTCCATACGCCTTGTTGTAGGACCTGGATCTCAGACTACTATAATTACAATTTGAACGCCAGGGATGTCGCAATGCCCCTGACGTCGAGTGGTCTGGTCGACATGTCAGAGGAGGTTTTGGATTTAGTGCGATGCCTAAGACCTTGCATATCTGAGCAGAGATGGTGCTCCTCGTGATCCTCCTCTTAACCTTTCCCGTGCTGATGAAGAGTGATGACACTCGGAGGTGAGATCTCGTAGTTTCCTTGAGGAAGGGCCCCTAGTTTCTCTTTGACATACTGTAGTAATCATTGATCTGGATCACTGGTCATGCTGCAAAGGATTCCCAGACCAAAGGGTTCGGATTCTAGGATCCGAGCTGCCAGAAACAAGGTCAAGCATTACTTAATTCATCATCGTGAATGAGAGACGTTAAGGGCGTCCCATGGGGTTTGCAAACACTTTTGGCCGAAGCCAACACGAGTGGCAGATCTGTCATCAAGGTCAAGAGACCTCTACTGCTTGGAATCCTGGAATGATGTCTCCTTTTCAACCAAGAGTCCGTAGGCTCAAAGCTCCAGACAAAAGACGATGCCTATGTGGAAGAATGGTTATGTCCTTTCGGGCTGAAGGCGAGTCTCAAGGAATAGCCTTTCAATGCCGAGGAAAGTTCCAGCGGAGAGGAAATGTCTTACCTTTTCAATTTAAAGGCGAGACTCTAATCTGAGCTATAGCCTGTTACTACCGAAACCGTGAGGAGCATTTCCTCCCGCAGATGCACAAAGTTCACTATTGCTGGAATAGTGGCATCGAGTGGAGAGATACTCCATTCACAACACCAACTATAGGAATGTGCTGATACTTTTTGCAGGTGTCCAGTTATCCTTGGCACAACTTGTGCAAAAACCCTCTTTGAGCGAGGATGCTGGATAATCTTTAGGCATGAAGTCGTAACAAAGCTACAGCTTTGAGAAAGATGTTGATGTGTGGTTGTCCAAGTAGATTGTGTCATGGATGAAGTTCTCTTGGAAGCTCCATCAGGAGTTGCAGAAGATCTGGGAACCATTCTGTGTGATGCCATAGCGGAGCTAGGAGGGTCATTGAGAGATTGACCGATGTTCTGTTCTTGTTGAATACTCTTCTCGTCAGGAGGGTCATTGAGAGATTGACCGATGTTCTGTTCTTGTTGAATACTCTTCTCGTCAGACAGAATGGGGGAACGCATAAACATCGATGTTGTCCCAGTTGTTGGAATGCATCTTGCCAGAGAGCCTCAGGGTCTGGAACTGGGGAGTAGTGCAACGGCAGCCTGAAGTTCAGGGACATAGTGAACAGATCTACCGTTGGAGAACCCCACAAAGACAAGAATTTGTTGGCTACTAGATAATCCAAAGATCATTAGGAACCCCCCTATCTGAGTCGTTCTGCTCAGGTTGTCCGTGATCACATTTCTTTCACCGGGAATGAAGTGAGCTGATAGTGTTACCAAAGAGACTTGCACCCATTTCAGTATTACTACTGCAAGATGGGATAGGGGCTGCAAAAAAGTACCATCTTGTTTGTAAAAAAAAAAAAAAAAAAAAAAAAAAAAAAAAAAAAAAAAAAAAAAAAAAAAAAAGAGAGAGAGAGAGAGAGAGAGAGAGAGAGAGAGAGAGAGAGAGAGAGAGAGAGAGAGAGAGAGAGAGAGAGAGTGTGTGTGTGTGTGTGCTGCTTTTTAAAAAGCGCAACAAATTGCAAATTGACCTTAGTTAAGAAGAGATTAGCAATAGGCATAGGGCAATAACTGTGAGAGGCCTACATATTTTTGCGGCAGTGTGTCTGATTGCCGCTATTGTGTGTGAATAGTGAAGTGAGAATGCGTGAGGGCGTAGTTTCTGATAAAAAGTTTAAATTATCCTTTAAGTCAGATGCTCACGTTTTGGTGATCATTTATGATCCTGACGAGGTTGCAAGTCCACTAATTACAATTCTTAATCTGACTAGTGTGTTACAAAATCAGTTAAAAGTTTTCTGAGGACATTGCTGTAATTAAACTTCAGTCACTTTTCGCAAACATTCATAGAGCTCTCTGTAGATCATTGGATACTTTCAAAGACTTTGTAGTTTCAAAGGGGAATAGGGAGAAGCGTGGAGCTAATTGGATAGGTGAGCTGATAGGAAGATGGACCAGGCTAATTACCCGTTCGGAGCTCGATCAATTTAAAAAAAGCACTCACTCAAGAATAAAAAAAACACTCGCATAATCATTAACCAAATTTTTTCTCATACACAAGTTTTAGATAAATAAGCATACTGATTTCAACAGTAAACCAAGGTCAGGATGCATTAAGAGTTTTAGAAAATAGAATCAATAACATGGGGAAAGAAATAGATCAAATTCAAGTGGACATAATGTATGTAGAAAGTGCTACACAATTAGCTTTTGTAGCAAGTGAGCTAACTTGGCATCTAGGAAACGTAGCTAGCCAGATTCAGAATGTGCTAACCAGGGGGGGAAATATCTTCGGACATTTTACCACCAGGGAAGTTTTTAAAGATCTTGAAAAAGATTCATGAAACAGTCCCATTGTTTATTCTGCCTATAGTGAATAATTTGCCAGAGCTTTACAGAATGTCATCTGTAACTGTTGATAAAGTAAGGGGTAAGTTTTATTTTTTTGTAGAAATACCTGTTAAAAATGAAGACTCAGATTTTCGCTTATATGAAGTTAAATCAATGTGGAGTCAAAAGAAAAAGAGGAATTTGCAACTCGTGTCAATTAGTCGACCATAATTAGGTGACAATAATAGAGATACTCTTGCTGTGTCATTGCCTTATTTAGAAAAATATAAGATAGGGAAAGATCATGTGTTTTGTGAACCTATGTATGCACTTCTAGCACCTGCATTGGGCGAATGTTTGTTTGATATTTATTTGGAAAAGCCTAGCTTTGTGAATAGTTGCATGTTCGAAATACGGACAGACTTTGAGAGGGAAATAGTTAATTTAGGATATCATTTGATTTTTTCTGTTAGACAGAAATCTAAATGTAAAGTCATGTGTGAAGAAGGAGACGAGATACTGCCGCTATAGATTTCTGTCCTGACTCATCAGAGTAGGTGCTCTGTGCAGGGGGATGGATTCTGTCTGCCCAGTAAGTGAAAGAATGCTTCTATTGTTATCCCAGGTGTGAATATGTCTTGTGTGTTAGTTCATCTTAATTTAACTTAACTACTGCACTGTAAATGTTCAGTGGCCACTTTCCTCTTCGAAAAACATGTTAATTTGTATACCCAATATAACCTTAGAATAGGGTTTTATGTGTCTGTCCTATGTATCATGTTAGCAGTCTGGGTTGGTTGCCTACCTGTCCCTGTGTGAGGGGGGGAATAGGCGACAAGATCAGATATGCTGGTGAAACCTTTCCCGGTAGTTGCTTTGTTGCACTCAGAGCAAGATGCTTTGAGGAAGATTGCCAGCAAGAATTTGCGTAGTGAATGCAGGGGTGTGGGGAACACTCCAGCAGTAGGAGTGATCCTGTGTGCCCCAGGCATGGTGAATCAAATGAGAGGTTCAGGTGTCGCCCAGAGTATACCTTTGCATGTAGGTATCGTTGTGTACACAAAGTGTTTTTTTTTTTTTTTTTTTGCCCTACTACATTGATTTGATGATACTTTAATTAGTATGATACAGTTGATTAGCTGTTGATGATGATGCGCATCAATTAATTCACTATACAGTTGTTTAAAGATATTAAATGATGTTCCACTATGTTTAAAAATATTATATAAATGTTTCATTATGTATAAAGGTATTAGATATGTCATTGATTAATGTTTGATGATGATTTTTTTTTCTTGTAGTTTTCATTATAGCCATAATTACTATTTCCATGGTTACTGTTCAGTTGATGATTTGTTTTATGTGATTTGCTTATTTTTTCTGTATTTATACCATTTTCATGTTTTGATAGCCAATTTTTTTTTGTAGTGTATGTTTGTATCCGCTGTTACTATACCTTGAGTCTGCTTACAGAATCCAGGGAAGAGTTTGAGGCCAAGATAATTGCCTCCACCTTCCTCACCCTGAGATCTAATTGCTGATTGTCACCTTGACAGGCCTAAGGATTGAAATTTCCAAAGTTGAGTATCCTATGCTTGTATTTGTTTTAGTAATGAAGTTCTTTATTACAGTTTCCTTTACCCATATCTATCCATATGCATCATTGTTGAAAATTTTTTCAAAAGTTCTTATATACTCATATTGTATTCAATATTTCCTATATAAACTATAAAAACTTTAACAAACAGTAGGAAGAGAAATTAGACAGATTAGTGTGCCCGCCGAGTGTACCCTCAAGCAAGAGAACTCTAACCCAAGACAGAGGAAGACCATGGTACAGAGGATATGGCACTACCCAAAACTAGAGAATAATGGTTTATTTTTGGAGTGTCCTTCTCCTAGAAGAGTTGCTTATCATAGCTAGAGTGTTTCTTCTACCCTTACCAAGAGGAAAGTATAACTCCTTGGGTGAAGAAGAATTGTTTAGTAATCTCAGTGTTGTCAGGTGTATGCGGACAGAAGAGAATCTGTAAAGAAAATGCCAGACTATTCAGTGTATGAGTAGGCAAAAGGAAAGTGAACTGTAACCAGAGAGATGGATCCAATATAGTACTGTCTAGCCAATCAAAGGACCACATAGCAATCAAGCGATAGTATCTCAACAGGTAGCTGGTGCCCTGGCCAACCTACCACCTACAAACTTGTTTAGAGCTGTGAGGTCGGTGACTGGTCTCCAGCCCCCAGACGATTTTTCACAAGAAAGAGTCAACTGAAGAAGCCTGGGGAGTCATCAAGACCTCTTAGAGCGCGCCATTCTCCAACATGGTCTTGACTTCTACCCGTAGGGCTACCACCTTTGCTGATCCCATCGCAAAGGAGTCTATCGATACTAGATCCTTGATCAAGGGAGGGAGAAATGACGTGAACGGGATGCGATACCCTGAACGAATCACGGAGACTGTCCAGGGATCTGTCCCGAGTTGCTCCCTCCTGTTCCAGCAACTTTGTAGGCATCCCCAATTGGTGGACAAGCAGGAGGAGTGCCTATCCTACCGTTTGCAGCCACTAGGATATTTTCCTCCCCTGGAGGACTTTGCACCTTTCTTGTCCTTGGTAGGAAAGGGCTTTTTCGACACCGTTTTCTTCGGCGCCGTTGTACTTGTCGAGGCCCTGGGTGGGTAAGGCTGCTGAGGAGCTGGTGGTAAGTAGGACTGGGATGTTCAGGCCATATGGTGGAAAGAATCCTGATGGGACTTCCTTCACCTCTCTGCTGCCTGCTCCACGTCCCTTGGCTCGAACAATGAAGACCCCTCGAGAGAGGAGTTTCTGAGCTTTTTGAGCCTAGCGATCTCGGCGTTAGGGACCTGCTGATGGAACCTCTTGACTACCAAGTCCCGATGCTTAACTTGGAGGGCTAGGAACTCGATGGTACGGGTACCCGAGAGGAGGAAGGTTTCCATAGCTTTCCTGGTACCTTCCTTAGAGAAATCCTTGGTCCGTACCAGGATTCCCAAGGACCCCAACCAAAGATCTTGACACAAAGTAGCCTGCAAGGCATACTTCTCAACTTTCTCTTGGTTGAGAATCTTCGTCGCAGAGAAAGCGACCTGACGGTTGAAGACTCCATTGGTCAGCTCTTCCAGAGGGTGGTGGAGTGAAAGAGCTGGTCGAGGCTTGTCCAAGACCTTGTAGTACCTCCTTTGCTGGATGTGAGGAGGTGGGAGGAGCTTGGCAAAGAAACCCGAACGAAGGGAGGAGGAGAAATCCGAGAGTTGAAGGAGGATCTTAGCCCGGGCACTATTCAGCCCCTCGGACCAGGGCAAATCTGCACTGGACTTCGAGGGCTTCTGAGTGCCAAAACACGATCTAGGTCTGTCTACCTTGGGGGGGGGGGCGCTATCTCTGGGTCAGCTAACCCATTGAGAACCCTCAATAAACTCAGAACTTGCCAAAACGCATGCTCTGACTCTTTCTGTCCCCCCTCCGAGTTTGGACTAGCAGTTTGGACTAACAGTGAAGTCTCCTTCATCCTCTCCTGAGAGCTCATCTCGGGGTGGGTTGTGATCATCCCTAGAATGGCCGACGGTTCGTGAGCATCTGAAAGTCCTCGTGGAGGACTTTGGTAGTCTTAGTATCCTTTGACTCCTTGTGGAGAAGAAGGTACATCTCCAACATGGAAGGCCTGAAAGGTCTACACTTCCTGGTTTCAACTGGTGGTGGAATACTCTTTTTGCGAGGGGAGTCCTCCTCCGAAGGTGAAAGGGAGGAGACGGACACATATTCCTCAAGAGGATCCCTCGACTGGGGAGGCGGTGAGCCAGGAGAGCTTCTAGGAGGTGTACCAGGGAGGTTTGGCCATTTTGTCGAAGGCTGCACAGGGGTCAGTTTCACTCTAGAGGATGCGATGGTATCAGACTCCTCTTTTCTTCTTCAGGGGAGAGGCAGCTGAGGTCCTTAGCTGGAACTCTACTAGAGCCGAAGGGTGTTGTAGGCTAACAGAGGCCTTCGAAGAGCGACCTGAGAAGGGTGGCCCGAAAGTTTGCACTAACACCCCCCCCCTCCCGACAATGGCACCGAACCAGGGCTGCTTGCCGACACTGGTGCTATCTGAAAGATCCTGTGAAGGGATGGAACAGAAAGTTCCCTTTGAGGAGTCTTCTCTAGAGCTGTCTGATACTGTGGGTCCACCTTTGGTGTGGGAATCTTCGAGATCTTGAACTCCCAGGAGCGCCCTTTCCGTCTTACCCGGGCGGTCGCGCTATAATGCGTTTGCGGGGAGGGGAATGCGGCGACGAAGACCTGTGAGAAACGACTCTACCCTTCCTCGGTGAGAGGACCGATGGTCTGGAAGGCGAACACCTAACTTTCCGTTCCTGTTCCATCTTGTGTGGTACCTACATTATCCTCCATTAGATGGCACGACTTTCTTGAAGTCGGAGGAGGATGAAGTGTACCCAATTCTGCCTGTGCCTGCCGGGGTTAAGACGCATTCCCATGCATTGGTGAGCGCCTACGCTACGGCGAGCGTTGTCTACTCTACGCCTGTTGAAGAAGAGACCTTGGGGAAATAATCGCGTTTCGGCATTGGCGAGCGCTGGTGAGCTGGAGAATGTTGCCGATCTGGCAAATGTTGGCATGTTGGAGCAGGCTGACGCTCAGGTGACGCTTGGCGATGAGAATGATCTGCCCGCCGGTTTGTTAACATGCTCGTTGACGATCAGGAGACTGCTGCTATGAGAGAGTTGTGAGCACCGACGGCAGAAACATCAGGGGATCTCGAGGTTTGGCGAGGGGCAGCAGTCGTGCACCCAGGTGAATGATGGTCTGCCGCAATGCGTTGTCTGGCACACGGTGCTTTGCAGGAGCTTAGCGTGCTGGCGAACGACGCGTTGGTCGGAAGGTGAGCGACAAGAAGGATCCGCTTGACTAGTTGGAGAGGAGCGCGCAGGTGAATGACACACAGGAGAAAGACGCACAGGCAAATGTCACGCCGCAGATTGGAGCATAGGTAGACGATGAGATGAAGGAGACAGCAGGTTCTCCTTGGAGGGAGGACCCGGTAACCCCAAGGATGATCAAACCTGTAAAAAAAGAGAAATAGTCATGGATGCCCCCTGGGGGGGTCAGGCAGGACCGCTTCGTTAAGGGAAGCAACACTGTCTCTCGAGGACTGTGGCTGTCCAGGTGTTAATTGGCCCGTGCTACTACTCGACAGTCCCTCGGAGGAGGCCGAACGAGCAGGAGCTTCGAAGGAAGGTCAGAAATCGAAGAAGCGGCCTGGGGTTTCTTCTGCTTTGAAGGAAAATAGTCCCCCTTAGACTACTTCTATCGCCGCTACCCACACCTTTCCCACTGGGAGGCAGACCACTCCCGACACTCAGTACACTTATTATCCACATCACACCAGTGACCTCTGCAGGTAGGGTAAAGGGTGTGAGGATCGGTGTCCTCAGCGGGCATGAAAGTACCGCAGGAGCAGCCCTCAGGACCATGGTAGGTACGCATGGCTGGCAGAAATCAACACACACATACTGAAAAGAGAAAAAGCAAAAATAGCATTAATGGCAGTCCAAATACTTGCAAGGATGAAGAGCAGCAACGACCGTTCACCATCCAAGACAAAAACAAAGTGAGCTCAATCACAGGTGTGAGTGGGAGGGGTAGCGAGCTACCTACCCTACCACCTGCTATCTAGTGGGATGGGTAGTTAATCCTCGCTAAATTTCAATGGCTCGTCCTTTCAGCTTTGGCAAAAGTAATACCCCTAATAAATAGCGTAGGTTCGTATGCCGATTACGGAACAAATATATAGTTACTTTTAAAAAATCTAAATTTCTTTTGTTGTAATTCATAGTAAGATCAGAATTAATTCACAACGATTAAAGTTTTTTTATAACCTCCCACCAACTTGACTTGAAGGATCTGTCCTTAAATAAAGTGCAAACAAGAGCACAGTCAAAAACAGAATACAATAAAAGTAAAAGGCAGACAACAAAGTAGTTATAGCTGAAGGATTGCATCAAAGAATCTTATGTACAATCTAACGTACGCCATATAAAGAAAGTATAGAGTAAGTGGCAACCCTTAAATGAAAAACTATATGGATATGCCATTTTAAGAATTTAAACTATTTCATTCTTACTGCAGTACTACAACAATATATTTACGATAAAAAAAAATCCCAGATAATTACAATAAAACTACTGTTAAATACAAACCCGGAAGCCAACAAGTCAGTGGTAGGATTCCAGGCGCATATAAATACTTCAGACTCATGGCCCCGCAATATTGTTGCTTTATTTAGTGGAATTTCAACGCTGTTATCGACATCCATATTTTCACCGGCAGTACCTTAAATATAAAAGGAAATACTATATCATAACAAAATATTAAAAATTCATCGTTTCTACAATATAAAAGGAAATTATTTCCTACAGTAAAAGTCTTTTAAGTAAGTAAAACTAAACTCCTATCTCTCACTTCCCTGACTTACCTTCATCGCCATTCGTACTTGGAAGCTCCGTTTTCACCACAGTTTTTTGTTGCTGATTTTGTTGTTGTCTGGAAGCAACGACGTCTGGCATAACAGCATCGATGAGTGACAGACTGTCAATAAGCCTTTCCGATCCATCCTGAAACACAAGTACCAAGTATTTATTCCAATAATACCAACGTTGCATAGAAAAACCACACACTTTTAGAGATAACGTCTAAAAGTTTAGTAAAAACACCACCGGTGAAGAAAATACAATTATAAATCCATTATTTCTCTCCAGGTAAATAAAACGTAACTCTATTTGGGGACACAATTCATATCTTTAATAAATGAAGTCTTATGAAAAGAAATCTTAGTAAAAGGATATCAATTGATATGAATACTGTAGATGAAAATGAAAATTTTTGAAAATAATTTGTATTTTTTCGAACTATACAAACCTAAACCCTTTAATGCAGGTAAGACTTCAGTCAAGCTGGAACAAACATTTAAAATTTCAATGAGGTAAACATTGTTGCTCGTCAGGTACAGCAACTATCACTTTAAAAATAACCTAGGACTTCCGAGTAGCTGAGGCAAAATCTCCGTGGATCAGTTTTTCTAAGTTACAATGTCAGATCGTCATGCACCTCCTCTTCCAGAGGAACTGAAAGGTAGGGGGATTCGTGGGTGCTCACTAGTGACACTTCAATCACTATTGTACCAATCGTTGGTGTAGGTATCTGTGAGGCAAGAGGGTCTCCAATGACGAAAGATGTTGCAGAATACATTGCCACTGACTAGCTGGAAGTACAGTATTGAACAATCAGAAGTGGTTGTGCTACCTCCACAAGTCTGTTGATATGATCGTTTGATGGAAAGACTCTCCCTGCTGTGGTATCTATCAACATACCCTGGGTCTCCATCCTTGGTGTGGGGTTAAGGCTTGACAGAACCACGATCCCCAGATTATGTCGGAAAAAAATCAGTCTGTATTGATCCTGGAGCAACTGTTTCCTGGAGGATGACAAGATCAGCTAATTGCTGAGATAACCCAGAAGATAAACACTGTTCGAGTGGGCCCAAGACAAGACAAGTGTGAATATATGAGGCGAGGTAGACAGTCCGAAGCACAGGAATTTCAACTAATACACAATTCCCTTGAGAACAAAGCAAAGGTACTTTCTGTCCAACAAATGGATCGGTATTTGAAAATACCCATCCTTGAGGTCCACAGAAAGCAAAAAGTCTTCTCTCTTGATGGCTGCATGTACTGTACTTGCCATCTCCATCTTGAACTGAGTTTACTAAATAAACCTGTTCAGAGAAGAAAGGTCGATGACTGGTCTCCATCCTCCAGTCGACTTTTCCACCAATAACAGCTGACTATAGAAACCTTGAAAACCGTCTCAGATGACATTTAGCGTGCTTTTCTCCATCACTGCCCCTGATGTAATGCGCCAGCTTTTGGCAATTCCTGAAGGGTAAGAGAGTAACATCACTGAAGAGCAAGAGCTGATGAAATGAAGGCAGTACCCATCCTAGAGGACTTATGAAATGAAGGCAGTACCCATCCTAGAGGACTTGTCACACTCACACTGAATAATAATGGCAGCTAGAGGAGAGGGCTGCCAACTCTAGCACTCCCTTTTTCACTCTACCATCCTTTGTGGCAAAGCAGTGTTGGGGTAAAAGGGGGAGGGGGGAAATTGTTGCCAAATTTCGTCAAGGGGGACAAGGCTGGAGTAGCAGATCGAGATCTGGAGGCTGCTGTAGGTTTCTTCAGTGCTGACTTCAGAGGTTGGGGTAGAAGAAGCTCTTGGTGTGGTTATCTATGAAGGACCTGGGTCCTTATAGGTAACCACTCGATGGATCTGGAAGTTGTAACTCACCTTCCTCCATTTCTCATGAAGCCCTCAAATTCTTTCTGCGGGAAGAGAATCGCAGACTTCAGCAGGGGGAGTTCCTTAGCATAAGTGTTTCTTCTTGCCCCACTTGACCAGCAAAGTGGGAAGCAACTGCAACCCCTCACTTCAGGACCCTACTGGCCCACTGGTTCACTGACTGATGTGCCAACTATGTCATCAGCTTTGGTGCCTGAGAGGACTAAATCAGTGTATTTCTTCTTCGTCCATGGATTTGCCAAGTCCGTGACTGGCCAAGGATAACATTTGGAGGCTGGTCAATAAAGCAGCTTCCATGTAATCAGACTCAGGAATCAGGTGCTATGGCTGGATCAATTGGAAGACAGAACAGATTAGTTTCTGGTATGTAGAATCTGCATTGTCAAGAGATGGCTGGAGGAAGGATCTTGTTTGAGTAACTCAAGCAAAGGGAATTCTTAAGACTGGAGAGCTGAGAATTGACCTTTTTAAGTGCCATGCAAGCAAGAACCGACCACTATCATTCTAGGGAGGGTCTCGAGCCTTAAAGCTGGCCAAGCACTGATCAATGGCGATCATCCTGTCCTTGATAGAATCTAAGGATGTCTTGCCCAAGGTAGCTGAACTTGAAGATGAGGCCGAGGACACTAATAAATATTGACTCTGCTTAGGATTGTCTGTCTCCGCTGGCACAGGAATCGAGTCATGTGCCGTGGGTTGATGACCTACAGAGACTACTTCCCTGGGCCTCACGAGGGTGGGTTCAACTCGAACCTCCGATGTGTATATATTCAGCAGCGAAAGAGGGAACTGACAAATGTTGCATGGGTTCCGTTTAGGAGGCAAAATTGCCCCTCGCTCTTTTCCCCTTAGAGGCCAAATAGGCAGGAGAGTATAGCACTGAGCAGCTAAAGGTCACATCAGAGTGCCTATCCCTGAATGAAAAAGGACTACCATGATCATCACCCAAGTATGACGACTCTCGGTACTCGGAAGATCACCGAGTGTAGCCCTGGGACGTCATCTGTTCTGTATCCCTGTCACGATGACGTGGTGGAAGGTCTTGTTGTGAAACATGATCTCAGCCCATTGGAGGCTATATGGAAACAGACAGGTCACATCCCTAAGATAAATTACTGTGTCTGGAAGATTCTGAGAGCAATAGAAGGTCTCAAAGAAACACCTGTCATTGGTGGGATGGAACAGGTGATCAAGGATTGGAGTCTCGAGAAAAGTTAGAATCCGGGTCTCTGAAAAACGAAAGGCAGGGGGTCCTGGCAATCACCTTCAAAGGAAAAATTAATAAATCACTCGAACGTCCAAGAGAAAGAGAGGAATGAGGACAGCGCCAAACGTCTTGACCTGCAGTGCGTGTGCGTGGGCCTGTATGAGACCGACCACTGGTAGTAGGAGCATGAGCTCCTATACCTCATACAGAATTACCTTCTCTGGCTGGGTTAAGTTTCAGTACTATACTTCTTCCCCCACACACATGTGGGGAGAGATCAGAAGAAGTCTTGAGAAGCTCGGGGCAATCAGTCCTCCTGGGCTTTGGTAAACTCTCTTCCTCCTCCTCTACAGGGTGAAGGCTCGGCGACAACCGAGAAAGAAGACCAAGGTGAGGTGGGAAGGGAAGAGAAGTGCATACCCTTCAGTTCTTACACACCAATCTTCACAGACGTCGACAATTTCCCGGCTAGCAACGACACAACTTATTTTCAAGTGGCAGGTGAGGACTAGTCAAGGGTCACCACCCCTCTGCAGGCGGAACAGATGAAGAGGGTACAGCAAGGGAGGACTTCTGGGGCCTAGCATCTGCTCACACCTCAAGAAGTTTCTCTACTGACAGGGTACCGTCAATCACCAAGGAAGGCCATAACTTCTGTAGTACCAGGCTCTTGAGGAGGTCGGTGACAGGCTGCACCACAATACGTGTACTTGAAAAGAGGCAGGGGAGTACTACCTATATCTCTGCCTCCTTCAAAACATGTCTCAATGGCAAGACAGGGTCTCCTCCCTCCTTGAAAATTCTGGAGGTTTTGCCACTCTCACACTGAATAAGACAGCTAGAGGAGAGGACTGCCAACTTCAGCACCTCCCTCTACCACTTTTCAAAGCACAGAAATATTGGAGCATAATGGGTGGACCTTGTCCCCCCCTTTCTTCGAGGTGGAAGAGGCTGGAGTAGCAGATCAGGATCTGGAGGCTGCTGTAGGTTTCTTCAGCCCTACTTTAGAGGTTTGGGTAGAAGAAGCACTTGGTGTGGTTATCTAGGAAGGGCCTGGGTCCTTATAGGTAACCACTCGATGGATCTGAGAGTTGTAACTTGTCTTCCTCCATTTCTCATGATGGCCTCATATTCTTTCAGTGGGAAGAGGGTCGCAGACTGCAGCAGGGGGCATTCCTTAGCACAAGTGCCTAGCAGTGGAGAAAAAAATAAATTGCCTGAGGATTACTGTACTTCAACTGCTCTATTTATGAGGAACCTTAAGGAAACACAGAAGGCTTTAAACTCAAAGAAAAGAAGGAGCTATAGAACTTCTTCAGCATCAGCTTAGGCATTGGTAAGTATGATGCTGAAGAATTCCTCATAAACTTCCTTACGAACTCCACTTAATGAAGCGAAGGCAATGCCCTACACTCACCACAGGGGGATGACTGTGAACAATGATACCCCTTGCAGAAGAAAATAAATTTGACAGGGATCTACTTCCAGCTTGTTCATAAAAAGGAGGTAATTGTTTACCAGGACACAGCTGCAAGTCTGCCCATGGAGTCTCCATCCAAAACAGCAAAAGGAATTACTCTGCAACGGTTAAATGGCCATGTTAGGGGCAGCAGAGAAGTATGCCTGTACTGAACTGCGGCTAAAATCAAAGTGAGGGCTGTTCTACCTGGCAGGTGGGTGAAGCCTACCCTGCTCCCTCCAGCAACTATGCTTACCTCATTAAAAGCTTGAAAAGACAGTCTAGCAATTTGAATCATATTTTGTATATAGTAAAGTAATCCTAACAAAGATGGGATGGTATAGCACCAGCCTTACATATACCGTATAACAGGGTTATTACACTTTTGATTGTACAGTATTTAAAAAATTAAGAAATCGAACAGCTTTATGACTGGATATATATATATATATATATATATATATATATATATATATATATATATATATATATATATATATATATATATATATATATATATATATATATATATATATATATATGTAACTTAAATATATATATATATATATATATGTAACTTAAAATAGAATTTACAACATATATAAATCAACAAACCTCTCCTATGCTGATTTCAGCTTCTGTGTATTGCAATCCTTTCTGAATGATGCTAAGGAGTGCTGCTGGAGGAACAAGCGCACCATTGATGTTCGACTGGGAGATATGAGATTCTATCCCAAACACATATGCTGCATGAAAAAAACCTGGCAGTGGAGAAAAAATACATTGCTTGATACTTGAACTACTTTATTTAATCTAAAAAGACACTTAAATTTTCAAGAAATTACAACATACAGTACCTGAGATTACAAACCATAATTTTACATATACCTTTTCTCTCTTTGGGATAGAACAGAGTACAAAAGTAGAGTAACTCAAGATCATTATAATGTGTTTCAACTAAACCAGAAGGTCATACTTCTTGACTAAAGTAGTGCTCACCTACAGAGAGGGTTTCTACTACAGCAATATGAAGCACAGTAAAATTAGAGAAGCTAGACAACTACACATGAAGAAACAAAAAGGAATTGGTGAAAAGTAATGGCCAAAAAACTATGTAACTGTGAACCCAGATGGCAGTGCAAAGAACTCTCATTGGGAAGTAAGCAAAAATCACAAATTTACAAGTAATTTATATTTTTCTTAAGTATACAAACCTGCGTTTTTTAATGAGACTGAATCAAGCACAGTAAGAACTCAGCAGCTGAAACTTATGAGGTGTCAGGAAAGGGACTCTTGCCGGTACACTGAACAGTTACTTAGACTTGGATTGCATCTGGGACTTTCGAGGAGGTGATGGCAGGAAGTTGAGTTAAAAGACTCTAGTTTATATAGTTGAGAAAAACAAAAATTACTTTTGAAATTGAATGGGTTGATTAGCTAGTGAACAGGCTGAGCAGAGGGAAGTACAGGAATACAGGTGATCCCAAGGGTGTCGGAAAAACCTCAAATACTGACCACAGGTCTCAGATGGGGGAACAAAACATGAGGAGCTTCCTGCTAGCTGAGTAACGTACATTTCGGTTATTGGTGATTTCCACATAGCAAGAAATCTCTCCTCTATGTAAGGATCACTCCAACCTTACAATTTCCCCCTGGTGACTAAGTTTGTCTACTAGTACATTCCTCTTGTCAGAAATGTACCTGGGTGACAGTTCTACAGCATTGGTATACCACCCAGATGTGCACTTGTTTTGTCAACTTGGAAAGGGGGGGGGGGGGGAGAAAATGGGACCCCACAGTTGTTGACGTAGGCTACCAAGCAGATGGTGTTGGTACAAACCAGTTGAGGGCTTCCTCAATTGTTCTTGGAATGTTTGCAGTTAGAACGCTACTCTACTTGCTTATCCAGGACGTTGAAATGCAGAAGTTCACCGACCACGCACGTGACCGGGTAGCTCAAGTACAGTGCATACCTCCTTTGACGTACTAAGGACAGTTATCTATACATAGATGGAGAGTTGAATGGGGCCTTTGCCTTCCGTTTTTCTGGAACAGGACAAATCAGGGAACCCCTGAAGAATGACCAGTGAATCATTACAGGGATATCTAGTAGACTCGTAGCACTTCGAGTTGTGTTAAAGAAGATTCCATCTGTGAGGGAGGAGGGACAGGGAGCCTGACTGTAGCAAGTGCCCATCCTGATGGACACTTACTACACAAGATTAGTTCACAAGTTCTATGAGCTTACTCCAAGGCATGATAGGTATCCCCCCCCCCCAGCAAAAGTAGAGGAGGAATGCTGATATAAGCATTCTTCTTTAACTCCCTTCTTCCCCCTATCCTGACCTGACTGGGATGAAAACCTCGAAAGGGTTGTGCATGCACTGAATCCAGAATCCCTGAAATAGGAAGTTGTAAGCTGTCCTGATCGGGGAATAAAGAAAGTTGCAGCCTTCTTATCCCCATTCAGGCCATACCCAAAGGCTGGCCACAGAGCTCTTTAAAGAGGCAGAGCCCTAAAAAGACTACAAAATGGATCAGGGAGTCCTGCCAGCAGTCCTCCTCTCCATCACTGCCTGCAATAGACTCCTTGAGAACAGGGTGTCAAAACTACCCCTGGACAATTTTGTTTTGAGTCGGAAACCAAAACGCTCTTCTTCCAAACCACGTTAGCCCACTGGAGTAATGACTAGTATGTCAAGCAAGGCACTGCCTTTCCACAAGAAAGCAAAAGACTCCTGTACTTCTCGGAAGACTCGGGTCAAAACCCGTTATCCTGTGAAGTATGTCCTATGCTTGACCACTTTAAAGACAGGAAACAGTTTGGAGGGTGGCCTCAGCAGAAGATTTATGACCAATGACTCAAATGCTGAGAAGTATGTACCTTCTGAGAGTCTCTCCCCAAGGAGAGTCCACTCAACAGTGCGCACACAAAGGGGTCTCTGACGAGATGATGTGGCAAACTCTGGCATAAATGTGGCAGGATCCTGGTTGGTTGACCACAAGCGAGAGAACCCAAATCCGCAGATTTGACTGTCAACTCAAACTACTGTAGGACCAACTAGCATGATATGATCAGGAATCTCTAGGAAAGGCCTCAATCTTGAGGGGATCCACAATGCTGATCAATGACCAAGGCCAAGCTGACGAGATACACCAAGGTAGCCTCAACCAGTTCATTGTGTAGTAGTAGTAGTAGTAGTAATAATAATAATAATTATAAAAATTATAAAAACAAAAAAAGGCAAGCATAAACAGTAGTAACTCAAACTGACCTCTCTAATAATTCAGGTTAAGAGAGAGTATTGACCTTGTGCCTGATACCCCAAAACTACAGGCCCATGGAAGTTGGCTGCGTACAGGCTCGGAATGAAGACCTTGAGGAGCCATCTTCTCAACACGAGATACCACAGTAACCCGTTCAGAAAAGGAAAGGAGCAGCATTTCACTGCTCAGGAAGGAAAGGTTAAGGAAGTATCCAGTTCTTCAACAAATGGTTGACAGGTGTAAATGGACCCGTCCATGCTGTCCACCTCTGACTCACTTGGCTACTAGCTAGCCATGGGAACCTGGATCATGGTCCCATGGACATGACACAGGCCTCAGTCCCAACCCCTTGCACTGGAGATACAGTGTCGTCAAGAGCCTATCTTACCGCTATAATTGGCCTTCCTAGATTTCTACTTTTTCTTAGAAGTGTCAGAATCAGAAAGAGAGAGGAGGAGTAGGATGAGGAAGAAGAGTTGGAAGAGGGAACCAATTGCTTCTTTGTTTACCAGCTTCTCCTCCAGCTCTGTAATCTGAGAAGTCGAGTTCTAAGCAACTATCGACAACAACGCTCTCACAAGAAGAAAACCACACAGGCTGCTATACCCACAGGGTGCCCTCTTCCCAACAAAAGAGCAGGGGGCAGTCCACTGTCTCGGTGGTAAGGTGAAGGGGAGCACCAAAGCCCCTCCATCACAAGGTTGACACGATCCTAAATGGACTGCACATCTCTTGTCCAAGAAGGCTATAGTTGCCAGAGGAACCAGAGACACAGATCTGTGGCTGTGGTACTGATCCTACAGGGCCAAAGTACTGGTTTCCACACAATTGAGGTACTGGTGCCCACAAAGTTGAGGTACTTGTACTGGCTCCCACGCGATTGAGATACTGGGCTAAGTTATCACCCCCTTTAAGGCTGCAGTACCAATCACTACAGGGCTAAAGTATCGGCCTCATGGAGTCCATGAACCACACTTGTGCTGCCCACTTAACCTAAAAAAAAGGTGGTCTTTTCAAGAGCTCTATCCATGTGACTACGAATGCCCTTTGCGGACTACTACTACTAAGAAACATCAAAACCAGAAGAGGAAGAGGAGGAAGACAAGAGAAGAGCTGGAAGAGGAAAGTGAACAAATTGTTTCTTCTGCTTATCAGCTTTCTCCTAGGCTCTGAAAGCAGAGAAGTCAAGGACCGTGCAACCATTGACAGAAGTCCTTAACTATGTGCTACTATAAAACATCAAGGACCTACCTGCAAGACCTAGCCTTCCTTAGAGCAGATTTATTGTTGTAAGTGGTCTGCAAGGACGAACCTGTTAAAGTGCGGCAATCATCTCAGACCCTAAAACCCTAAAAAAATTCCACAATGTAAATGCGAGTTTTCCCTGCATATCCACAGTAGCTTCAGCTAGGATAAACTTAATGAGGGTGGCAAAGTGCTAGACAGTTTCTCCGGTAATTCATGGGCTTGCCAAGAATAACACCGGCAAAGGCTTAGTCTTCTTTCTCAACGTAAAATCATGCCTATGGGAGACCACAAACTACGCTTGGTATGCAATCCGGCTTTGTTTCATTATCATATACAAAGCCCATATCACCATTCAAAGGTAAAGACTAAAGAGCCATGCATAGAATACAACTTGATGTCAATACCTGGGAAGCGATACTACTCACTCATGCTCACCACCTATTGTTAACAATTTCAACTGCTTTCCCAACTCTGAGGAATACATTCCCTATTTTAAATGACAAAATTTATTGATAAAACAGGCTTTAAAGACAAGAGGTCAGGGCAGGAAGATCTGAACAGATGCCTTTCACAAAAAATAGCTTAAACAACCGTGTCTACCTCATGCCAGAACACGTGAACAAAACATATTCTATGAACTATCATGTCCCAAACAGAACCGTACGTGTTCTCGTGCAGTTAAAAGGAGAGGCTACAGCTAAATGTCAACAGAAACGAAAAAAAATATTAAAAAGTATCGAGTTATTTCTGTTCGAAATTGGGCAAGTATTGGCATTGGGATCATAGTTAATATGAGAGTATAGAGTTAAAGGCAGTGGATGCATATGCAACTGTGCAATTAAAATGCTTTACAAATTTCCCAAAAATGTTATTAAGTACTTTAGCGACAACAACCCTGATGTTACTAGGCTTAGATTAATATTGACACAAGGTTTTCATAAGTTTCACTCATTTTTTCTGGAAATCTTGTAGACTATAATGATTGATTACGGATTTGGATAGACTATTGTGAAAAAGTCTTCAAGAGCTACACTTTACTTGATATAATACAGCACCGTAGTATAATTTCTACCGTGCTAGGCGGTATGTGTTAGCAATCCATGTTTGTCAACGGTTATATAAGTAGATGAGCAACTTGGAGTAATGAGAACTTTAGGCGAGGAGGAAATACCCCCTTAAATCTCTATGAAGTCACTGGCAGCAGAGTGACGGATTGGGTTTAAGGCAATAGACAAAATGTCTCTTCGGCTTCTACTCTCTACGCCTGGCGGATGATCTTACTGAAATCAGAATGAACCGGAAGGGGTCACTTGCCTTAGATAGCCACTGCGCATCACAAGGAACTGGCTATCTTTTGATGAATTTAGCCAATGTGAGGTACTTTGCATCAATAGGCGTAGATGATGATGATGAGTATACTTTCTTATATGTTATTTCTAAAACATACCGGTACATAAATGACAAATAATTCTTACTTTCTTTGGATTCAGTTTTAATATTAACAAAATGTACATTTGAATAAACTCGAAAAGGTTAGGCCACGATTTGGGGGTAATGAAACCTAAGCTATATTAGGTCACTTATTGATTCCCACTATAACTAGAACCACACCCGTTTAGGAACCAGTGGTGCAAATATGCTTGCTATTACTTTACTTCTCTTGAATTCTAATCTTATTCCTGACCAGAGAGGCAAGTGAAATATTTAAAAGTATGGTTTGTAATCATGTATTAAATTGAAAGTAATTTTCATGTCAAAAATAGCTCTCAAGATGATAATAAGAAAATTACAGTAGTATGATCATACCTGACTCTTGCAGATACCTGTATACCAGGAAGTTGACCTCATCACTTGTAAAACTCATAATGAATCCTGTGAAAGATAAAAGAAAAAATGAAACATGAGTAAATGCAAAGAAAGATAAATGAAAATAATGCAACATGGATAAATGCAAAATCTTACGAGTAATTTGTATTTTTCCTACATATAAATATAAAAAATTTAAAGTAATTTTTATTTTTCCTAACATACTTACCGAGAACTATTTTCTTAGGAGTTACCTGTAATCTCCTCTCAACCGACCAGAGTTTTGTGTAGTATACCCTACCTCCGTTTTCTATGGAGGACTAACCCAGGAGTAAGGAGAACGTGCCCTGAGGGTAGACCTGAGCCAGGTCGGCGTTAGCTTGGGTCCCGCTTGTCAGTAAGTTCCTCGGATGGTGCAAAAAGTCCCTGCAAGGGCAGAAAGGCACTCGGGGAAGGTAGGGAGGGCCATTACCCGAAAGTAGTTCTCGGTAAGTATGTTAGGAAAAATAAAAATTACTTAAAATTTTTGATTTGTTCCAACACAGACACTTACCTTGACCTACTTTCTTAGGAGACTTACACTTTAGGAGGTGGGAGTGTCTTCCTGACCTTCAGACCCAGCTAAGCGGACGACAAGTAACCTAGATATGAACTAGGCTCTATAAAATAAAAACTAGAAAAGGAACGGTAGGGCAAACTACACAAAGAGCTCACGTTAGTGTCCAAGTACTCGCCCTTTAAAAAATTTTCTGATGCCGAGTCCAGTGACAAAGTTGCAGAGACGTGTTCTTCATTGGTTACATATATGTGGTTATCTCCAGTAGAGATAGGAAAACGGGGATTAGGGTGAAAAGGAACAAACCTGTGTCTCCTGGTTTTGCTATCCACGATTGCACCTGGGGCTTCACCGTTAAATCACTTGGAGCGCGGAGATGACTGTCCCGATGGAAAACCCGTCCAAAGACCTCCTTGAGTAATCCTTGAGATAATGGGCAGTAAAGGTCGACTGGTTCGACCAGGTGCCCGCCCGAAGGATCTGGCCCACTGCCATGTTCTTCTCAAAGGCTAAAGAAGTGCTTAGGCCTCTAATGTCATGGGGCCTAGGAGTACCTGGCAGGGCCAGTCCCTCCTCATTATAGGCCCTGGCAATAACTTGTCTCAACCAAAAGGAGATGGTATTCTTCGATACCTGCTTCTTCGTAACACCTGTGGAGACGAAAAGATTCTTGATACTCGGCCGGAGATGTGCAGTCCTCTCAAGGTACTTCCTAACGGCACGGACGGGGCACAACCTCAAATCCTCTTGATTCTCAGTCTTAGGAATGGCTGGCAGTGAGAACCCCTTGAACTTAGGATCCCAGACTGCTGGATTCTGGGTTTTTGCCACGAAAGAAGGGACGAACTTGAGGGAGATTTCTCTCCACCCCTTCGAATGAGAGACATCGTAAGACAGCCCATGGATCTCTCCTACTCTTTTCGCAAAGGCCAAGGCCAACAAAAAGACCGTCTTGAGAGTGAGATCCCTGTCTACAACATCTTTCATCGGTTCGAACGGGGGGCTACTTAACATCTTCAGGACCCTAGCCAAGTCCCACTGAGGCACCCTAACAGTTTGAGGAGGGCAGGTTTGTTCAAAGCTCCTGATAAGCATAGAGATGTGTCTAGAGGAGCCCAGGTTGATGCCCTTCAGAAGGAAGACTTGACCCAAGACTGGACGTACTCCTTTTATAGCTGGGATTGACATCCCCGCCTCGTCTCTGAGATATACTAAAAAGTCTGCGATATCTGGGACTGAGGCTTTGAGGGGCTTGATGTTCTTTGAAGCACACCACTTCGTAAAAGAGGCCCATTTCGCTTGGTAGACCGCTGCCGACGACCTTCTCAGATAACGCGACATCTTTTCTGCAGTTCTTGACGAATATCCTTCCTTCCTGAGGAGTCGCTCGATAGTCTCCAGGCGTGAAGGCGTAGAGACTGTGGGTTGTCGTGGAACCTGAGAAAGTGTGGTTGTTGTAGAAGATCTGGCCTGTCGGGGAGTGGCCATGGAGGAAGGCATGCCAGGTCTTTTAGATCCGCGAACCACTCTCTCTCCAGCCACCAGGGCGCTACCAGTCATCCTTAAGTTTCGGGCAGCCCTTACTCTGTTGAGCACTTGCCTGATCAATGTGAAGGGGGGAAAAGCGTACACGTCTAGGTTGTCCCATTTGTGCTGAAAGGCATCCTCCAAGGCTGCCTTTGGGTCTGGGACAGGAGAACAAAACACGGGGAGTTGTGGGTTCAGTCTGGTTGCAAAGAGGTCCATCACTGGGGAACCCCATCTTTGAATGATGAGCCTGGCTACTTCTGGGAGGAGGGACCACTCTGTTCCCACTATCTGACCCATCCTGCTGAGACCGTCGGCTAGGACGTTCTTCTTCCCAGGGATGAACCTTGCCAATAACACTATCTGGTTCGACTCCGCCCAATCCAGGATCTCTAGGGCGAGATCGCACAACTCCCTTGACTTGAGGCCTCCTTGCTTCTTTATGTACGCGACTACTGTGGCGTTGTCGCACATCAACGCCACAGTGTTTCCCCTTAGAAGTTTGATGAACTGCAGACAAGCTTTTTGGACTGCCTTCAACTCTAGGACATTGATGTGTAGGCCTTTCTCCACGTCCGTCCAGGTTCCTCTCGCCGTCTCGTTGAGGAGATGTGCTCCCCATCCCTCGTTGGAAGGGCATCCCCTTGAGCGTATTCGACCGGCACTGCCACCACTCCAGGGAGGGTATTGTGTTTGGCAGAACCGCGATTAATTTTTGGGGCGAGTCCAGTTGGTTCCAGCAACCCTTCAGGTTCCATTGGATGCCCCTGAGCCTGAGCCTCCCCTGGGGAACCAGTTTCTCCAATGACACCAGATGTCCTATTAGCCTTTGCCAGTCCTTGGCTCTCCTAGGTTGCCCCGAAAGGAGAGGCAGAAGGATCTTTATTAGATTGTTTACCCGTTCCTCTGACGGAAAGGCCTTCACTAGTCGGGAATCCAGTGTCATCCCCAAGTAGGTCATCCTGGTGGAGGGAGACAGGTTCGATTTTTCTGGGTTGATCATAATACCCAGATCCTTGCAAAATTGAAGAAGCTTTACACCTTACTCCCTCAAAACGTCTTCTGAGGAGGAAAGGAGCAACCAGTCGTCCAGGTACCGGATGAGGCGAATACCCCGCTCGTGAGCCCACACCGAGACTGTCGTGAAGACTCTCGTGAATACCTGGGGAGCTGTTGACAACCCGAAGCAGAGGGTCTTGAATTGCAGAATCTGGGCACCCCATTTCACTCGGAGAAACTTTCGGCTTGAGGGGTGGACCGGGATTTGAAAGTATGCGTCCTTGAGGCCTATGGTCATCATGTAGTCCCCTTCCCTCAAGGACTGCAAGACCGACTTAGGAGTGTCCATTTTGAAATCCGTCTTGCAAACAAACTTGTTGAGAGCTGACAGGTCTATCACCGGTCTCCATCCCCCCGTCGCCTTTTCTACCAGGAATAGTCGGCTGTAGAAACCCGGTCCCGGATGTAGGACCTCTTCCATGGCACCCTTCTCCAACATAGTGGACACCTCTTCTTGAAGGGGCACCCTCTTCAACAGGTCCTTGGGTGCCAGCCACTCCGTCAGGCTGGCCGGAATCAAAGGTGGAGGTTCCGTTAAGAACGGGAGCCTGTACCCTTCCTTCAGTACGGATACTGTCCAGGGTTCCGCTCTGTGAGCCCTTCATGCTTGCCAATGTCGTCTGAGGCATGCCCCAACCTGAGGCTTGGGCAGGAGTAGGGGGCCTCCCACTCTACCTCCTCCTGGAGGAGCGGCCTGAACGGCCTCTCCTGGAAGCCGAATAAGCTGTTCTAAAAGAGGCAGACGCTACTGGAGCCCCTCTACGGGGGGACTGTGGTGCTGAAGCCCACGAGGAAGAAGGGGCGTCTCTCCTCGTCAGGCTAGGAGGGACCTGAGAAGTAGAGGGCCCGTCTGATGCTGACCTCTTGTAGGGGGGGCCTCCTTACCGGTTGAGGTCTGGGAGCGGCCACTTCCTTCCGTTTAGCTACCTTCTCCATTATCTCCTCCAGCTGTTTTAAGGGGAACAAGGAGTCACCCCACACAGGAAGGCTCCTCATAGCCCTCGCCTCCCTGTCCGGGAAAGCTTCGCCAGGATAGTATCCCTCTTGCGCAGAACCCAGTTCGCTGAAAGGGCAAGGGACTGATATGTAAGGAACTTCAGAGTCTTGCCCCCAGAGATGATAAGCTCCTTCAGTAGGTTCTGTTTTTTCCGGGTCTGTCAAGTCATAGGTGGCCTGTACCCCTACCAGCGTGGAGGCCCACCAGTCCAACCAAGAGGAGACGTGCACCAAGTCTTTCGACATCTCCTACATCATCGCTGCCTCCGACTGTGAAAAGCAAAACGGGGCCGAGGAGGCTCTGTCTTCCGGGGCACCCTGTCCCAGAACTTCGAGGGAAGGCTCCACTTTGCAGGCTCCCGGTCGCTGTCCTTCTGGCACATAAAACCTACTCTGGGACCTGAGTCCCTGTAGCAACTTCGAGGAGCTCTGTGTTTTGGGAGCTTCGGCATTGCCTGCCACAACTTTATCAATGTGAGCCCGTCCCAGGACTAGATCCCTGGCCACAGGCAGGGCCAGGGAGGTTTTCTGCTGGACGGGTGCCTCCATCAACCGACTCAGGCTGGACCTCCAGAAGTCTTCGTCGGTTGGAACAGGTTCCTCAATCCGATGATGCCTTCGTATCAAGCCTATTACTTTCCGATACGCCGAGTCCTCGGTCGCGGAACTTTCTCTGCTGTCAGCAGTTCCTTCCGCCTGATCCCAAGGAGCCGGGTCACCATGCACTCCTACCGGGCGCTTTGGCTCTGGATCAACAGGTACTCCCCTGCGGTGGTAGCGGTCTGCCCCGACGGGAACCTCCGCACCAGGGTTGGGGGCTGGGACGGGCATCGCCGTGCTGGCGAGGACTACCATCCGTGTAATCTCTCTGGAGGACGAGGACGCGGTTCCCGTGGGCTGACCCGACGGAGGAAACCGTTCCTTTAAGTCCAAGGGCCGAGCCAGCTGTGCTGACTCGCCCAGGCTGCCTGTACGGAAGCACGGCTCCCCCCGCTGGGCGGGGTGAGCCGGGAGCTTCGCGGACTTACGCCTGCCTGAAGAGGCCTTTTCACATTGCTCCCTGCGAGGGTCATATTTGCGGCTGGACGATGGCCTTCGCGGCGAATAATCCCTGGACCGTCGGTCAGGGGAACGCTGCAAATCACTTCTACGGGAAACGAAGACCCAATCATCATCGGGGGACCTACTCTTCCTGTACTTCCTCCGTGGTGACCGGGACCGTTTTCTACTGTATCTCGAGTGGGACCTTGAGCGGGAACGCCTGCTCCTGGACCGCTCCCTCCGTCGTCGGCGCCTCCTCCTCGCTTCACCTTCTGAAGAGATCGAAGAACCTCTATCTGAAGAGCCCGACGATACTGTACAACCCGATCGACGGGCGGGAGCGGGGGCCACGGAGGTCTTCGCGACCTGCTGAGTTCCAGAGGTCGAGGGTTGTAGGAAAGAATCCGGAACCACCGTCAGAGGAGCTGGAAAGGAGGTTGGCCGCACTACACTAGGGAACCACGTATCCAGGCCCTCTTCTATCCGCATTGGGGACCTACCTGGCGTTTTAGGGAGCCTCCACCCGAAGGGCTCACTTACCGTAGAGTCCAACTTCTCCTGGGCGTCAACAGCCGCTGAAGTACCTGAAACACAGGCCCACGAAGCGGGCGAAGAAACAGGCACAACGTTACTACTCCACATGGGGTTGTCGGAGGAGACGTGCCCCCCAAGCACAAGGGCAGAGTCGCTCGATAACCTCCACGCGTGTAGGCGGAGGGACCGAGGGTTTTTGTGAAACCTTAGGAAGTGGGGCTGGCGGAAGAGGTTTTCCCTGTCTGGAAGGGGCCACGGTGGGAGGCGCCCCAGTCCCTTAAGGTCCGCGAACCATTCTCTCTCCGGCCACCAGGCCGCTACCAAAGTCATCCACAGGTTCTTTGCTCGTCTCACTGTGTTGAGGACTTGTCTGAGCATCCCGAAGAGTGGGAAGGCATACACGTCAAGGTTGTCCCAAGGGTGTTGAAAGGCGTCCTCGAACGCTGCTTTGGCACAGGAGAACAAAACACGGGGAGCTGTGCGTTGAGTTTTGTGGCGAAGAGGTCCATCACCGGCGAACCCCACTTCGGGATGACTGTCTGAGCCACTTCTGGGTGCAGGGACAACTCCGACCCTACCACTTGGCCCATCCTGCTGAGGCCGTCGGCTAGAACGTTCCGCTTTCCTGGAATGAACCTGGCTGTGACCTCGATCTGTTCCTTTGAGGCCCATTCCAGGAACTCTGTCGTGAGACTGCACAACTCCTTCAACTTTAGTCCTCCTTGCTTTTTCACGTAGGCCACCACCGTGGCGTTGTCGCACATCAGAGCCACGGTGTTTCCCTGGAGTAGGTGGACGAATTCTAGGCATGCCCTTTGAACGGCCATCAGTTCTAGGACATTTATGTGAAGGTTCTTTTCCCCGAGGGACCACTTCCCCTTCGCCGAATTGTCGAGAAGATGGGCTCCACATCCCTCCTTCGATGCGTCCGTGAATAACAGCATCTCCGGGGGATCGATCGTGAAGGGCATTCCCTTGAGAGTGTTCATCCTGTTGTACCACCACTTCAGGACCTCCTCCGTCTCCGAGGACACCGGGACTATCTCGAGCGGGGACTCCCCCGGGGGCCAGAATTCCTTTAGGTTCCACTGAACCGCGCTTAGTTTGAGTCTCCCCAGGGGAACTAACTTTTCCAACGACACCAGGTGGCCCACTAACCTCTGCCAGTCTTTGGCTCTCCTCGGAAGGTTTGCTAGGAAGGGGCGAATTATCCGGTCTAGATTTTCCAACCTCTCTGAGGAGGGGAAGGCCCTCACCAACTGGGTGTCTAGAACCATCCCCAGGTAGGTCATCCTGGTGGAGGGTATCAGCTGCGACTTTTCCAGGTTGATAGTTATACCCAAGTCCTTGCAGAACCGTAGAAGCTTCACGCCTTGCTCC
Source organism: Palaemon carinicauda (assembly GCF_036898095.1). Taxonomy (NCBI): domain Eukaryota; kingdom Metazoa; phylum Arthropoda; class Malacostraca; order Decapoda; family Palaemonidae; genus Palaemon; species Palaemon carinicauda. The sequence continues at coordinate 67,563,923 of NC_090754.1, forward strand.
CTCAGTACTCCCTCTGAGGCTGAAAGTAACAACCGGTCATCCAGGTAACGAATCAGGCGGATGCCCTGTTCGTGCGCCCAGACAGAGACTGTTGTGAAGACTCGTGAAGACCTGAGGAGCTGTCGACAGTCCGAAGCAAAGGGTCCTGAACTGCAACGCTTGGGTACCCCATTTCACCCTTGGGAACTTCCTGCTGGAGGGGTGGACAGGGATCTGAAATTAGGCGTCCTTGAGGTCTAGGGACATCATGAAGTCCCCTTCCCTCAAGGCTGCCATTACCGACTTCGGGTGTCCATCTTGAAGTCGGTCTTGCACACAAACTTGTTGAGGGCCGACAGGTCTATGACCAGTCCAACCCCCTGTCACCTTCTCCACCAGGAAGAATCTGCTGTAGAACCCCGGGGTGGGGTTCTTGACTGGTTCTAACGCCCCTTTGGAGATCATGGCCGACACTTCCTCCTGCAATGTCGCTTCCCTTAAGGGGTCCTTAGGCGCCATCCACTCTGCCTATCGGTCCGGAATTAGAGGGGGCGGGTCCGCTAGGAAGGGCAGCCTGTACCCGTCCTTCAGGACTGCTACGGTCCATGGATCCGCTCCGTAGTCCCGCCAAGCTTGCCAAAAGTGTTTGAGGCATCACCCTACCTGAGGCTTCGGCAGGAGTAGGGGGCTTCTCTGCCTACCTTCTCCTAGAGGCGCGGCTGGAACGCCCTCTCCTAGAGTTGGGATAGGAGGACCTAAAAGAGGCCTGCGGAGTTGAACTTCCCCTACGGAAGGGCTGTGAGGCTTGATGCCAGGACATCGAAAGGGAATCTCTTCTAGGCTGGACTGGCGATGAGTGGGGGCCGTCTGGTGCGGATCTCCTATGAGCCGAACGCCTTGCCTGGGCTCTCCCGCGTCCTTGAGCTTCCTGACCCTCTCCAATACCTCTTCGACTGCCTTCAGGGGAAAGACGGAATCGCCCCACATCGGGGAGCTCCTCAGGGACCTCGCCTCCTGCTCTGGTAGCCAACGGAGTAACTTATTCAGGACGGTGTCCCTTTTCCGTAGGACCCAGTTAGCAGTTTGCGTGAGGGATTGGAACGTGAGGAACTTCATCGCCTTTCCCCCTGAGCTGATCAGTTCCCGCAACAAGGTTTGGTTCTCCGGTACGGAGAGGTCATGGGAGGACTGGAAACCCACTAGGGTACAGGCCCAACAGTCCAGCCAAGAAGTGACGTTCACCAAGTCTTGGGCCATCTCCTCCATCATGGAGGCTTCCGCTGGCGAGAAACACACTGGGGCAGAGGATGCCCTGTCTTCTGCACCCCCTTGATTTAGCGTGGCTATCGCCGCCCTGATCGCACGGGGGTCCCCCCGGCGACCGTCCGGGACGTAGAAGCGTTTCTACGTACTAAGGCCTGGAAGCAGCCTGGAGGACCCTTGGCTTGCTATGTATTTGTCGATATGGTCCATCCCTAGCTTCACGTCCGGCGCTAGAGGGAGGGTTAGGGACGCCTTCTGCTGGACCGGGTTCTCCACTAACCTGCCCAGCCCGGAGAGCCAGGCCTGCTCCGTCGAGAGTTTAGGATCGTCCAGCCTGTGGTGCCGCCTGATGAGCGCTAGCACTTTCCAGTAGGAGGAGACGTCATCAGAAGACCACTCTCCTCCTTCTATAAGGCCCTCCGCTACTTGGTCATCCACGTGGGGCGCCTCGTCGGTCACGGATAGAGCCACGTGGGAAGCCAGATCCTTTCTCTCCCGCCGTACCAACGGCGCGGAGACTTGCAGAACGGGCGGATCCGCTGGGACGGGAGTAGCCGTCATGGGTCTACTCCCTCCTGCGGAGCTCCGTGGAGCCGTGGACCTTCCAAGATTTTCCGGCTGGTCCTGGCACTTGGGAAGAGCCGCCATGGAACCGGGAGGTGGGGCCATGCTGCCGGGCCGAAGGAGCAGCTCTTTCCGCTGGGCGGATGGAGCCGGTACCTTCGCGGACTTAGGTTTGGCGAAGGGTACTTGGTGCGCCGACTTCGCGCGATGGGTGGATCTACAGGAGGACCCGTGTCGCGAGGGTGATGAAGCGGCTCTAGGGAGCCACTCGGAAGAGCCTGGAGCGGAGGCTACCTTGAGTAGCTCGCTGCGTGGGATGGTAACTCGGACCCACTCATCCCCCGATGAACGGCCCTTCTTATGCTTCTTCCTGAAGGTCCTGGCACGCTTCCTCGAAGGGGCTGAGCGCGAGCGAGACCTTCTCCTATGGGACTTCTCCCGCTTCTTCCTAGAGTCCCTTGGGCCCGAATCTTCTGCGGAAGACGAGTCCGATGAATCCGATGAAAGTGATGACGGGGAGGAAGACGAGCCCGCTGAGTCTTCTGATACGTCCGATGCTGCTGGGGGATCCTCGTGTCGTTCCACCAGCGAGGGCGGCTGCAGAAAGACGGGCGGGAGCGTCGAAGACGGCGCTGGGGGAGACCGCACAGTCTTCTTGAGACTGAACCAGCTATCGAACTCCTCTTCTAACCGCATTGGTGACCTGATGGGCATCCTAGGGGCCGTCCAAGCGATGGAGTCCGAATTCGACGAGCCTGCCGGCGGACTCTCCTTGTCCGCTTCTCCCCCGGGTCACTGAAGCACCTGAAACGCACAGCCACGATGCAGGGGAAGGGGCCGGAGCAGACTTCCCCAACTTCGGGTCTTCGGAAGAGACGGGTCCTGTAGGCACCAGAACCTCGTCTCCCGAGCACACTCCCGCCCCCCCAACAGGCCCCCCACACGCCTGTACAGACACAACATCCCCCACATCAGGAATATCAGACTCCTGGGGAAGGGCAATGGGTTGCTTCCCCGCAACAGACTTACCTCATCCCCTATTCTGGGTAGGGGAAGGTGGCGGGGAACTCTTCTCCGACGGGGCAGCGGGCGACGCTAAGGGCGAGGAGATGCTCGCCTTCTTGGGGGATCTCTTGGACGCCTTCTTCTTCTTGGTCCCGTAGAGTGCCCACTGGATCTCGGGCCAAGACTCGCACTCCAGACACGTGGCTGAGGGGGCACACACACTGCCCCTACACGAAGAACACAAGGTGTGGGGATCAACCTCCGGCTTAGAGAGGAACGCACCAAAAGATTTACCGGCCATAGGCCCGGGGCAACGACATGGATGCTCCATAACCGCACACTAAAGCACCAAGCAACACAAAAACACAGGGGAAAGAGGTGGATAAAGGAATATAGGGTGAATGCTAAACACGTGGGAACCGCGTGGGGACACAGGGTCGCACAGGATGAGAGAGAGCGGCGAGATGTTAATCACACCACGACCAGAAACTTTCTTGTGACCGAGACCTGGCCACACGCTCTCACTGACCCGGGTTGCCTAAGAGCGCATATTCATCCGCTACAGAGGGACCCACCATAGAAAACGGAGATAGGGGAAACTACACAAAATTCTGGTCGGTTGGGAGGAGAGTCCCAGATACTTCTAAGAAAGTAGTTCGAGGTAAGTACTCCGTGTTGGAACAAATAAAAATTACAATATACTTATCATTTAATCCTACAAAAATACAAACCATCACCTTTTAAGTGGGGGGCTCACTCAGAAGGATTGTTGTACAAATACTATGTAGGTGCACACCTCTCAAAATAGTGGAACTTCATTAGTTCAAACTTGCAGCGAAAGTTTTAATGTTGAACAGGCTGACATAATTTTTTTAAAGTTTATATATGAAAGATCTATTTTAATGTTCCTACTCTTGTTAAAGTGCTTCATTTTAACCGTCCATACTTCTCATGTAATTTATTTCCTTATTTCTTTTCCTCACCAGGCTATTTTTTCTCCATCAGAGCCCTTAGGCTTAAAGCAAAGATGCTTTTCCAACTAGGGTTATAGCTTAGCAAGTAATAATAATAATAATAATACAACCAAGTTCTGTACCACTGCATTGCTGCGTTGTGCAGGAAGGGAAACGGAGCGAAGACCAGGTGCAAAGAAGTGAAAATGTTGGACTGTGCACAACAGTCCTAATCACGATTACTGTACTCGAAACTTCACCTAAATATTATATGGACCTCTAAACCGCAAAGACAGACCCTGCAAATACCGAAGCCCACTATACAAGTAGAACATTGGATATGACTTCTATTTCCTATCACTACAGCAGATAAAATATATCACATGTTTCTAACCTATCCTATCATTAAGAACTTGATAAGTAAAATAAGAGCTTTAATAACAAAATATTTTATAATATTGGAAACAAATAACAAAGTTTAAAATATAAACTTAAGACCAAAGCACAACCTCTACTTATCAGCTTTCTCTGAACTTTATGGAGAGAAGGTTCATGTGGCAGGTGTGAAGATCACGATCAGAACAAAGGAGGAATCTTCTATCAAAATCTGTAACTTCATTAATAGTGGTTTACAACAGTATTATATGGGTTTCAAAGTGGTATATTTGCAAAGATCTGTTCAATTGTGTGTTTCAATGTCCTATCTAATATTGTACTTATCTACTGTATAATAAAATAACTATGATGGTATTTATCTCTGTATGACTAATGGGAACTGGGGCACAATCACTTACAAATAGCTCGACTAAAATTTGAACACAATTTCTTTGTCTAAATACACCGTTTACTTTTGGGAGACTAATGATGGGTTACAGGACATTATTATTATTATCATTACTAGCCAAGCTACAACTCTAGTTGGAAAATAAGATGCTATAAGCCCAAGGGCTCCAATAGGGAAAAATAGCCCAGTGAGGAAAGGAAATACGGAAATAAATAAATGATGAAAACAAGCTAACAATAAATCATTCAAAAACAGTAACGTCAAAACACATGTGTCCTATATAAATTATTAACAACCGACAAAAACAGATATGTCATATATAAACTATAAAAAGACTCATGTCAGCCTGGTCAACATAAAAACATTTGCTCCAACTTTGAACTTTTGAAGTTCTACTGATTCAACTACCTGATTAGGAAGATCATTCCACAACTTGGTAACAGCTGGAATAAAACTTCTAGAATACTGTGTAGTATCGAGCCTCATGATGGAGAAGGCCCGGCTATTAGAATTAACTGCCTGCCTAGTATTACGAACAGGATAGAATTGTGTTGTTTGTATTTGCTTTTGACAGTTGTGTTTTTCTATGGCATAATCATTAACTTCCATTTATTCATACACAAGTTCCAAGATGTTTTACAAAAGCCCTTTTCAACCAATACCTCAACTTCAATTATTATAAATATTATTACTTGCTAAGCTACAAACCTGGTTTGAAAAGCAGGCTGCTATAAACCCAGGGGCTCCAACAGGGAAAATAGCCCAGTAAGGAAAGGTTAAAAGGAAAGTAAAATATTCTAAGAAACGTGACTACCATCACAAGAAGATAACTCCCACTGGGAGTCAGTTCGTCTATTTAACTAATTGATCATGGTCAAAACACCATTCAGTATATAGCTATTGTGTTGTTGCTGATCTGAAAGTAAAAACTTTCACTCAAATAATGACCCACATGTACCACTTGCAAGAGCAATAGACTCATGAGATCATGCTTAATTGCAAGTGAAGAGAGCTATGGTAGAGCAACGACATTAGAGGGAAGCGACATAAATACAGTAACAGGCTATTAAGAAATTTTAATTTCATGCCACTTGCATGAACCATATTTCCAAATGGTTATTTTGTGTTAATTATGCAATTCTGACCATCAATATTGCTTTAAATATTTGGTCTATTGTGTTTCCTGAAAAAAAGAAAACCCTGGCTAGTACAGTGGTAACGTGATTGCCTAGCATTCGCGAGGCAGCAGATCGATCCCCGGCCGGGACCGTGAGTTTAAGCTGTTTACTGGGGAGGCCACTGCTGTGGTAGGGCACCACAGTGGGGGTTGGGTTAGCCCAGCTGACATTCTAGTGATCATTTATGCTGATGGAACTGGAACCGGAACTGAAACCAGACACCTTTAACCTTTACCGCTAGGATACTACTTAATTGGTCATTTATAGGAGTATGAAAACTAATGAACAGGTGGTCTGTCCAATATCCAAGGTCAGAAATATAGCTAAGCAACCGGAAATCTGAGTGTGGATCGCACGCCCTCTGGGAGGTAAGTAGGCAAGGATATCGCTCTTAGGTTAGGTTAGGTTAGGTCAGGACTCTTAAGTTAGGTGGTGTTCTGGTGTTTGTTTCATTTTTAAAATGTGGCCTTCCAGTTTTAAATAGGAATTTCAAAACTGACTATAATTTAAAAAATACGGATTTTCCCCAATCATTTGCATCCTAATAGTTTGAAGCAAGGTTTAAGGTAGCTATAAATACACCACAAACGCTTATTTTCTTGATTAGGAATATTGTGCTATAGTAAATATTTACCTTCGGTTTTATTTGCTGGCCAGGACTGTCTCATATAATTACCCTTTAGCAGTTTTATAAAAATAATGGTATTTTTGTACTGTATTACAGAGTAAGGTAACCTAGGGAAAAAACTTTCTTACACCAAAAGTTCCCTTCTCTTCGAAAATGACACTCGTTCCTGTCGCAAATAAATACTTTCAGAATATATACACACACACACACACACACACATATATATATATATATATATATATATATATATATATATATATATATATATATATATATATATATATATATATATATATATAAATGACACTCGTTCCTGTCGCAAATAAATACTGTCAGAATATATATATATCTATATATATATATATATATATATATATATATATATATATATATATATATATATATATATACACACCGATGTAACTATCGTAAGTTATAGGTAACCTGGCCTTATAGTTAGCTTTGTCTCCTAGTTTATGTAGCATGGTTAAACCTAAACTATCCAATTTCACTATCGTAAAACAACAGTAGTGTAATTTTCCATTTATAGGAATAGTTCTGCTTTACAGTAACTTTATTTCTTTATCATTTATACAAATAGAAAATAACCATACGAAATAAATGCCCTATAATTCTGGGTCTCAAAAAATGTCTAAAAGCGGTTCCCCGGTACATTGACATCAACCACCAGCTTATATTAATAACTAATGTTAAATACATATCACAAGAGCTACATATATCTACACAAGTTTATATGTAGTCGGTACTTACAGTTTCTTAATAACATGTAGCGGAATAAGGTCAAATTAGTACTACCATGGTAACATTGTAGGTCATAAAGGTACTCCTCAAAGTCTTAAACTCCAAAGCCAAAACAATAATGGCGTCTGATCGCATTTCCTAAAAAATTAACTTCTGGTATTTTTTTATGAATAATTCTCTTGAAAATAAGAACCAGAGCATAAAATATTAATAAATAATTAAAAATGCTACGATATAATCCACTTTATGCACTTTTTAAGAAATGCAAGTGGGGTGACAATAATACATGATGCAACAAGATTAAGACCATAGATATCTATGTTTAAGACTAAACGTAATATAAGATAGTAATGATTGACCATAAGATTATGTCTAAGACTTTTAATGGTAACTTATAATAGACAGTCCATACATTGTTTCTCGCAATACCAGATGGGAAATGTTGAATGCTTTTGAACGAACATGATAAAATGACGGTGGACGTCCTGTAGAGAATAGGTTTCCCATGCTGTATAGGACCGGAAAAAGTCATTAAAGCAGAAGTAATTAATGACCCATGATGACTGCTGCATATAAAACCTTATAAGACTTCGACTACCCATAGGTAGGTAGGTAGTAGGTTGGCCAGGGCACCAGCCACCCGTTGAGATACTACCGCTAGAGAGTTATGGGTCTTTAATGGCTGGCCAGACAGTACTACATTGGATCCTCCTCTCTGGTTACGGTTCATTTTCCCTTTGCCTACATACACACTGAATAGTCTGGCATATTCTTTACATATTCTCCTCTATCCTCATACACCTGACAACACAGATTACCAAACAATTCTTCATCACCCAAGGGGTTGTCGCACTGTAATTGTTCAGTGCCACTTTCCTCTTGGTAAGGGTAGAAGAGACTCTTTAGCTATGGTAAGCAGCTCTTCTAGGAGAAGGACACTCCAAAATCAAACCACTGTTCTCTAGTCTTGGGTAGTGCCATAGCCTCTGTACCATGGCCTTTCACTGTCTTGGGTTAGAGTTCTCTTGCTTGAGGGTACACTCGAGCACACTCTCCTATCTTATTTCTCTTCCTCTTGTTTTGTTAAAGTTTTTATAGTTTATATAGGAGATATTTATTGTTGTTACTCTTCTTAGAATATTTTATTTTCCTTTTTTTCCTTTCCGCACTGAGCTATTTTCCCTGTTGGAGCCCCTGGGCTTATAGCATACTGCTTTTCCAACTAGGGTTGTAGCTTAGAAAGTAATAATAATAATAATAATAGTAACTGTGAGGTAGCTTCAAACTTGCTTTGTTCCACAATATCTTATCGGAAATTATCTGATAACAGCTCAAGTAAATTTATTTGAGACTATACCTTGTCTTATTTTACATTTTATCATTCTAACTTATATGTTCATCTTCCAAATGATTAAAATTGGATTGGATTTATGAACTTTGGATGGGACTTCTGAGGCCATTCGACAAATAAAAGCAGGCCTACCCTCGAATTACAATATTGTTAAATGTAATTGGACAGCAGAATAGGGTAGAATTCTTTTGCGGTTACATTGGGTCACACTAATCTGTCTTACTTCTCTTCTTTTGTTTTTGTTTTAGTTTACATATGAAAGATCAAATTTATGTAGTAACTGTTAATAAAACATTTTATTTTATTCTCGCGTTATCTATTTCCTTGTTTACTTTCACCCTTCGGTTGTTTTTCCCTGATGGAGCCCCTGGGCTTATAGCATCCTGCTTTCCCAACTATGATGGTAGCTCGGCGAGTAGTAGGAGGAGGAGTAGTATTAGTAGTAGTAGTAGTTGTAGTAATAATAATAATAATAAAACCAAATAAGAGGTAATGTGAACTATGAGAATGCCTTTGATATTGTGCACCGGCCAATTTTGTGGAGAGTCCTGCGTTATTATGGAGTTCCTCTTAAATATGTAAATGTGATTGAGTTTGTTCCTGAGTATAGCAAGGGCAAAGTTAACATTAGTGGGGTCTATCAAATGAATTTCCAATGACCACTGGAGTAGGCCTGCTCCAAGGGAATGTGTTGTCACCAACGTTGTTTATTCTCCTCATGGATTTTGTAATGCATAGAACAGTTGGGGATGGTGGAGAAGGATTGCTAATGGAAATTAGCTGACCTAGAGCATGCTGATGATACTGTCCTTATTAGTAGAATATCACAGGATTTGCAAAAGTATCACATGAAGTTGAGCTCAAGATAAAAAAAAACTGATGAGAACAGAATATGCAATGGAGGATGAAATATCATTGGAAGGAGAACGGATTAATTAGGTGGAATCATTTAAATATTGAGGAACTATGATCTCTAATAAAGAATCTTTAGATTTTGAGTTTAATGAAAGATGGAAAAAAAAAATAGCAAATCAGCAATGGCTAAGTTCAGTAAATTTGGAAACCAAAACACCTGAAATTACATTTAAAAACCATGCTATAAGTTTAATAAGATTGGTGATACTGTGTGGACACAAGTCATGGTATAACAATGAAACAATACCCAACAGATTTTGTAGATTTGAGAACAAAGCCCTCAGAAGGATAGTTGGAGTTAAATGGCAGGATAAGTTTAGAAATGAAACTCTAAGAGATTTCTCGAGTGCCATATGTGGATGAAATCATGGTAGATGGAGATGGTTTGGGCATTCTCTTCGCACTCCCTAAGAGAGATTAGTTCACCAAACTTTCAACTGGGCTCCACAAGGCACTAGAAGAATTGGAAGACCCAGGCCTACATGGCTGAGGACTATGAAATATGAAGTAGATGATGAATGGAGAAATATTGATTTAAAAGCTCGAGATAGAGACGACTGACAAAATCTAACCAAGTCCCTTTGCGTCTATAAGTGTGGGAGATGATGATGAGGTAATGTAGTATTTATAGTGGGTGACAGAACACTGCAAAAGCCTATTTTCAAAATTCCTAGTGCAGCAGGTGAGGTGAAGTTACAGTAGTGAGCCTCTTTAAAAAAGAAAGAAAAAAAACTTTAGGTATTGTAATAAAACCGCCAGAAATATACCCCCCCCCCCCACAGAATTTCTGATTTTATAGCGAAATAATTCTTCAAGTCCCAATGACTTGTAGGGGTTGGGGGTAAAATTTCATATATATATATATATATATATATATATATATATATATATATATATATATATATATATATATATATATATATATATATATATATATACACACACACACACACACTGGAATGCTCTTCAGTTTATACGTACCGTATTTAGTTTGATAATCAATCCTGCAACTCTATCACTAGTACTACAAAATTCTTCTGTGTTACCTGCAAGACTTTTATTAATAACAAAACCCACTCCGTTTTCTTTGTTCCTTTCATGTCCTCTGAAGCAAACTGCATGACCCACTTTTAATTCTATATAAGATTTTCCAGTTATTCTAATTTCACTCAATCCTATTAAATCCCAATCTGATTCTGTTAAAACATCAGCATAATGAAACCCCTTAAAAAACAAGTAATAAAAGAACTCTACGTTAGAACACTTAGATATCTTTAGGCTTACAGGAAGTACAGCAATCCTAAAAAAACATTTAGTGAAAAAATTCTGATTGAAAAAGGAGTTAAACAGGGAGACCCCCATCCCTCCAAAATTATTCACAGCATGCTTAGTAAGTCAATATTCAATAAAAATGCAGAATAAACAAATAATGGCTATAGAAAAACCTTTAGAGATTGTTAATGAATATACTTTCTTAGAACAGACAGCATGAGTTTCCCCAGGACATGCGACTGATATTAAAAGCATAAGCATGGGATGGAGAACTTTTGGTAAATAAAATGAGATTATGAAAATTAAAATGTCACTCTCCCTAAAAAGAAAAGTATTCAAATTGATGGTCCTACCTGTATTTACATATGTATCAGAAACTTGGAGCCTTACCCAAGCCTTAGAACATCAGCTAGATACGACTCAGTGAGACATGGTAAGAATAATGATGAAAATAACACTAACAGACAAAAAAAAAAAAAAAAAAAAGAGTAACATGAATATGAGAGTAAATTAAAGTAGAGGATATTCTAACATGTAAGAAAAAGAAATGGACATGGGCAGGACATACAATGAGAATGACAGATAAAAGATGACAAAAGAATAACAGAATGGGTCTCTAGAGATTGCAAATGAAGCAGGGGATAGGAAGAGAAGACAATAGATTGACAAGCTAAGAAAATTTGTGGGTATAGACTGGCAGAGAAAGACCATAAATAGATGCGAGTGAAAGGACATATCTGAAGCCTTTGTCCTGCAGTGGACTAGCAATGGCTGATGTTGCTACATATAAATGCACACATACATTACACACAGATATATATATATATATATATATATATATATATATATATATATATATATATATATATATATATATATATATATATATATATATATATATACTGTATATATATATACAGTATATATATATATATATATATATATATATATATATATATATATATATATATATATATATATATGTATGTATATTTATATATATATAAAAAGTTACTCTTGGGCATATTAATATACGTTTATAACGAATAGACAATGTCATGCATGAAAAATAATGCTTAGAATATTAGTAAGAAGGTTAAAATCAAAAGCTGAAGAATATATTGGAAAAGACTAATTTTGATTTTGATCGGGATGTGGAACACGAGGGGCTGTATAAGGATGATACAAGGAAAAGTTGTAGATGTTAATGAGGAAATATTTGTTTGTTTCATTGACTGGGAAAGCATTTGATAGGGTCCTAAATAACATATCTACAGATTGGAGAGATAAAATGTTAATAAAAAATTCACATCTTGCAGGTAAAGATTCGGAACCTAGAAATGTTGGAAGAGTAGTCAGATAGGGATGCCGCCTATCACCAATTTTGTTCAACACTTGCAGAAGCAATGATGAAAGAGTCACTGGAAGACCTAGAAGATGGCATAAGGTGAGAGGAGAAATAGGGAAAACTATAAGGTTTTCTAATGACAAGGGGGTTGTCTGTAGCACAAGAGAGGGTTTACAGATGATAATAAGATAAATATGACAGCACAGAAATATAGAATGAAAATAAATATATCTTAGACCAAGGTAAGGAGAACTGCAAGAAGACAAGGATCTCCAATAAACATGGATTAGAAATGAAGCTGTGGAGGAAGTCAACCATTCCAAGTACTTGAGTAGTATTACAACACAAGAAAGAAACTGCAGTAAATAGATTAAGATTAGAATAGCTCAAGGTAGCTTTCAAGAGAGATACAAACATTAACGAGAAAACTGTAAATGGAACTGAAGTAAAGATTTGTAAAAATTTCCATATGGAGTGTAGCATTGTACAGCTCTGGAACATGGACTATAAAAGCAAGACAAGAAGCATCTGGAAGCATTTGAAATGTGGATATGGAGGATTTAAGGGGCAATGAGCTTCTGAAGACATTATAAAAGGTCAATTTGAAAGACGAAGACCCAGAGGAAGGAAAAGAAAGTCAACACTAGATGACCTGAAGGGAAGAAGGTGCCAAAAGCTAATAGACGTGGTCATGAATAGAGAATTATGGAAGGCTACTAATCCATGAAAGAACCTGCCGCCCATTGAGATACTACCGCTAGAGAGTTATGGGGTTGTTTGACTGAATAGTCTAGCCTATTCTTTACAGATTCTCCTATGTCCTCATACACCTGACAACACTGAGATAACCAAACAATTTTTCTTCTCTCAAGGGGTTAACTACTGCACTGTAATTGTTCAGTGGCCACTTTTCTCTTGGTAAGGGTAGGAGAGACTCTTTAGCCATGGTAAGCAACACTTCTAGGAGAAGGACACTCCAAAATCAAACCATTATTCACTAGTCTTGGGTAGTGCCATAGCCTCTGTACCATGGTCTTCCACTGTCTTGGGTTAGAGTTCTCTTGCTTGAGGGTACACTCGGGCACACTATTCTATCAAATTTCTCTTCCTCTTGTTTTGTTAAAGTATTTATAGTTTATATTGGAAATATTTATTTTTGTTGTTGCTATTCCTAAAATATTTTATTTTTCTTGTTTCCTTTCCTCACTGGGCTATTTTCCCTGTTGGGGCCTCTGAGCTTATAGCATCCTGCTTTTCCAACTAAGGTTGTAGTTTAGCAATTAATAATAATAATAATAATAATAATAATAGAGCACATAGTTTTCAGAAAAACTGGAAAAATGTATTTACGTTCCCCCATTAATCATTTGGTGTCGAAACAATTTGAATCACTTCATGACTCTTCTTAAGGACTACATAGGATGAGTGATGGAATTACACTTTAATATAAAGGCTATGGTGGTAAAAATTTTGATACAAAAATATAAACTCCAAAACTAGTTAATAAAAATTGATAACTGAAAACTTCATGATTCTTTGAAATACTGTATAAAGATAAAAATTTAAGAGCGGCAGGTAGACCTATAAGCTACCCCAAATCACCAATCCTTAGCTCACAAAGATGGCAAGGTTGCAGACACTACAAAAAATTATATGGAGCAGAATGCCCAACAGGGATATTTCCAATAGGTCAAACCAGTTTTTGAAAATGATGACTTCTTTCTGCACCTCAAGGGAGATACAAGGAGGACAAGAAGTCACGTTTGGTCTTCCTTTCCCAAGGAGACTAAATAGGTTAGTGACTATGAGTGAACTCACGAACCAGTGACTGGGTGGTTCCAATTACTGATTAATACACTCTATCTCAAGCACCAATTCTTACGAAAGGTTACAAGAATCATCATCATGCTTCAATATAGCGAAAGTACCAAAAGAACATTTCTTAGCCTTCTTATGATGGGATACTTTCCAGGTCCTCTTGTGTGCTTCTACCACCATAACATTGAGGACCACAAAACACACCTGCTCTTCTTTCTACCTCTTACGACAGGGTGCCTTCTCAACCTCTCTCATGTCCACCAAGGTAGAGACAGGCATTCCCACAATGAAAGAACTTGCAGCAGGAACCCCAGTAAAAACATATTAATCAGGGCAGGCTTCTTCTAATGGAGCAAATAACAGCAAATTTTCAAGGAAACCTTTCGGGATGAAAGGTTTACTTGAAAATCAAGCATCAAAATTAACATGTACACTCCTTGGTGAGTGATCTTTGGATAAAACCCCTTAGCCACCTAAAAATTCAAGCTAGACGCCACTTAATATGTATACAGAAATATTGTATTGTGCATTATAATGGCAATGACTTGTCCTATATGGTGTCAAATCATATTTTTCACTATATAGAATCTAAATTTGGAACACAGGACTTACTCACTGGCATCCTTGTACCATTAAAGTAGCTATCAATGTGCAACTAGGGCACTCTGCATGGCACTGCTGCTGTGCAACATGGCATGGGATTCAGTATCAGCTGAAAAATTATTTGGTGTCCATATTCTGTTGTTGACTACATGAAGTTTAACATTCATGTTTAGTTAGACAGTAATGTCTGAATCCTACCCAAGGGTAAAGGGGCTTTACATGTAGGTACCTGGATGAACTATTGGGCTAGGTGTAGGTTATATATCTTTATTCCCAAACCTTGATGGACTGTAAACTATCCCTTAATGTGTATGATTGTGATCAAGGTGATCAAAGGATTAACCCTAGGCCTTGATTCACTGAATACTGAACAGACAATTATCATACTGTGATACCTTGTACTCTATACTATTGACCAAGATGGCAAATACAGATACAGGACTGTTTAAATTCTTGACTGGCTGGAACAAACGCTGCCTTTTCCAGAAGAGTGAACAAGGGTCACCACATATACAAAACCACAAGAACATGATGGTTACATTATAATTGTGACTACTATTCCCCTCTTTAAATAATGAAATAATGAGAAGCCTGTTGTTCTGAATTCAGATAGAACTGATGAAGGTGGTGGCATTGGAAAAACTTTAGTGAGAAACAAGGCACAGCATCACCAAAGTTGTCGCCTTATGTTCAACAGTTACACAAAATTGGAGCTAGTTAAAAAAGAACAGAGTGTACTCAGCTGAGTAGAGCCATCCTAAAAGGCAAAACGGGTTTCATATGTGACAAAGAAACCCCATTTTCTTTCTGAACTCCGACAAGTTATGATGATGAACCTCAATAGCAGCCTTCATAAATGTCCCCAAACTTTAAATGAAGGAAAACATTTTGCAAGACTCACCATGGGAGATGCTATTGCACAAAAGCCCAAATATCATTTTGCATGTTTGACAGCCCTATACAATAGAGAGGAGGTACATCAAAGCCACCAAAAAATTGAAACAAGAACGTGCACTCTAAGAGGATGCCCGCCCACAGGCATTCTCATTCCTGGTTACATATCTAGTGGAGACCACCAGATCTGGTGAGTGTCCTGCATTTTTCCGACTTGCAGACATAGTTCACTTATATGTCCAGCTCCTGGAACAGCTGGGTGGTGATGCGGGCTTAGGTAGATAATTCCACAAGCTAGTCACAGATGGAATAAAACTTTTGAAATAATATAATGGAGAAGGCACAACTGTTAGAATTAACTGCATACTTAATACAGTACAGTACTACGTAGAGCATGGTACAGTTTGTGGCCATGCTTGAACACGGAGCAGACATAAAATCCCAACTGAGGTTTGGCACATCAAAGACAGATCTAGCAATTGCTCAACTACTCCAGTACAACTAATATTATTATTATTATTATTATTACTATCCAAGCTACAACCCTAATTGGAAAAGCAAGATGCTATAAGCCCAGGGGCTCCAATAGGGAAAAATAGCCCAGTGAGGAAAGGAAATAAGGAAATAAATAACTGAAGAGAACAAATCAACAATAAATCATTCTAAAAAAAGTAATGTCAAAAGAGATATATCATATATAAACTATTAACAACGTCAACAACAAATATGTCATATATAAACTATAAAAAGACTCATGTCCGCCTGGTCAACAAAAAAGCATTTGCTCCAACTTTGAACTTTTGAAGTTCTACTGATTCAACAACCCGATTAGGAAGATCATTCCACAACTTGGTAACAGCTGGAATAAAACTTCTAGAGTACTGCGTAGTATTAAGTCTTATGATGGAGAAGGCCTGGCTATTAGAATTAACTGCCTGCCTAGTATTACGAACAGGATAGAATTGTCCAGGGAGATCTGAATGTAAAGGATGGTCAGAGTTATGAAAAATCATATGCAACATGCATAATGAACTAATTGATCGACGGTGCCAGAGATTAATATCTAGATCAGGAATAAGAAATTTAATAGACCGTAAGTTTCTGTCCAACAAATTAAGATGAGAATCAGCAGCTGAAGACCAGACAGGAGAACAATACTCAAAACAAGGTAGAATAAAAGAATTAAAACACTTCTTCAGAATAGATTGATCACCGAATATCTTAAAAGACTTTCTCAATAAGCCAATTTTTTGTGCAATTGAAGAAGACACAGACCTTATATGTTTCTCAAAAGTAAATTTGCTGTCAAGAATCACGCCTAAAATTTTGAAAGAGTCATACAGATTTAAAGAAACATTATCAATACTGAGATCCGGATGTTGAGGAGCCACCGTTCTTGACCTACTTACAATCATACTTTGAGTTTTGTTAGGATTCAACTTCATACCCCATAATTTGCACCATGCACTAATTTTAGCTAAATCTCTATTAAGGGATTCACCAACCCCAGATCTACATTCAGGGGATGGAATTGATGCAAAGAGAGTAGCATCATCTGCATATGCAACAAGCTTACTTTCTAGGCCAAACCACATGTCATGTGTATATAGTATGAAAAGTAATGGGCCAAGAACACTACCCTGTGGAACACCGGATATCACATTCCTATACTCACTATGGTGCCCATCAACAACAACTCTTTGAGATCTACTACTTAAAAAATTAATAATAATGCTAAGAAACGACCCACCCACTCCCAACTGTTTCAGTTTGAAAACAAGGGCCTCATGATTAACACGGTCAAAGGCAGCACTAAAATCAAGGCCAATCATACGAACTTCCCGACCACAATCAAGGGATTTCTGTACTGCATTGGAGATTGTAAGAAGGGCATCACATGCTCCAAGGCCTTTCCGAAAACCAAATTGCAAACTAGGGAATAGATGATTACCTTCAGCAAACCTATTAAGACGTTTTGCCAGAAGACGTTCAAAAACTTTAGATAATATGGGAGTTATGGAGATTGGGCGGTAATCAGTGGGACTTGAGCTACCATTAACACATTTACATAGAGGAGTAACATTACCAATTCTCCAACAAGTGCTAAAAGCTCCTCTTCTTGCTAACTTGCGTAAAATAACAGATAACTTTGGAGCTAAGAAATCTGCTGTCTTTATAAAAAACAAAGGAAAAATACCATTTGGGTCTACACCTCCATAAGCATCAAGGTCCATCAACAGAGCTTTAATCTCACGAGATCGAAAAGCTAAACTAGTTAGTTTAGCCTCAGGAAAACAGGAATGAGGAAGTTCAAGTTTTTCATTACTCTGTTTACTGCAAGATACAAAGAAGGAGCAGCAACTCACAGGCATTTCTAAGAAAAGACAGCTGTCCGTCTAAACAGATCAGAAAGAGAACATTGGTGGAAATACTTAATGAGCATGGCATCAATTTCATATGGCTGGGTGCTAGAGATAGCTGCACAGCTGGGAGATGGTACAGTTGGCAAGTACTTGTAGGAGTGGTGGTCTGTCCACTAGTTCTGCAGATAAGGCTGTTCACCCCTTCAGCCAAAGACAACATAAGATCACAATCCAACTGCAACAACAGTGAACAATTCTTTCAATGGAACCAGCATCTATTTTCTAGCACCCAGCCAAAAGAGACAAAGGTGAAAAGCGGGGACTGCTGAAGTTCGGAGATCAAAAAGTGAAGACACTTCCAGAACTTTAAGACTCCTTCACCAATGTCTGGTACACTAAATAATTATTCAGTTGATGCTGAAACCCATGCCGAGTTTTACAGCAGCACTGTCATTCAGTGTTCCCTGATTATACGTTGAAATATGTTTTTTGGTACAAGGAAGCCAATGAGGAAGTTCATAGTTCCAAATTAGGATTCTACATTGAAAAAAAATCACAAATCTTAAGAAATTTGTATTTTTCCTAACAGTACTTACCTCGAACTACTTTCTTAGGAGTATCTGGGATCTCCTCCCAACCGACCAGAGTTTTGTGTAGTTTACCCTAGTCCCGTTTTCTATGAGGGGTAACCTCAGGTGGAGTGATACTCGACCTGAGGCTAACGCCGGGTCAGAGAGCATGCTTGCTCAGGTCTCGATCTCCAGTAAGTTCTTGATAGCTTAGGTATCTATGAAGTCCAGCAAGGCACTTGGGGTACGATGGGCGGGCCATTACCCGAAAGTAGTTCGAGGTAAGTACTGTTAGGAAAAATACAAATTACTTAAAATTTGTGATTTGTTCCAACACGGAGTACTTACCTCGAACTACTTTCTTAGGAGACTTATACCTTAGGAGGTGGGAGTGTCCTTCAGGACCTAGAGACCGTGACGAGTATAGAAGAGGAACCTAGGTAGGAGACTAGGTTCTGCTGACCCCAAGGAAAACACGAGAAAATAGGGAAAACTACGCAAAAAACCATCTTAGTGTCTAAGTAACTCATTTCTGCAAGAATCCTAGGATACATGTCCTTCCAATGATAGTGTATCCCATGGCAGTTTCAGGGGGCTACCAGAGTCATTTCCGGTAAGGGAATAGGGGAAGGAAGAACAAGGGGGCTCAGGAAGGAACCTGTGTCTCTTGGACTTACTACGTGCAGTTACCACTGGGGCTACAACTTTAAACCGTTTGGAGCATGGAAATGACGGGACCAAGCGAGAACCTGTCCAGGGACTTTCTCGAGTAGTCCTTCAAGTAGTGAGCCATAAAGGTCGACTGGCTAGACCAAGTACCTGCCCCTAGGATTTGGCCCACTGCCATGTTTTTCTCAAACGCCAATGAAGTATTTAGACCCCTAATGTCGTGGGGTCTGGGCTTTCCTGGAAGGGGGACCCCTGCAATACTATAGGCCCTGACGATCATTTGCCTTAGCCAGAAGGAGGTAGTGTTCTTGGAGACTGGCTTCTTCACAGTCCCGAGGAAAAATTAACAGACTCTTGATCTCGGGACGAAGTCTAGCTGTCCTCTCTAAATACTGCCATACTGCCCTGACAGGGCACAGCAGCAAGTCCCTCGGGTTGTCCGAACGAGGGATAGCTGGCACTGAGAACCCTTCAACTTTGGGGTCCCAAACAGCTGGATTCTGAGTCTTGGCTACGAAGAAGGGTAAGAATCTGAAGGTAGCTTCTCGCCAGCCCCTCGAGTGTGAGATCTCGTACGACAGGCCATGAATCTCACATACTATTTGCTGATGCCAGAGCTAAATGAAAGACTGCCTTGAGGGTGAGCTCCTTGTCTAGAATGTCTCTTAGAGGCTCGAAGGGAGGTTCCGAAAGCATCATCCCCCTGGGGCACTCTAGCGGCTTGGGGGGGAACACGACTGCTCGAAGCTCTTGATGAGCGTCGAGATATATCTGGAGGCACCTAGGTCTATGTCCTTCAGGAGGAAGACTTGGGATGGACGTGCCCACTTTGTCCCTAAGATAGAACAGGAAGTCTGCTATCTTGTGAATGGAGGCCCCTAACGGCCTGATGTTCTTTGAGGAGCACCCCTTAAAAAAGGTAGCCCACTTCGCCTGGTACACCTCGACTAACGAACGCCTGAGGTACCCTGACATCCTTGATGCCGTCCTCGACGGATATCCTTCCTTTCTTAAATGTCAGGATGCCTGAAAACTCTAAATCAATCAATCAATCTCAGGAGACGCTCGATAACCTCCATTCGTGAAGGCGGAGGGACCGAGGGTTTTTGTGGAACCTCTGGAAGTGAGGCTGCCGGAGAAGGTCTGGTCTGTCTGGAAGTGGCCCAGGTGGAAGGCGTGTCAGTTCCTTTAGATCCGCGAACCACTCTCTCTCTGGCCACCAGGGCGCTACCAAAGTCACCCACAGGTTGGCCATCCGTCTCACTCTGTGAGGATCTGTCTGAGCATCACGAAGGGTGGGAAGTCGTTAACGTCGAGGTTGTCCCAAGGGTGTTGGAAGGCGTCCTCGAACACTGCTGCTGGATCTGGCACAGGCAAACAAAACATGGGGAGCTGTGCGTTTAGTCTCGTGGCGAAGAGGTCTATCACCAGCGAGCCCCACTTCAGGAAGAGGGTTTTGACCACTTCTGGGTGTAGGGACCACCCGGGCCCTACCACTTGACCCATCCTGCTGAGGCTGTCGGCCAGGACGTTCCTCCTCCCCGGAGAGAACCTGGCTGAAAAATTGATTTGTTCCACTTCAGCCCATTCTAGGAACTCCATCATGAGACTGCACCGTTCCTTCAACTTCAGTCCTCCTTGCTTTTTCACGTAGGCCACCACTGTGGCGTTGGCGCACACCGGAGCCACGGTGCTTCTCCAGGGTAGATGGACGAACTCTAGGCACTCCCTATGTACGGTCCTCATCTCCAGCACGTTTATGTGCAGATTCGTCTCCTCGACTTCTCATTTACCTTTTGCCGTTTTGTCGAGAAGATGGGCACCCCAGCCCTCCTTGGATTCGTCCGTGAACAGGAGCATCTCCGGAGGGTCGGTTGCGAAGGGCATTCCCTTGAGGGTGTTCGTTCTGACGTGTCACCACTCCAGGACTTCCTTCGTCTCCGGGGACAATAGGACTATCTTGTGCGGGAAGTCCTATCAGTCTTTGCCAGTCCTTGGCTCTCCTGGGCTGGCCCGACAGGAAGGGCCAGAGTATCTGTTTCAGGTTGTCCAGTCTCTCCCCGGAGGGGAAGATCCCCGCCATCCGAGAGTCTAGGACCAACCCTAGGTAGGTCAATCCTGGTGGAGGGTATCAGCTGGGACTTCTCCAGGTTGATGATGATACTCAAGACGTTGCAGAACTGCAGGAACTTCGCGCCTAGCTCCCTCACTACTTCCTCTGAGGCTGAAAGCAACAACCAGACATCTAGGTACCGAATCTGGCGGACACCCTGTTCATGTGCCCAATCTGAAACTGTTGCAAAGACCCCTGTGAAGCCCTGAGGGCTGTCGACAGTCCGAAGCAGAGGGTTTTGAACTGCAACGTTTGGGTACTCCATTTTACCCTTAGGTACTTCCTGCTGGAAGGATGGACAGGGACCTGGAAGTAGACGTCTTTGTGGCCTATGGACCTCATGAAGTCCTCCTCGTTCAAGGTCGCTAGGACTGACTTCGGAGTGTCCATCTTGAAGTCTGTGTTGCACACGAATTTGTTGAAGGCTGAAAGGTCTATGACCGGTCTCCAGACCCCTGTCGCCTTCTCCACCAGGAAGAGCCTGCTGTAGAACCCTGGACCCAGTTTCTTGACTGGTTCTACTGCCCCTTTCACCAGCATTGCCGAGCCTTCTTCCTGCAATGGTGCTACTCTCAAGGGGTCCTTGGGTGCCAACCACTCCGCCTGTTGATCTGGGATCCGAGGTGGGGGTCCGCTAGGAAGGGCAGCCTGTAGCCATCCTTTAGTACTGCTACGGTCCACAGATCCCCTCCGTAGTTCCGCCATGCTTGCCAAGATCGTTTGAGGCATCCCCCCACCTGAGGTGTCGGCAGGAGTAGGGGGCCTCCCCTCCTATCTCCTTCGAGAGCCGCGGCCTGAACGCCCTCTCCTGGAGCCCGAGTAGGAGGGTCTGAAGGCTAACTGTGGAGTTGAAGCTCCACTACGGGAGGCAAGGCAAGGGAAAGATTACGTGTGCCAACTTCTACATCCGACGGGCGGACGGAGCCGAAGAGGCACTTGGAAAAGGTGCGGGGGGGGGGGGGGGGGGTTCCTCCCTCCACCGGCCACTGAGGTAGGCAATGGAGAGGCAATAGCTCTGTTTGACCCGCTAAGGGGAAAACCACTTTGCCTTCGTCACGGATGGAGCCATAAGGAACAGGGGTAGCCGTTATGGGTCTACCCCCTCCCGGGGAAATCCGTGGGGTTTAAGTACTCTGCCATGTCAACGGCCGCCTCCGATGCTTGGATGGTGCTGGCTGGGACGATGGCATGGCTGGCTCCATCACGGATGGAGCTGCCGGGACGGAGGTAGCCGTCATGGGTGTGTCAGCGGCCACCTCCAATGCTTGGATGGCGCTGGCCGGGATGATGGAGCGGCTAGCTCCATCACGGATGGAGCCACCGGGACGGAGGT
This sequence comes from Palaemon carinicauda, assembly GCF_036898095.1. NCBI lineage: Eukaryota > Metazoa > Arthropoda > Malacostraca > Decapoda > Palaemonidae > Palaemon > Palaemon carinicauda. The sequence goes on from NC_090754.1 coordinate 67,586,287, forward strand.
ATCCGTCATGGGTCTACCCCCTCCCGGGGAATCCGTGGGGTGTGAGTACCCTGGTATACCAGCGGTTGACCACGAAGCCTGAATAGAGCTGTCGTGGTACCCGGTATGGATGCCATGCTGCGGGGTCAAGCCAGTGGCTGCCTCCGCTGGACGGATGGAGCTCCTGCAGATATCCCTGGAGCCGCAGGCTTCCCCGTGCTTACTGGTTGGTTCCTTCGTTCAGGGCGGGCCATCGAAGAACCGGAGGCCGGGACAAGGCTGCCAGTCCGAAGGGGCGACTCTCTCCGCTGGGCGGGAAAAGTCGGAACCTTCGCGGGCTTATGCCTGTTGACCGAGACCTGGTGCGATGACTTCCGTCGATGATCGGGTCTGCTGGAGGAGACGTACCGCGAGAATGTCGAAGGAGCTTTAGGGAGCCAGCCAGTGAGGGCCTGTGCTGCACGGGGGTATCTACCAACCTGCTGAGGCCTGAGAGCCAGTCCTCATCCATCGCGGGCTTTGGTTCGTCCAGCCTGCGGTGCCATCTGATGAGGGCTAGTACTTTTCTGTACGCGGGGGCCTCGTCTGCTGAGCCTTCCGTCGGATGCTCTTCTACCTGAGAAGGAGCACCTACGACGGGGGGCCCCGCTTGGGGTGAAGGCATCCTTTGTCGTGGTACGACTTCGGCGGTTCTGGATGGAGGACGGGCATCGCAGCTGGGACGTAGGCCTCCGTCCTGGACTTGTCTCTCCACATGGAGGACCAAGCTGATGCGGTCTTCCTCGTAGCTGCTGGTTGTCTTTCAGGTTCTGACCGGCCTGTTGAAGTCTTGGAGGCTGGGACACGGCTGCCAGACCGAAGGGGCGACTTTCCGCTGGGCGGAAGGAGTCGGAACCTTCACGGACTTATGCCGGTCTGCCAGAGCCTGCTGTAGGGGGAGTACTTCGGAGCATGAGAACGAGCCCTTGGGAGCCAGCCAGAGGTACCCGGAACTGCTGAAGCTCCCAGGAGGTGTCTGCGTGGGATGGCGACACGCACCCATTCCTCCCTAGGGGGACGACTTCTTCTGTGCCTCCTTCTGGGAGATCTAGCGTGCCTCCTGTCGCGGCGAGATCTGGAACGGGAACGGGACCTCTCTCGCCTCCTCTACAGGTACCTCGGGGCTCCATCCTCCGAGGAGAAAGAGTATGACTCGATAGAGGAGCCTGAAGATTTGTAGGGCCGCACCAAAGGGTCCGAGTCGTCCCGCGTGGACGCTCTTCCGTGGAGGACCAGGTCCCGAAGCCCTCTTCCATCCTCAGCGGTGACCTGAAAGGCGTCTTGCAGGGAACCCATGCAATGTTGTCCGACGGCGGGGAAAGCTCTTTCTCGGCGGCGCCCTCGGCTGCAGAAGTGACTGAAAAACACGCCAAAGAGGCTGGAGAAGAATTAGGGAAATTTTTCCCCCACATGGGGTCATCAGGGGAGACGTGGCCTGTTTGCACCAGGACTCCATCTCCCGTACACACTCCCGCCCCTCCCTCGCCTGGAACGACGCCACAACCCAACTATCCTGAAGATCAGACTCTTGGGGAAGGGCCGCGGGACTCTTCCCCGCAACGTACTTACCTCATCCCCTACTCTGGTCAGACGAGACGCCCAGCAAAGCAAGGGAGGAAGGGATGCCTACTTCTTCTTGGTGCTATACTGCACCCACTCAGACTCCTGGGGAAGAGCAATGGGCCTCTTCCCCACAACTGACTTACTTCGTCCCTTACTCTGGGTAGGGGAAGGTGGCTGAGAAGCTCTATCCGACGAGGCATTGGGAGAATTAAGCGGCGAGGAGAGACTCGGCTTCCTATGTGACCTCTTGGACGCCTTCTTCTTCTTGGTGCCGTAGCGCACCCACTGCACCTCGTTCCAGGACTCGCACTCCGGACACGTGGCTGTAGGAGAACATAAGCTGCCCCTACACGACGAACACAGAGGAGAAGGGTAGGAAAGGGTATAGAATGAACACAATGGGTCCACGTGGGGACCGCGTGAGACACAAAGGGTCGCACTGGGTAAGGAGAGAGCGTCGAGATGTTATCGCGACGCGACCAGAGAACTTACTGGAGATCGAGACCTGAGCAAGCATGCTCTCTGACCCGGGGTTAGCCTCAGGGTGAGTATCACTCCACCTGAGGTTACCCCTCATAGAAAACGGGACAAGGGTAAACTACACAAAACTCTGGTCGGTTGGGAGGAGATCCCAGATACTCTTAAGAAAGCAGTTCGAGGTAAGTACTCCATGTTGGAACCATGTATGATTTGACACCCTATAGGACAAATCTTTCTCATTTTACTGTAAAGCTCAATATTTCTGTATATTCAATGGTATCCATCTTGAAAATGGCAGCTATCTTGAATTCCTAGGTGGCTAATGAAGTAAGTTTGCTATAATTGGTGCTTTTTTCCTGAAATTTAAAGATAGTTTTACTTATCAGCCCCTGTATCTGAAACAGAAATATTCAATGAGACTGAAGGTGATGAATTCTTGGCCATAGCAAAGTGTTAAGAAAGCTCCTTCATTAACCTCAGAATCAGTAGCATTATAGAATTAGAAAAGGCAGGAGGAATAGAAATAATAGAAGCTACACATGCACATATTGTACCATAAGAAACCCATCTAAGGAGAGTGACCAGTTGCTGTCCAAGAGAGTACCATTACCACACCAAGCAAGCAAGTAGAGCTGGGCAATTTTTCAGGTGCAGAAGCAGGGATTGAAGCACAGATCCTTGCACAAACACCCAAAGTCATTTAACTAAAAGTCAGAATCATACACTTCAGATGGAACTACTGTGTTGTAATTGGCCAGTAGCAGAGAAGATATCTCGACAAAATTACAGCTGAATTAAATGGGGAATGCCAACAGTTAACCACCTTGTTACCTATGTTCAAGGACTACATCAGTTTTTGTCTAACGTAACATCCGTAAAAAGACTAAAGGTTTGTATTCTTGTAGGAGCAAATAAATTTTAGTATTATCAACCACTTATTTTTTGGAACCTTTCAGCAACCTACAGTACTTCCAGGTTTTATATATACTAGTTAATACTAGTGATAAAAATTGAAGTTACTTAGGCAACGCAGTGTAAAATGCATAAAATAAACTTTGCTAACAATTATGACTACTTGGTACAAAGTTTGGTAAGAAAATGCTTGTAAAACACTGGCTTAAAATCTCAGTTAAAAGAACTTGAACACAATACAAGTCTACAGTGAGTTAAGTGCTTTGACTCTGTGGTCTAGTTATGCTACTTAATCAAAATAAATCTGAGCAAGAACAAACATAAAATAAGAGGATATTTCTATGAATACTTCAGAAATATGATATTTTGATTATAAAATAAATTTTTTAATATACTTACCCGGTGAATATATAATAGCTGACGTCTCCGACGGCTCGACAGAATTCAAAAACTCGCGAGCGATCGCTATGAAGGTAGCGGGTGTGCCCACCAGCGCCGACTATCGGCCAGATATCACTCATGCATGTAAACAGCTATAGTTCTTCTCATCCCGCTGGGTCTCTATCGGGGAGGAAGGGAGGGCCTTTAATTTATATATTCACCGGGTAAGTATATTCAAAAATTTATTTTATAATCAAAATATCATTTTTAAATATCAAACTTAGCCGGTGAATATATAATAGCTGATTCACACCTATGGTGGTGGGTAGAGACCAGTATTAATACAGTTTACGGCGTATATGCTTAGAGTTTTTGACAGTTATATCATAACAAAACCCAAATAAATATAGGTACCTGGTAAGGAAGCTGACTCTAACGATTACTCTGCCTTGTTAGTCCGCTTTCCTCACGAAGACCAGCCATCCTCTTAGGATGCTGAAAGACTCCCAGGAGCTGAAGTATCTAGGGCGACAACCCATACAACAGGACCTCATCAAAACCCTTAATCTGGGCGCTCTCAAGAAATGACATTTGACCACCCGCCAAATCAAAAAGGATGCGAAAGGCTTCTTAGCCTTCCGTACAACCCAATTAAAAACATTTCAAGAGAAGATTAAAAGGATATTGGAATTAAGGGAATGTAGTGGTAGAACCCTTACCCACTACTGCACTCGCTGCAACGAATGGACCCAGTGTGTAGCAGTCCTCATAAAGAGTCTGGACATCTTTTAAGTAAAATGACGCGAATACCGACTTGCTTCTCCAAACGGTCGCGTCCATAATACTTCGCAGAGATCTGTTTTGCTTAAAGGCCACAGAAGTTGCTATAGCTCTTACTTCGTGCGTCTTAACCTTAAGCAAGCAACGATCTTTTTCACTTAAGTGAGAATGAGCCTCTCGGATTAAAAATCTAATAAAATATGACAAAACATTCTTTGACATAGGCAATGAAGGCTTCTTAACTGAGCACCACAAAGCCTCAGATCCACCTCGTAAGGATTTAGTCTGAGCTAAATAAAACTTCAGAGCTCTAACTGGACACAGCACTCTTTCAAGCTCGTTGCCTACGATCTCTGACAGGCAAGGTATATCAAATGACTTAGGCCAAGGACGAGAAGGCAGTTCATTTTTGGCCAAGAAAACCAAGCTGAAGTGAACATGTGGCTTTATCTGTAGAAAAGCCGATGTTCCTACTGAAGGCATGGATCTCACTGACCCTTTTAGCCGAAGCCAAGCACACTAAGAAAAGCGTCTTGAGGGTGAGATCCTTCAGGGAGGCTGAATGTAATGGCTCAAAACTGTCGGACATTAGGAACCTTAGGACCACGTCTAAGTTCCATCCAGGAGTTGCCATACGACGCTCCTTAGAGGTCTCGAAGGACTTAAGGAGATCTTGGAGATCTTGATTATTGGACAGATCTAAGCCTCTATGTCTGAATACAGACGCCAACATGCTCCTGTAGCCCTTAATAGTGGGCGCTGAGAGGGAGCGAACATTTCTCAGATGTAGGAGAAAGTCTGCAATTTGGGCTACAGAGGTACTGGAAGAGGAAATGGATGATGACTTGCACCAGTCTCTAAAGACTTCCCACTTCGACTGATAGACCTTGATGGTATATGCTCTCCTAGCTCTCGCAATCGTTCTGGCTGCCCCCTTCGAAAATCCTCTAGCTCTTGAGAGTCTTTCGATAGTCTGAAGGCAGTCAGACGAAGCGCGGGGAGGCTTTGATGAAGACTCCTTACGTGGCTGCCGTAAGAGATCCATCCTTAAAGGTAGACTCCTTGGAACGTCTACCAGCCATTGAAGTACCTCTGTTACTCACTCTCTCGCGGGCCAGAGTGGAGCAACCAATGTCAACCTGGTCCCTTCGTGAGAGGTGAACTTCTGCAGCACCTTGTCTAGGATCTTGAAAGGTGGAAAGGCATAAACGTCCAGGTGAGACCAGTCCAGCAGGAAAGCGTCTATGTGAGCTGCCTCTGGATCTGGAACTGGAAAGCAGTAAGTTGAGAGCCTCTTTGTCAGAGAGAGTAGCAAAAAGATCTATGGTGGGTAGACCCCATGTCATCCATAGCTTCTCGCACACAGTCTTATGCAACGTCCACTCCATGGAGAAGACTTGTCCTCTTCTGCTGAGGCCGTCCGCCAAGACATTCATTTCTGCACAAATCTTGCCAAAGGAGAGATGTTACTGCCTTAGAAGGAGTTCCTTCTGATCCGTGGATCAAAGAACCGAGCCTTCCAGACTGTCCAGTGGAGCTCCCTAACCCAAACCCGCTGCATCTGAAAACAACACATGGTTTGGGTTCTTGATCGCAAGAGAAAGACCTTCTCGAAGTCTGATGTTGCTGTCCCACCAAGTCAGACATGTCTAGACTGAGTTGGAGATTGGGAAAGAGATACTCACTAAGCCCTTCTCCTTGTCCTAATGTTTAGGTGAAATAGGAAAGGGCATAGGTTGAGTCTCCCCAGAGAGATAAACTACTCCAGCGATGAAAGAGTTCCCACGAGGCTAGTTCAAACTCTTACAGAGCAACTGTTTTCTCTTGCAAGTGAAGGACTTTTAACAGAGCTTGTTCCATTCTTGCGGGAGACGAAAAGGATCGAAAAATCAGACACTGTATCTCCATTCCCAAAAAAAGAATAGTCTGGGATGGGATACTGTAAGTTACGACTTCTCTACGTTCACTATGAGACCTAGCTCCTTGGTTAGGTCTAATGTCCATTAGAGGCTCTCCAGACAGTGATATAATGACGAACGCCCTGATTAGCCAGTCATCAAAATAAAGGGAGGCTCTGAATCCTCAAAAAATGTAGAAAGCTTGCTACATTTTGCAAGGGCCTTGTAAAAACAAGAGGAGCAGGAATGAGGTCGGAGTACAGTGCTCGACAGTGGTACATTACTTTCCCGTCCACAAACCTCAGATGTAGTTGAAAGTTTGGATGAATCGGGATGTGGAAGTATGCATCCTGAAGGTCGAGAGAGACCATCCAGTCGCCTTGCATTAATGCTGTCAAAACAGCATGGTAGACTTCATCGTGAAGTTTGTCTTGACAATGAACACATTGAGCGCACTTGCATCTTACGTACTCCTGCAGTGAACGTGGCTGCCAGATCATTGGAGCCATCACTGATAGTCTTGTTCCTGCAGAGAACGTGGCTGTCAGATCATTGGAGCCATCCCTGATAGCCTTGTTTATGCAGGACATAATTGTACAGCAAAACTTCAAACGCTCAAAAAACTCCTAACAGGAGATGGTCTAGCTTTGAAGCCGACCATAAAATCTTGGAGCGTCTCATGGCCAGGCGCCAGGGAGAGTCTATGAGGCTTGAGAAGTCTATCTGGGCAGAGGCAGGAACTCCCAAGCCGAGAACTTCTCCCGTGTCATACCAGACGCTCGCTCTATAAGCCAGTTTAAAAGGAGGGAAAGCAAAGGCTGTCTCCCCCAAACTCCTCCTGGTGATAAACCAGTTGCCTAGCAAACGTAAAGCTCTCTTAGAAGAGCGAGAGAGCACTAGCTTAGAAAACAACGGCTTCAAAGTAGCTAGGCCTAGTGTAAACTCTGACGTTTAAGCGAACGAGGAGCAGCAGTTACAAAATGGTCCGGACAAAGATCCTTAAAAATCAGCATGATTTATTTAAAGTCCATAGAGGGCTGAGCAGCTTTAGGCTCCTCTCCATTTGACAGAGTCCCCAAGGGAATATCAGTAGGAGGGGGATCAGCAACTTCCTCATCTGAAGGAACCTCGTCCGACAATTGCCGAGTCTCAAGCAAGGGAGAGACCTGCCATGGTGGCAATGCTTGACAAGCAGAGTCCACACGCAAAGGAGCATCAGTAGCAGTCAAGGACGCTACGTCATGTAACTGCTTAAAGGACTGACCAGCAACAACAACAGGTGCGGGAGGACGCTCGACGTCAAGTCGAGACTGCCTTGACTGCCTAGATAGAGCAGTTAAAACAACTCTTGACTGCGGTGCTTGACGTTCAACGTCAAAACAAGGCAACTGAGCTGGTTGGCGAGCGTCCTGAACGTCAACACTAGACTGCGGCAGCGGCTGAACGTCAACACGAGGCTGCGGCAGCGGCTGAAAGTCAACACGGGACTGCAGCGAGTAAGGATCCAAGTCACGTGACTGACGTGACAAACTCCCGACATCACGTTTCATAACGTCAAACGGACGAGTAAATGCTCATTTGGGCGGCTGACGGCCAGAGTCTCGTTTAGTGTAACGGCGACTCGAAAGCGAAGGTTCATCGTGAACCTGCTCAACGTCATACTTCTCCATAAGGGAGGCAAGCTTAGTCTGCATGTCCTGCAGGACAACCCATTTAGGATCAACAGGAGTCGGGACGGGCCGAGACGACGGTAACGTCTGTGTTGGCAAAACATTGCCTTTACCGCGACCCTCGGACCTCGTGTTACGCTTGCGTTTAAAAGGCAAATCGTCTTCCGACGACTGCAAAGGGTCAGAGCTGTCCCCATGGCTACAGCCAGGACGCTGGACCTGTCCTGAAAGGACTGACTTCCGCTTTAAGGGTCTAGAAACTTTGCTCTAAGATTTCTTTTGCGAGAAGCCTTCGGATGACGAGGAGAAAAACAGCCTCGCTCGTCTTATGGTAGGGGCGATCTTGCTAGACACGCCCGATACCATAGAGGGAACGTTTGTTCGTTGGTTAAAGCCTCTCGTCCCCATAAGTCCTACGACATTACTTCTCCCTGGTAGCATGGGAGCCTGAAAGAGGTATCGGACTAGGTGAACGACAAGCACGAACAGACGAACCCTCGGTCGCAACACTAAAAAACACTTTGCGCAATTATCACTTTATCACTACGATTTTCTGTTTTTGCACTTACTTCACTGAAATCGAATTTTTCAATAATTTCACATTAGGCATGAATAAAACTGATTTCTACCTGAAGCACGCAATTCTCCCCTACATCAAAAGGTTATAATTGCGAAATAAGTCGTATAATGTAAGCACATTAATACAAGCAAAAAAACAGTAAACATATATATCGAATAAAACGGAAATATATAAAGTTAAAAGGATCAGTGACTGGGGAGGAGACTAGACACTAGTTCATTAAAAACTACATTTTCAATCTCTCACCGTACAGTGCCTTGGGACGAGAAGAAAAACTAAAAACGTTTTATCCTTTCTCCTCGTACAGAGACTTGGGACGAGAGTAAAAAACTGACTCGAGAACAACGTTACTCGCTTGGGACGAGAATAAAGATCGGAACGTTCTCTCTCTCTCTCTCTCTTGATTTCACACAGAAGAGAAAAGCCCACTCACCTTTCGTCAATAAACAGGTTATTTGACCAAAGGAAAAAACTGAAAGGACTAAGAAATTGAAAATTAACAAGTTCCTTCAAATTAGTATTTAAAACATTTCAGTTTGAAAGAAGAATGAACAAAACGTCAAAATCGATTTACTCTTTCTGCAAAGTGAAACCGTGGTTCTCTCTTTCTCTATCGTAACGATAGAGCGCAAACTGCGTAGCATAAATAAACCAAACGTTAGTTCATCTTTGAAACAGCACGAAGACTATTCAAAGAAAATCTTTCATAAAATATCTACTAAAAAATATTCATTTAATAACTCTTACAGAGCAAATGATTTAAACTTAACGAAAATAAAAGTTGAATGGGCTCAACGTTGTTTAACTTCGGTTTCCAAGTTAGGACCGCCTACTCTCGGACTAGGGGAGGAATAGGTAAGGCCGCATATAAACAAAACATTAAAATTTATCTTGATGTTTAGTATAAATGGAAAGCTAATCGAAGAGGCCTAATAAAGGCGGATGAAATATAAAATATATAGAGGAAAATCTATAATTAACAACAACAATTTATAACATGATAAGATAATTGGTAAAAGCCTAAAACACACTTCCGTACACTAAGGGAAGGGTCGGCCATTTTTACTCTATGGAAAAAACCAGAGATAAAAGAGCAAGGGCAAAACACTTTTACTCTCCTTTCAAAAGCATTTCTTTTGAGGATAGTATTAAATAATCCAACACGGCGAAAGCAATAAAACCAAAACCAAGTACTTCACCAATTCGGTAGAAAACTCGAGGTCATAATAGCGAGTGGAATCGACTTGTCGATGAAACCGACAGAGAAGAACTGGAGCTGTTTACATGTATATGCGGTATCTGGCCGATAGTCGGCGCTGGTGGGCACACCCGCTACCTTCATGGCGATCGCTCGCGAGTTTTTGAATTCTGTCGAGCCGTCGGAGACGTCAGCTAATATATATTCACCGGCTAAGTTTAATATTTAAAACTTGTTTTTCAAAAATCAAACCGTGTTATACTGTACTCACTTGCTCTATTTGGTCCCTGCTTCTGCTAATTGACACAGGATCTTCTTAAATCTTCCTATGTATTTACTGAAAAGAGGTTTCTCACTCTATCTTCGTAAATAAAGTACACATCAACACATAAGTTAATCAAACAAATATTCACTAACTCATCTTCAAGTGTGCAAAAACAAGAGAACAAAAGTAGGACCATAAAATGTAGATGCATATCATCCATATATAAATATGGTTTGATAAATGTCAATTTTAAGCCTTGAAGCATAAAACTTTTACAGTAGCATTAACATAAGTACAGTTTAAAATCCTAAAAATTTAAATATTGCATTTGAATGTGATTATAACTATTCCATTAATGAACCAATTTCAATACCACAAGTAAACAAAGGGAGTCACTGTGTTGGTAGTAAGTTACAATTTAAAATTAACTCAAAAGTCCTCCCCTTTTTCTCTTTATGTAACATGCTTAATAAAAAGACATCAGCTAACCAAGATATTACAAATAACTTTAGGCAGTGAACATTAAGAATCTCCCACCAAATCAATTCTTGAATATAATTTTCCTACAGTTAACTGAAAGTACAGATAAATTTTCTTAAATACACGAGGTGTAGCATTTTCAATTGACTATTAATTCAACAATAAAAACAGGAAGCAATTATATTTAAAAAAAATGACATTTCACATTAAACTTTTATTGACGAATAGGTAAAACTGAACGATCTACCCTTTCATAAGTAAAATCAATCAGCAATGAAGAAAAACCATCATATACTGTATATTTATATTATACATTCACAATTTTAGGGATATATCAGACCTCAAAGTAAGAAATACAAACTGGATAGACAAGCTATACTAAAGGGTCGAGCACAACACCTGACGAATTTAAATTTTCCTCGTCCTCTTTTTCAGCGATGATTACTTCTTCAACTTCAATCACCACATCTTCATTAATAACCATCACATCTTCTCTTTTATCTCTTTCAACACCTTGTTTCCACTTCTTATTGGCTACATACCCTGCCTGATCATGATACGGTCCTCTTTCCTCCAACATGAAAACTTTTCGCTTATTGTTCAATTTATTTGGTGAACAATCGTTCTTAATATACAGCGTAATTTTTTCTTGACTTTCTACTGCCTCACATAACACTTTAGTGCCCTCCTCAGCTTCACTGTAATTATCATGTTTTACTTCATGTTTGGCTAACAAAGTCTTGTTGGAAAAGGCAATACCACACACCTTACAACTGTAGAGTACCGTCTCTGCATGCATCAACATGTGATTCAGAACACTTTTATGAGAGTTCAGTTGTTTCCCACATGAAGAGCAGGTGTACTGCTTTTCAACAATATTGCCTTCTGTACCTTCTACAGAGCTCTTTTCAACAATGCTATCTGGTAAAACCTCTATAGGGTTTATGTACTCCCTTATGCTACTGACACTAATATTGTTTTCATGGCTACTATGTATTATTTCATCACAATGCTTCCTTTTCTTGTGATTCCCAAGGACCTTCTTGCTACGGAAAACTTTACCACAGTCAATGCATTTGTACTGCAATTCATCCTTGTGCTGACGAAAATGCCTTGCCAAGGCAGTCTTACTTTCAAAGTTCTCGCTGCATATTTCGCAAGTAAAGGTTGGTTTCTCACCCGAGTGTATCAGATGTACGTGAATTTTCAGACACTCTTTTTTTCCAAACTTTTTCTTGCAAATATTGCATTTAAAGGCTTTATCAGCTTCATCCACTTGCAAATTATGCAACTGCATATGTTTCTTAAGACTAGATTTTGTGGATAGTTTTTTACCACATAATGTGCAAGATAAGTCCTGAGAATTATGTTCGTCCTCACTTTCTGCTTCCAGATGTTTGCGCATGTGATTTTTAAGCTCAATACTGTTCCTCATGAAAACCTCACCACACCAACCACACTTATAAGGGGCTTCCCTGTTGTGAAGGACTGTGTGAGCCTTGAAAGTCACATTTAAAGAGAAATCCTTCCCACAGATAGTACAATGGAAAGGTTTTTTATTTTGGTCACCCATGATCAATGTTATATTTGAGAGATTTGCCAAAATTCAGAACCTCTATTCTAAATCTGCCTCAGTCCATTACTTTCCTACCTTAATTACCTATTTCAACTAAATGCTTAGTAACATCATCATATAACCTGTTGAATTACCCAAGCATGCACAAACAAATAAGAAAATCAAACTAACAGTTTGTTTTGTGCAACAACCTGAGGACTTGCATATCATATATAATTAACACTGTAGTCATAAATTAAAAGCCTATTACAGTACTGTAATTCAATTTAAATAATGTACAGTACCTGTACTGTATTTTATAAGAATTTCAATAGACAAAGGAAAGTTCAAACTCTATATTATTTGGTAACTGCAGCATCTAGAAGTGGTAACAAACAGCCTGCAGTATCTCTCTTTGAAAAAGCGACAACTGTTTTAATTCACATTTTTCTCCAAACGTTGATGTCTACAATGACTGGCAGTATGTCAGGTAGTAAAATTACCTGTAAAAGAAAAAAAAAAACAATCATATAGCAGTGGTAGGATATGAATGATGAACATTTCTCCAATGTAATTACAACACAAAAAATTCTACAGTTCCTATTTCTAAAATTTTCAGGATTTTTATAGTTTTAAAATTAATAGGTGTAACTTTTTATAAGGATGCATATTATATAGTAGAATAATCTCTCTCATATTCTTACTAACACATCCAAAGGCATGCAGACAAGGGCGAATAACCTTAGCTAGCTTTGGTTACCTAAAAATTATGGCCTAACAAAGACAAGTATATGAAATCATACTCTAGGTTAATAGTAAAATAACGAGGTGTTAGCAATAACAGGTAGTTAGTAACTGGAGGCTGACCCTTCTGCCAGTCGGTACACTGAAAATTCACTTTGACAGCGTTTTGGATTTTTGAGGGGACGGTGAAAGCAGGAAGTTAAATTAAATGACTCTTGTTTGTGGTTAGAAAAATGTTATTTTCATTAGTAAAATAAATTTTTGAATATACTTACCCGATGATCATATAGCTGTCAGCTCTGCTGCCCGACAGAAAAACCTACGGGCGGAATACGCCAGCGATCGCTATACAGGTGGGGGTGTACATCAACAGCGCCATCTGTCGAGTAGGTACTCAAGTACTCTATGTCAACACAGAACCAATTTTCTCCTCGGTCCACTGGGTCTCTATTGGGGAGGAAGGGTGGGTCCTTTAATTTATGATCATCGGGTAAGTATATTCAAAAATTTATTTTACTAATGAAAATAACATTTTTCAATATTAAACTTACCCGATGATCATACAGCTGATTCACACCCAGGGGGGTGGGTAGAGACCAGCATATATGTTAACATTAAGAGCTAAGTATTCCGTATTTCATTTTAGCAGTTATTCAAAATAACAAACATAAAATTAATAAGTACCTGGTAAGGAAGTCAACTTGAACAATTACTCTGCCTTTTTAAGTACGTCTTCCTTACTGAGCCTCGCGATCCTCACAGGATGCTGAGCGACTCCTAGGAGCTGAAGTATGAAGGGCTGCAACCCATACTAAAGGACCTCATCACAACCTCTAATCTAGGCGCATCTCAAGAAAGAATTTGACCACCCGCCAAATCAACCAGGATGCGAAAGGCTTCTTAGCCTTCCGGACAACCCAAAAAAACAACAATAAAAAGCATTTCAAGAGAAAGATTAAAAAAGGTTATGGGATTATGGGAATGTAGTGGCTGAGCCCTCACCCACTACTGCACTCGCTGCTACGAATGGTCCCAGGGTGTAGCAGTTCTCGTAAAGAGACTGGACATCTTTAAGGTAAAATGATGCGAACACTGACTTGCTTCTCCAATAGGTTGCATCCATTACACTCTGCAGAGATCTGTTTTGTTTGAAGGCCACTGAAGTTGTGACAGCTCTAACTTCATGTGTCCTTACCTTCAGCAAAGCATGGTCCTCCTCATTCAGATGGGAATGAGCTTTTCGAATTAAAAGTCTGATATAATAAGAAACTGCATTCTTCGACATTGGTAAAGAAGGTTTCTTAATGGCACACCATAAAGCTTCTGATTGTCCACGTAATGGCTTAGTCCGTTTCAAATAGTACTTAAGAGCTCTTACTGGGCATAGTACTCTTTCTTGTTCATTTCCAACCAAACTAGCAAGGCTTGGAATTTCGAACGATTTGGGCCAAGGACGAGAAGGAAGTTCGTTTTTGGCTAAAAAACCAAGCTGTAAGGAACATGTAGCCGTTTCAGATGTAAATCCAATGTTCCTGCTGAAGGCGTGTATCTCACTGACTCTTTTAGCTGTTGCTAAGCAGACGAGGAAAAGTGTTTTCAAAGTGAGATCTTTAAAAGAGGCTGATTGAAGTGGCTCGAACCTTGCTGACATAAGGAATCTTAGTACCACGTCTAAGTTCCAACCTGGTGTGGCCAACCGACGCTCCTTCGAGGTCTCAAAAGACTTAAGGAGGTCCTGTAGATCTTTGTTGTTGGAAAGATCTAAGCCTCTGTGACGGAAGACTGCTGCCAACATGCTTCTGTAACCCTTGATCGTGGGAGCTGAAAGGGATCTTTCCTTCCATAGGTATAACAGGAAGTCAGCTATCTGAGTTACAGAGGTACTGGTTGAGGATACTGATTTGGACTTGCACCAACTTCGGAAGACTTCCCACTTCGACTGGTAGACCTTGAGAGTGGATGTCCTCCTAGCTCTAGCAATCGCTCTGGCTGCCTCCTTCGAAAAGCCTCTAGCTCTCGAGAGTCTTTCGATAGTCTGAAGGCAGTCAGACAAAGAGCGTGGAGGCTTGGGTGTACCTTCTTTACATGCGGCTGACGCAGAAGGTCCACTCTTAGAGGAAGTGTTCTGGGAACGTCTACTAGCCATTGCAGTACCTCGGTGAACAATTCTCTCGCGGGCCAGAGGGGAGCAACCAACGTCAACCTTGTCCCTTCGTGAGAGGCGAACTTCTGCAGTACTCTGTTGACAATCTTGAACGGGGGGAATGCATAAAGGTCTAGATGGGACCAATCCAGAAGGAAGGCATCTATGTGAACTGCTGCTGGGTCCGGAATCGGTGAACAATAATTTGGGAGCCTCTTGGTCATCGAGGTTGCGAACAGATCTATGGTGGGTTGGCCCCACAATGCCCATAGTTTGTTGCATACATTCTTGTGAAGGGTCCACTCTGTTGGGATGATTTGACCCTTCCGGCTGAGGCGGTCTGCCATGACATTCATGTCACCTTGAATGAACCTCGTTACAAGGGATATGTTTCGATCTCGTACAACTTCATCGAATGAGTCCCTCCTTGCTTGGAGATGTACGCCAGGGCTGTGGTGTTGTCGGAGTTCACCTCCACCACCTTGCCTAGAAGGAGGGACTTGAAGCTTCTCAAGGCCAGATGAACTGCCAGTAGCTCCTTGCAGTTGATGTGTAACTCGCTTTGAACCGCATTCCACGTGCCCGAGCATTCCCGACCGTCCAACGTCGCACCCCAGCCCGTGTCCGATGCGTCCGAGAAGAGAAGGTGGTCGGGGGTCTGAACAGCCAGTGGCAGACCCTCCCTGAGGAGAATGTTGTTCTTCCACCAAGTCAGTGACGACTTCATCTTCTCGGAAATAGGAACCGAGACCGCTTCTAGCGTCTTGTCCTTTCTCCAGTGA
The DNA here is from genome assembly GCF_036898095.1 of Palaemon carinicauda. Lineage (NCBI taxonomy): Eukaryota > Metazoa > Arthropoda > Malacostraca > Decapoda > Palaemonidae > Palaemon > Palaemon carinicauda. The sequence continues at coordinate 67,601,736 of NC_090754.1, forward strand.
GCAGTTAAGTGAAATTGAAGGGGGCGAAGGTGGAGTCTCCCTAACGCGATGAACTGGTCCAGTGATGAAAGCGTCCCTATCAGACTCATCCACTGTCTGACTGAACATCGGTCCTTCTTCAGCATGGACTGGATGCATTCTTGGGCTTGACTGATTCTGGGGGCCGACGGAAAAGCCCGAAAAGCTTGACTCTGAATCTCCATTCCTAGGTAAACTATAGTTTGTGATGGGACGAGTTAGGACTTTTCTATATTGACCAGGAGACCCAATTCCTTGGTCAGATCTAGAGTCCACTGTAGATTCTCCAGACAGCGACGACTTGACGCAGCTTTTAAAAGCCAGTCGTCCAAATAGAGGGAGGCTCTGATGTTTGCTAAATGCAGGAATTTGGCAATATTCCTCATCAGTTTGGTAAAAACTAGAGGTGCCGTGCTTAGGCCAAAGCACAGGGCTTGGAACTGGTATACAACCTTCCCGAAAACGAACCTTAGAAAAGGTTGGGAATCTGGGTGGATGGGGACGTGAAAGTAAGCGTCCTTTAGGTCTAATGAGACCATCCAGTCTTCCTTCCTGACCGATGCTAGAACCGACTTTGTTGTCTCCATGGTGAACGTCTGCTTTGTGACAAACACATTCAGAGAACTGACGTCTAGCACCGGTCTCCACCCTCCTGTCTTCTTCGGCACTAAGAAGAGGCGGTTGTAGAAGCCCGGGGATTGATGGTCCCGAACTATGACTACCGCTCCCTTTTGTAGTAAGAGAGACACCTCTTGCTGTAAAGCTAGCCTCTTGTCCTCCTCTCTGTACCTGGGAGAGAGGTTGATGGGAGTCGTTGCTAGAGAGGGCTTGCGCAAGAATGGAATCTTGTACCCCTCCCTGAGTAACTTCACAGACTGTACATCTGCGCCCCTGTTCTCCCAGGCCTGCCAGTAGTTCTTGAGCCTGGCTCCCACTGCTGTCTGAAGAAGGTGGCAGTCAGACTCTGCCTCTAGAGGACTTGGAACCCTTCTTCTTGCTCCCACGTTGACTTCCGGCATGAGCACCTCCTCTGCTGGAGGCTCTGCCACGAAAGGGCGGAATGAACCTTGACGCTGGAGTGTCCATCCTGGGTCTAGGTACGGAGGGCAAAGGGGTGACTTTGCGTGCGGATGACGCTACCAGGTCATGGGTGTCTTTCTGGATCAAGGAGGCAGCAATCTCCTTGATCAACTCTTCAGGGAAGAGACACTTCGAGAGTGGAGCAAACATAAGCTCCGACTTTTGACATGGGGTGACTCCAGACGACAAGAAGGAGCAAAGGTGATCTCGCTTCTTGAGGACCCCAGACACGAAAGAAGCCGCAAGCTCACTAGAACCATCCCGAATGGCTTTGTCCATGCAGGACATGATGAGCATGGAAGTTTCCTTATCAGAAGGGGAGGTCTTCCTGCTCAATGCTCCCAAACACCAGTCCAAGAAGTTAAAGACTTCGAAAGCGCGGAAAACTCCCTTCATAAGATGGTCCATGTCCGAAGGAGTCCAGCAAATCTTGGAGCGTCTCATAGCCAGCCTGCGGGGAGAGTCTACCAGACTTGAGAAGTCGCCCTGGGCAGAGGCAGGAACTCCCAAGCCGAGAACTTCTCCCGTGGCATACCAGACGCTAGATCTGGAAGCAAGCTTGACCGGGGGAAACATGAAGGATGTCTTCCCAAGTTGCTTCTTGGACTGCAACCACTCTCCCAGTACCCTTAAAGCTCTCTTGGACGAGCGAGCGAGTACGAGCTTCGTAAAGGCAGGAGCTGCTGACTGCATGCCTAAAGCGAACTCAGAGGGAGGCGAGCGTGGTGCTGCAGACACAAACTGGTCTGGATATAAATCCTTAAAGAGCGCAAGCACTTTCCTAAAGTCTAAGGAGGGAGGCGTGGTCTTGGGTTCTTCGATGTCCGAGTGTTGTCCGCCAAGATGTGCAGCTTCGTCATCATCAGAGATACCATCGTCTGAATGTTGAGGAGGAAGAGGCAACGGAGTGGGCTGGACGGCTGAGTCCGGCAGCACGGGTGCATGCGTAGCTGCACTGGATCCAACATCATGCCACTGTTGGTCAGTCTGAGAACTGGCAACAACCAAAGCTGAGTGGGTGCGCAAAGAGTCTACTCCCGACTGTGGAAGGATAGCGGAGACCACCGTGGGTTGCGGAGGCTGACGCACCGCGTCAAAACACGGCAGCCTAACTCCACCCTCCTGTTGTTGTGGTAGCTCACGCACGGCAATGGAGTGCTCCGTGCGTCTGTGAACGTCAGCATGCGTCTGGCAGGGTCGACTGCGCATGGGTGGAGGAGCTCTCACAGCCGGAGTGTGGGAGCAGGCAGCCTCAGCGTCAGCTGGGCGCACAACCGTGGAAGGTTGTAGGCTAACGGGTGCAGCGTCAACCTTCTCCGCAGCCGGAGTGTGGGAGCAGGCAGCCTCAGCGTCTGCTGGGCGCACAACCGTGGCAGGTTGTAGGCTAACGGGTGCAGCGTCAACCTTCTCCGCACGAAACTCCTGCATAACCGCAGCTAACTGAGTCTGCATAGACTGCAGTAAAGACCACTTAGGGTCTACAAAAGCGGCAACAGACGGAGTTACTGTCCGTTGTGACTGAGGGTCTAAAACAGCGGGTGCGGCAACAGACGGAGTTACTGCCTGTTGCGGTACCACTTTGCCTCTCTTGGGAGGTGTGCAGTCGTCGGAGGACTGCAGCGAGTCCGAACTGACCCAGTGGCTACACCTGGGCCGTTGGACTAGCTCGGAAGGGACCTTACGTTTAAGAGGCCGTGAGACCTTGGTCCATCGTTTCTGTCGAGAAACCTCTTTCGCAGACGAGGAATGAATGGGCTCACTCGTCTTCTTGTGGGTGGGACGATCTCGGTAAGATACGTCCGAAACCACGGAGGGTACGTCTGTACGCTGATTAAAGCCTGTCGAACCCTTTGGTCGTACGACATTGCTTCTCCCCTGGGCTTGGGAGCTTGCAAGAGGTCCCGGACTGGGAGGACGACAGGCACGAACAGACGCACCCTCATGCGTAACACTGACACTTTTCACTGCACTGACACTCACTTCACTTCCCACTGCACTTTTACCTTTCAACTCTCTGACGTCAGCCATGAGTTGATTGCGGTCATTCGCCAATGACTCGACTCTCTCACCTAGAGCCTGAATGGCACGTATCATATCCGCCATTGAAGGTTGATGAGAGCTAGCAGGGGGATCGGGTGCAACCACTACAGGGGAAGGAATAGGTTGAGGGGCATGGGGAGAGGAAAAATCAATTGAGCGAGACGAACTCCTCCTGATCCTATCCTTCTCTAGCCTACGTGCATATTTCAGGAATTCTTGAAACCCGAATTCCGAAAGCCCAGCGCATTCCTCACATCGATCTTCCAATTGACAGGCTTTACCCCTACAATTGGAACAGACGGTGTGCGGATCGATAGAGGCCTTCGGAAGACGCCTTGAACAGTCCCTAGCGCTACATTTCCTGTACTTGGGGACTTGAGAAGGGTCAGACATCTTGAATTAGTCAAAGGGGGGAATTCAAAATCTATCCAAGTCGTCAACAAATAATCCAAATCCAAAAAAGAATGCAAGGAAGTATTGAAGATAACTTCTGCACAGCGATAGCTAATAACCAGAAATGAATACTTCACCAAATAACGTGAAAATCAATCCAGAAAACAAGAGCGTATTCAGTAGGTCTTGCCGGTGACACGACAGAGAGAAAATTGGTTCTGTGTTGACATAGAGTACTTGAGTACCTACTCGACAGATGGCGCTGTTGATGTACACCCCCACCTGTATAGCGATCGCTGGCGTATTCCGCCCGTAGGTTTTTCTGTCGGGCAGCAGAGCTGACAGCTATATGATCATCGGGTAAGTTTAATATTGAAAAACACTGTTTATCTGCGTCTACAATATGATACTATGAAACTAGTTTTATGATTTACGAAATATGACAAACTTATAACAGAGTTTGTATTTTTCCTAACATACAAACCCGAATTCTTTACAATAGGAGATATTCTAGCACGAGCTGGAAAATACGGCAGAAAACCTTAACAACGTCGTTAACGACCGGGCCAGTAGTTATCCCCCTGTTGGGGGTGGGGGACTGCCGGCCGGCAGCTACTGAGTATCTTCAATCGGATTCTAGCTAGGACTATATTAGGGGGCGGTGACGGAGGGAAGATTTGAGTAAAGAATTCGGGTTTGTATGTTAGGAAAAATACAAAGTCCGTTATAAGTTTGTCAATTGTTCCTACACTAAATACAAACCCTCACTCTTTACTATAGGAGACTTAGTCTTGAGGTCAGGGTGGACGAAGGGTTCTCTATTCCTAGAGAAGATAGTCCTCAGACTAGACTCTATTAATGAACAATCTCCCATTAACTTTCTTTGTAGATCCCCAAATCCAGCATGACTGAAGGTTTGTAAATACGTAGAAACCAAAGTTTCAGCATGAAGAGGGTCGGGAACAAAACCAGGACCCTTTCATACAAAGGGTTCCCCTGACCTTGAAAAGGGGAACCCTCGTGACTACGAGTATAACTTATACCCTGTGATAGGAGTCAGATGAGTTTCATACCTTATTTCCATTGATGAGTCCAGCCGAAACTGGTCACAGACTAGGATACCCAGATGGGAGGAAGAAGAGAGAGCAAAAGATAGATGGATGTTCTTCTAAAACCTAGTGTAAATCAGAATCCTCGAACAATGGCTACTGTTCCCTGAAAGGGCGTAAAGGTAGTTACAGCACCTGCGGACCTGCCACAATAGGTCCTATAGAAAAGGTGTTTAGAGACCTATGTGTCACATCTGATAAATAGCGAGAGGTGAATGTAGATTGGCACTTCCAGACTCCAGCTCTTGAGACTTGGGAGACTGAAAAATGTTATTTTCATTAGTAAAATAAATTTTTGAATATACTTACCCGATGATCATGTAGCTGTCAACTCTGTTGCCCGACAGAAATCTACGGTCGGGATACGCCAGCGATCGCTATACAGGTGGGGGTGTACACAACAGCGCCATCTGTGAGTAGGTACTCAAGTACTTCTTGTCAACAAGAACTCAATTTTCTCCTCGGTCCACTGGTTCTCTATGGGGAGGAAGGGCGGGTCCTTAAATTCATGATCATCGGGTAAGTATATTCAAAAATTTATTTTACTAATGAAAATAACATTTTTCAATATTAATCTTACCCGATGATCATGTAGCTGATTCACACCCAGGGTGGTGGGTGGAGACCAGCATACATGTTAACAAAGAAGCTAAGTATCCCGAATCTTATTTTAGCCGTTATTCAAAATAACAAACATAAAATAAATAAGTACCTGGTAAGGAAGTCAACTTGAACCATTACTCTGCCTTTTTAAGTACGTCTTCCTTACTGAGCCTAGCGATCCTCTTAGGATGCTGAGCGACTCCTAGGTGCTGAAGTATGAAGGGCTGCAACCCATACTAAAGGACCTCATCACAACCTCTAATCTAGGCGCTTCTCAAGAAAGAATTTGACCACCCGCCAAATCAACCAGGATGCGGAAGGCTTCTTAGCCTTCCGGACAACCCAGAAATATTTCAAGAGAAAGATTAAAAAGGTTCTGGAATTAGGGAATTGTAGTGGTGGAGCCCCCACCACTACTGCACTCGTTGCTACGAATGGTCCCAGAGTTTAGCAGTTCTCGTAAAGAGACTGGACATTCTTAAGATAAAAGACGCGAACACTGATTAGCTTTTCCAAAAGGTTGCGTCGAAAATATTTTGCAGAGATCTATTTTATTAAAAGGTCACGGAAGTTGTGATAGCTCTAACTTCGTGTGTCCTTACCTTCAGCCAAGCTTGGTCTTCCTCATTCAGAAGGGAATGAGCTTCTCGTATTAACAGTCTGAAAATAATAGGATAAAGAATTCTCTGACATAGGCAAAGATGAATTCTTAACTGAACACCATAAAGCTTCAGACGGGCCTCGTAAAGGTTTTTAAAATAGAACTTAAGAGCTCTTACAGGACATAATACTCTTTCTAGTTCATTTCCAACCAAACGATAAGTTTGGAATAACGAACGATATTGGTCAAGGCCGAGAAGGCAGCTCGTATTTGGCTAGAAAACCAAGATGTAGAACATGTAGCCGTTTCGGATGAAAATCCGATGTTCTTGCTGAAGGCATGAATCTCACTGACTCTTTTAGCTGTGGTTAAGCATATCAGGAAAAGAGTCTTAAAGGGGAGATCTTTCAGGGAGGCTGATTGAAGTGGTTCGAACCTGTCTAACATAAGGAATCTTAGAACCACGTCTAAATTCCAACCAGGTGTAACCAAACGACGCTCCTTCGTGGTCTCAAAAGACTTAAGGAGGTCCTGTAGATCTTTATTGTTGGAAAGATCTAAGCCTCTGTGACGGAAGACTGATGCCAACATGCTTCTGTAACCCTTGAAAGTGGGAGCTGAAAGAGATCGCTCTTTCCTCAGATATAAGAGGAAGTCAGCTATATGAGTTATAGAGGTACTGGTCGAGGATACGGATACTGACTTGCACCAGTTTAGGAAGATTTCCCACTTCGATTGGTAGACTCTAAGGGTGGATGTTCTCCTTGCTCTAACAATCGCTCTGGTTGCCTCCTTCGAAAAACCTCTAGTTCTCGAGAGTCTTTCGATACTCTGAAGGCAGTGAGACGAAGAGCGTGGAGGCCTTGGAGTACCTTCTTACGCGTGGCAGACGTAGCAGGTCCACCCTTAGGGGAAGAGTTCTGGGAACGTCTACTAGCCATCGAAGTACCTCGGTAAGTTATTCTCTCGCGGGCCAGAGGGAAACAACTAGTGTCAACTTTGTCCCATCGTGAGAGGCGAACTTCTGCAGTACCTTGTTGACAATCTAGAACGGAGGGAATGCATATAGATCTAGATGAGACTAATCTAGTAGAAAGGCATCTAAAAGAACCACTGCTGGGTCCGGGATAGGTGAGCAAAGTATTGAGAGCCTCTTGGACATCGAGGTTGCGAAGAGATCTATGGTTGGCTGGCCCCAGGTGACCCAAAGTCTCTTGCATACATCTCTGTGGAGGGTCCAATATGTTGGAATTATTGTCCCTTCCTACTGAGACAAACTGCTAAGACATTCAAGTTGCCTTGGAAGAAATTGATACTAGTGAAAAGTCTAGACCTGTTGAACAGGAGAGGAGGTCACTAGCGAACTCGCACCATGTCAGAGAGTAGGTCCCTCCTTGCTAGGAGATGAACATCAAAGCAGGGAGTTGTCCGTGTTGACCTCCATTACTTTGTCTTGAAGGAGAGACCTGAAGCTTTTCCAGGTCAGACGTACTGCCAGAAGCTTCTTGCAGTTAAAATGCATTGTCCTTTGACTCGAGTTCCATAATCCCGAGCATTCCCTACCGCCTAAGGTCGCACCCCAGCCTACATCCGATGCGTCTGAGAAGAGAACGTGGTTGGGAGTCTGAACAGTCAGGGGAAGACCCTATAAAAGGTTGATAAAGTCCTTTCCTCAGGTTAGACCAGACTTATCTTCCGGAAACCGGGATCGAGACCGCTTCTAGTGTCTTGTCCTTTTCCAGTGAAGAGCTAGATGAAACCGAAGAGGACGGAGGTGTAGTCTTCCAAGTGACACCAATTGAACCACGGATGACAGTGTCCTAACCAGACTCATCCACAGCCTGACAGGGCCGTATTCCTTCTTCAGCATCTTCTGGATGGATAGCAGGGCTGGGAATTGATCTTCTTGTTCAGCCATGTTCTCATCAGAGGGTTCCTCATCCGAAACTGATGAGGAAACGGCAACGGAGTGGGCAACGTCTGACTCGCTGAATCCGGTCGCACTGGTGGATGCGTGACGGAGCCGGACACAAGATCATGGTACAGCTGCACAGTCTGTGAACTGTCAACCATGGGGATGCGAGGAAGTACAGCGACAACCCGAAACTGTCTAGACTGTCTGGGTAGTACAGACAACCCCTTATCGGGTTGCTGAGGTTGCCGCACTGCGTCACAACAAGTCACCTCTGCTGGTTGTTGAACGTCTTCCCTGTGACACACTGAACGTCCACAACCACCTCCGAGAGTAGCTTAACGTCAACGTGCGACTGGCAACCCACACTGGGTCGCACCGGTGGAGGAACCATCTCAACTGGCGGACGTGAGTAGGATACCTCAGCGTCAACAGGGCGTACAACCAACCGGTAGGAAGGTCGTTGGCAAGAAGGTTCTTCTCCGTAAAAAATCCTCTATCAAGGACTAAGCTTGGACTGCATGTCTTGCAACAAAGCCCAAGGTCTATGGGAGCAGGTGTGGCAACAGACGGGGTTAGCGACTGAAGCGGAACCATTTACCCTCCCTGGAAGCATGTTATGCTTAAATTAAAGTCCATAGGAGGCTAAGCAGCTTAAGGCTCCTCTCCAAATGACAGAGTCCTCAAGGGAATATCAGAAGGAGGGAGAACAGCACTTTCTCATCTACAGGAACCATATCCGAGAAAAGCTAGGTTCTCTCAGTGAGGGTTTCACTGGTGCAAAAGCAGCAGACCAGAAGGCAACGTTATGAAACTGCTTGACAGTCTGTGAACTGTCAAAAACTGAACTGTCAACCACAACAGGAGCGTGAGGACATACAGCACTGGTGTATAAGTAGCAGACCAGAAGGCAACGTCATGTAACTGTTTGACAGTCTGTGAGTTGGCAACAACCAATGTTGTGTGGGGAAGCCTCAACTCCTGACTGACTAGTTAGCTGCGGGCGAGTGGCGGTAACCACAGTGTGTTGCGGAGGCTGACACTCCGTGTCAAAACACGGCAGCTTGTGGTAGCTCACGCACGGCAACGGAGTGCTCTGTGTGTGGGAGTCATCATACATCTGGCAGGGTTGACTGTGCATGGGTGGAGGAGCTCTCACAACAAGAGTGTGAGAGCAGGAAGCCATGCCGGGCGCACAACCGTGGGAGGTGTAGGCCCACGGGTGCATCGTCAACCTTCTCCGCAGTCGGAGTGTGGGAGCTGGCAACAACAAAAGCAGAGTGCTGGTGCGTGGGAGGGGCTGCGGTGGGTTGCGGAGCATGCTGAATGGTATGCGGAGCATGCTGTATGGTATGCGGAGCATGCCGCATGGGTTGCGGAGAATGCCGCATAGAGCTGGAACCCGGCAGCTCTACAGCACCTTCCCACTGCTGATGCGGTAGCTCACGCATGTCAACGGAAGGTGCAGCAAGAACATGCGTCTGGCAGGGTGGACTGCGCATCGGAGGTGGAGCTCTCACAGGTGGAGTGTGGGAGCAGGCAGCCGCAGTATCTGCTGAGCGCACAACCTCGGCGGGTTGTAGGTTAACAGGTGCATTGTCAACCTTCCAGCACGATACTCCTGCATGAAGGAGCAAGCTGAGACTGTATAGTCTGCAGCATGGACCACTAGGGTCTATGAAAGACAACAACAAACGGAGCTACTGTCCGTTGTGACTGAGGGTCTAAAACAGCTGGTGCGGCAACAGACGGAGTTACTGCCTGTTGCGGTACCACCTTGCCTCTCTTGGGAGGTGTGCAGTTGTTGTACTGCAGCGAGTCCGAACTGACCCAGTGGCTACACCTAGGCCGTTGGACTTGCGCGGAAGGGACCGACTTGCACTTAAAAGCTGCAAGATTTGGTCCATGGTTTCTGCGAGAAACCTCTTCCGCAGACGAGGAATAAATGGGCTCTCTCGTCTTTGTGTGGGTGGGGTGATCACGTCGGCAACGTGTGTAGATACACCCGAAACCACGGAGGGAAACGTCTGTTCGTCAATCAAGACCTGTGGAACCCATAAGTCCTTCGACATTACTTCTCCCCTGGGCTTGGGAGCTTGTAAGAGGTATCGGACTAGGTGAACAACTGGCACGAACAGACGAACCCTCGAACGCAACACTGTAACACTTTGCGCATATCACTTTATCACTTTTGATTTTCTGTTTGCACTTATTTCACTGAACTCGAAACTTTAAGTGATTTGTACCTGAAACATGCAATCCTATCCTTCATTAAAAGGTAGTAATTGCGAAAACAGTTTTACAATGTAACAGAAAAACATAATGAAAGATAAAGAATTCAGTGGCTGGAAAAGAGACTAAACACTAGATCAAATAAACTACGTTTAAAATCTCTCACCGCATAAAGCCTGGGAACAAGAATAAAACTCTAGAAACGTTTTACCTTCTTCCCCTATAGCGACTAGGGAGAAGAGTAAAAAACGAGAACAACGTTTATTCTCCTCTCTCTCCCTCCGTCTCTATCTCTCTCTCTCTCTCTCTTGACTTAGAACCTGAGAGATGAGCCCAATTATATATCGTTAAAACATATTATTTGTTAAAGGAAAAAAACTGAAAGGTTTCCCAAATAAAAAGTTCCTTTATTAGAATTAAAACCATTTAAGCTAAGAAAGAATGAACGAAACGCTAGAATCGGTTTACTCTTACTGCAACGTGAAACCGTGAAATACTCTCTCTCTATCGTAACGATAGAGCGCATGTTGAACGTTCTGAACGTCAACAACTGCGGAGACAAAACTAAACGTTAGTTCATCTTTGAAAACAGTACGAGACTATCAAAGAAATTCTTTCAAAAACATTAAAATTAAAATAGCATAAATTCTTAACAGGAAATACGATATGACGGGCTCAATGTTAATTAACTTCGGTTCCAAGTAAGGACCGCCTACTATTAGGAAAGGTCGCATATAAACAAACATAAAAATTAAGTTTTATAAGTTTATAATAAATGGAAAGTTAATCGAAGAGGCCTATAAATGGCGGAGAGATATAAACTAAATCTATAACTTTGTTAAGCAAAATTACCAAAAACCTAAACACACTTCCGTCTAAGGGAAGGGTCGGTCATAAAAAGTGAAAGAGTCTATACTCTCTTCGACACCAACACTTCCGTCTAAGGGAAGGGTCGGCCATTTAAAAGTGAAAGAGAGTCCATACTCTCTTCGTCACCATAATTAAATCTATCCAAAACGAGTTCAAGCTTTGAAATGAAGATAAAACCCCTGCATAGCGAAAGCTCAAAACTGGAATAGTGTACTTCACCAAAAAGTTGTGAAAACAAATCCAGTTAGGGACGGCGTATTAGTAGGTCTTGCCGGTGGCACGACAGAGGAAAAATTGAGTTCTTGTTGACAAGAAGTACTTGAGTACCTACTCACAGATGGCGCTGTTGTGTACACCCCCACCTGTATAGCGATCGCTGGCGTATCCCGACCGTAGATTTCTGTCGGGCAACAGAGTTGACAGCTACATGATCATCGGGTAAGATTAATATTGAAAAATTCTTCTTAAACGCCAGCGAGGCAGCCACTCCCCTAACTTGATGGCCTTTGGGTTGAGCTGCCTCAGAGTCTCCGTGAATGGCTCTCGCAATAATTTTCTTGAGCCAGAAAGAGATGGTGTTGCAAGAGATTCTCTTCTTAACCTTGTTGGTACTGAGGAAGAGATGACGGAAGCGTGGTCTGAAAGGTCTGGTGCGCTTCAGGTATTTCCTTAGCGCCCTGACTGGGCACAGTAGCAATTGGTCAGTATCCTGAGTCACCCTATTTAGGCTGGAAAATTGAAATTCTCTAAACCTCTCATCGGCAGATGAAGGATTCTGGGTTTTGGCCACAAAGCTTGGCACAAAGTTGAGAGAGACTTTCCCCCATCCTCTAGTATGGGTGACTTCGTAGGATAGACCGTGAAGTTCACTAACCCTTTTTGCCGAGGCCAGAGCTACTAGGAAGACGGTCTTAAGGGTGAGGAAGAAATCAGATGCCTTATTTAAGGGCTCATATGGAGGCCCCTTTAAGGAGCGTAAGACCAGGGACACGTCCCAAGGTGGTGGTCTAATCTCCACTGGGGGGCAAGATCTCTCAAAACCTCGAATCAACAAGGTGATATCTTCTGAGGTGGAAAGGTCAACTCCTCTCAGCCTGCAGATGAGGGTTAAGGCTGAACGATAGCCCTTAATTTCCGAGAATGAAAGGAGTTTCTCCTCCCTGAGGTAAACTAGGAAGTCTGCCACTAAAGGAAGAGAGGGATCGAGTGGAGACACACCTCGCCTTCTACTCCAAGCTGCAAACACTCACCATTTTGCTTGGTAGAGGTTTGTGGAAGATTGGCGCAGGTGCCTCGACATGTGTTCAGCCACCTTTCCTGAAAAGCCTTTGCTTCTGAGGAGAGACTGGACAGCCTCCAGGCGTGAAGTTTCAGGATGTGGATCCTCCCGGGGGGGATACCACTGTGTGGCTGTGTCAACAGATGGGGTTCCGGAGGCAGGAGCCTTGGCACTTGAACCAGCAGGGAAAGGAGATCTGCGTACCACTCTCTGCTTGGCCAAGCCGGAGCTATCAGAGTTAGCTTGCAGTTCTGAGAGATCCTGATTTTGTTGATCACCTTTCTGAGCAGGCAAAAGGGAGGGAAGGCATACACATCCAGGTTGTCTCAGGAGTATTGGAGGGCATCCTGGATCGCTGCCTGATGGTCTGGAACTGGGGACCCTTAGCGGGGAAGCTTCGCATTCAGAGAGATGGCAAACAGATCTATTGTGGGTAAACCCCACAAAGCTATTACTTTCTTCGCTACTCGAGGGTCCAAAGACCATTCTCCACTCAGCACGTGGTGATGCCTGCTCAGCAGATCCGCCACGATGTTTCTCCGGCCCGGAATAAACCTGGCTGAAAGAGAAATGTTGTGGCTTTCTGCCCACTGGCAGATCTGGACTGCTAACAGACAGAGGTCTCTTGCCAGAGTACCCCCTTGTTTGTTGATGTACGAGACGGCTGTGGAGTTGTCGCTCATCAGAACCACCTCTCGTCCGAGTAGATCTTCTACAAAGAATTTTAGGTATTTCCAGGCAGCTAATAATTCTAGGTGGTTTATATGGAGAGACTTCTCTATCAGAGACCAAACTCCTGATGCTAATTTGGGGCCTATGTGGGAACCCCATCCCCGTAGCGACGCGTCCGAAAAGAGTTTTAACTTCGGACTCGGGTTTTGGAGGGGAATGCCCTTTTGGGTGTTCTGTCTGGTCGACCACCAATGAAGATCTTGTAGCACCAGACTTGGGACCTCCACTGCCAAAAATGGGGAATCTGACTTTTGAGACCAATGGGTCTTCAGATGCTATTGGAGACTTCTGAATCTCGATGTCCCGCCTGGAACTAGTTTCTCCAGAGAGGCAAGATGGCCCAGAAGACACTGCCATGACTTGGCTGAAGGTGGTAGTGGAGACAAGAGATGGGTGATGGACTGATCCAGTCTCCGAAGCCTGTCTTCTGACGGAAACACTCTCCCTGCCTGGGTGTTGATGGACATACCCAGATAGTTCAAGACTTGGGTCGGGGTTAAGCAAGACTTTTCTGCGTTTACAAGGATCCCCAGATCCTTGCAAAGACTCAGAAGTCTTCTCAGATGATCCAGAGCTAGCTGATTGGACGAGGCCAGGAGTAGCCAATCGTCCAGTTATCTTAGCAGACGAATTCCATGCTTGTGCGCCCACGAAGATACGAGTTCGAAGATCTTCGCAAAGACCTGTGGGGCGGTCGAGAGGCCGAAGCACAGGACTTTGAACTCAAAGATTCGACCCTGAGCCAGGAAGCGTAGGAATTTCCGAGATGTGCGATGGATTGGCACTTGGAAATAAGCATCTCTCAAGTCTACGGATGCCATGAAGTCTCCTGGGCGTACTACTTGGGTGACGGAAGCCGCTGTCTCCATTTTGAATGGAGTCTGCTTCACGAACTGGTTCGAGTCGAAAGATCTATTACTGGTCTCCAACCTCCCGAGGCTTTCTCTACCAGAAAGAGGCGACTGAAAAACCCCGGGGAAGAGTCGGAGACCTCTTGAATGGCGTCTTTTAGAAGCATGCTCTGTATCTCCCAAGCTAGGGCTTGCTGTTTCCCGGGATCCTGAGGGACCTGGGAGGACGAGATCGGGGGAGGAATTAGAGGAGGAGGAGAGTCTATGAAGGGAAAGCGGTATCCCCAACGAAGCACCCTTATGGTCCATTGCATGGCCCCCATAGCTTTCCACCTCCTCTAACTCCCCTGCAGGCACCCCCCTCTGCCTTTAGCCTTAGGAGGAGCCAACTTTCCTCTGCTCATAGGTTTGGGTGTAAACGAGGGGCGGCCAAGGATCTTGGCTGGCAGTGAAGTTGCGATTGTTGCCTTGGGTTGTGGAGTTGGCTACTGTTGCATTGGACGAAAAGAGGCAGCCTTTTGCATTGCAGTGTCCTGCGTCTCCTTCCTCCAAGTCTCTAAGGTAGAGGAGACTGCTTGTCTAGAGAAGAGGAGAGGTTGTAGAAGATCAGAGTTCCTCAAATCAGATTTCTCAGATTTACCGATGCTCCTATGCAGTCTGGAGTCTACCGATTCCCTCCTTTTGAGAATCCAGTTGCCTCACATCGTTGCAGCCGTAGCAGTTAGAAAGTCCATTGTCTTGGCCCCAGCAGCCAGGACTTCCTGCAGAGACTGCATGGAATTTTGGTTTGAAAGGTCCTCGTGACTTGCAAGGTAGCCCACTGTGCCAGACCATATGTCAAACCAGGAAAGTGCCTCTAGAAGAGACATTGACACTGCTTCCATTGTCGAAGCTTCTGCTGCGGTAAAGGAGACTGGAAGGGAAGAGTCTCTCTCTGAAGAGCAGCCAGGTATAAGCCTTGCTGTGAGGGGATCTAGTGTCAGAGGTGAAGGGTTGGCGTCTCTGACCTTGTAAAAGCGCCTTTGCCTCAAAAAAGGAAACTACAGTACAGCAATTTATTATTATTATTATTATTATTATTACTATCCAAGCTACAACCCTAGTTGGAAAAGCAAGATGCTATAAGCCCAGGGGCTCCAACAGGGAAAAATAGCCCAGTGAGGAAAGGAAATAAGGAAATAAATAAATGAAGAGAACAAATTAACAATAAATCATTCTAAAACAAGAAACAACGTCAAAACAGACATGTCATATAATAAACTATCAACAACATCAAAAACAAATATGTCATAAATAAACTATAAAAAGACTATGTCCGCCTGGTCAACAAAAAAGCATTTGCTCCAACTTTGAACTTTTGAAGTTCTACTGATTCAACCACCCGATTAGGAAGATCATTCCACAACTTGGTCACAGCTGGAATAAAACTTCTAGAGTACTGCGTAGTATTGAGCCTCGTGATGGAGAAGGACTGGCTATTAGAATTAACTGCCTGCCTAGTATTACGAACAGGATAGAATTGTCCAGGGAGATCTGAATGTAAAGGATGGTCAGAGTTGTGAAAAATCTTATGCAACATGCATAATGAACTAATTGAACGACGGTGCCAGAGATTAATATCTAGATCAGGAATAAGAAATTTAATAGACCGTAAGTTTCTGTCCAACAAATTAAGATGAGATTCAGCAGCTGAAGACCAGACAGGAGAACAATACTCAAAACAAGGTAGAATGAAAGAATTAAAACACTTCTTCAGAATAGATTGATCACCGAAAATCTTGAAAGACTTTCTCAATAAGCCTATTTTTTGTGAAATTGAAGAAGACACAGACCTTATATGTTTCTCAAAAGTAAATTTACTGTCAAGAATCACACCTAAAATTTTGAAAGAGTCATACATATTTAAAGAAACATTATCAATACTGAGATCCGGATGTTGAGGAGCCACCGTCCTTGACCTACTTACAATCATACTTTGAGTTTTGTTAGGATTCAACTTCATACCCCATAATTTGCACCATGCACTAATTCTAGCTAAATCTCTATTAAGGGATTCACCAACCCTAGATCTACATTCAGGGGATGGAATTGATGCAAAGAGAGTAGCATCATCTGCATATGCAACAAGCTTGTTTTCTAGGCCAAACCACATGTCATGTGTATATAGTATAAAAAGTAATGGGCCAAGAACACTACCCTGTGGAACACCGGATATCACATTCCTATAATCACTATGGTGCCCATCAACAACAACTCTTTGAGATCTATTACTTAAAAAATCAATAATAATGCTAAGAAACGACCCACCCACTCCCAACTGTTTCAGTTTGAAAACAAGGGCCTCATGATTAACACGGTCAAAGGCAGCACTAAAATCAAGGCCAATCATACGAACTTCCCGACCACAATCAAGGGATTTCTGTACAGCATTGGAGATTTTAAGAAGGGCATCACATGCTCCAAGGCCTTTACGAAAACCAAATTGCAAACTAGGGAGTAGATGATTACCTTCAGCAAACCTATTAAGACGTTTTGCCAGAACACGTTCAAAAACTTTAGATAATATGGGAGTTATGGAAATTGGGCGGTAATCAGTGGAACTCATTTCCCCCGAGACCGCCTGCGAGACCTTCCTCAGACGGTCTGCAGTGTGAATAGACCAGGGAAGTTAGATTCTGGTCTTGGGGTTTGGTGGAGGACGACATAGTCTGTCTAAAGCTGGAGCGTCGGTATGACAAGGCGACAGGTGTAAATCTCAGAGACCTGAGATATTACACATCGTTCTTAGAGCCCTCAGACAGGCAGACTCTAAATCTTTTGGTGGTTGTTCCTCCGAGGAATCCTCAGGTCGCGCTAATTCCTCGTGAGGGAGGGTGGTCGAAGCCCGAATGTCTGAAGGTAACAGCGAAGTAACATACTCCATTGCCGACAATCCAGAGGAAGGCTGAGCGCTGGTTGATGGCACCGCGCACGCAAGTTCCTGCCTAGAAGTTGAAGGTTTAGGCGAAGGCGACCGAATTAACGGTACTGTCTCAATAAGAGAATGCTTTGATTGGCGGTCTGGCCTTTCTCCTCTGTTCTCAGCCAAAGAGGAGAAGGGCTGAACCCCTGCGTCTTCTCCCTAAGTTCTCGCAAAGCCCATATTTCGTAATTCATTAGAAAGTACGGGAATGGGTGTTGTTCTGTCTAAAACGCGAGGGCACGATGAATGACCTCGCGCGGATATGTCTGGAGATTTGCGCGCTCGGAAGTTTGACGTACGGGAGTGCTCTCTCTCTGATGATACTAAGCGATGGCGAGAAGTGTTCTCTCTCGCTTCCCCAGCGCGAACTGAGCTCCTCGCGAAGAAATGTGAAGGAGAGGAATTGCGCTCAGAGTGTTCTCTTTCCTTGGTTGCGCTCTGGGCACGATCAGATTTAACCTCGCCCCAACGGGAGAGCTTATTGCGCTTGAGAGAACTCTCGTGAAGAAGAGCGCAAACGTCTTGTAGAGCTCTTCTTCTTATAGCACCTAGATGATTACCCGCGAGAGGAAGACGATCGCAAATCAGAGCGATAGCGCGAGGAAGTATTCCTCTTATGTTTGTGACGAGAGCGCTTATCGCTTCTTGGCGAGACATTTCGTGAAGAGATAGAAGGCGAGGAAGAACGAGAACGATGACGTCTCTTCCTATGTCGCCTCTCTCTCCGATGAGAACGTCTTGGCAAAGGAGACTCGCTCTCCTTCTCCTCTTCTCTCTCTCTCTCTCTCCTATCCTCTAAGGAGGACGAAGACGAGGAGGAGGAGGAGGAGAAGGAGGAGGTATCACGATGATCCCACTTGCGACATTGTTTTGTAGTAATGCAAGCGAGGAGTGAAGTAGGCTCCGCAGGGGCTGACGTTATTACCTCCGCAGGGGCTGACGTTATTACCTCCGCAGGGGCTGACGTTATTACCTACGCAGGGGCTGACGTTATTACCTCCGCAGGGGCTGACGTTATTACCTCCGCTGACACTTCAGCGGGCGCCGATTGAGCTGACGGGAAATCGGCGAGGTCCGGAACTCCCGAGGGTTCCAAAACAGAAGGGACCTGAGGTAAAATTGTGCCTGCGAGGAACTGGTCAACACTTCCACCGAAGGAGAACCAGGAAGTCCAAGAGCAGGCCATACCGCTTGCACGTTATCTGGAATAGAAGCAGTAATAGAATTATTTCCAATGACTGAAGAAACTATCCCATTGGAGGGGGGGGGGACTTGATTTGCCTGCCCCGGGAAATGGGTGTTAAGTCAATGGTGCCGCTCTTCCTTGATTTCCCTCCGGAGGAAGGAAGCAAGGAAGAGTCTGAAGGAAGATATCGAGAGGTTGAAGAAGAGGCCCGAGACTTCTTACCTTTTGACGGCGAACCTGGAGGTAACGAATCCTTCTTGGATTTCTTCTTCTTCCTTTTCATGAACTTATCCCACTGCGTAGGCGACCATTCCTTACATACTTGGCAGGGGGAGCCTTCAGCACACCTATGACCTCTGCATGAAGGGTATAGGGAATGAGGATCCACCTCCGGTGGTGACATAAATGTGCCACAAGTTTTCGGGGGAATCCCGGGACACTTTCTCATATTAGAGGACATCACATCTATTTAAAGAGTAAAAGAAAAAGTTAATGAAAAAAAAAAACACAATTAAAGAAAGGCTAGTCTGCCAGTCAAACAAAAGCCGGAGCAGCGGTGTTACCACTGCGACGGCTAGAATTCGATTGGAGGTACTCAGTAGCTGCCGGCCGGCAGTCCCCCACCCCCAACAGGGGGATAACTACCGGCCCGGTCGTTAACAACCTTGTTAAGGTTTTCTGCCGTATTTTCCAGCTCGCGCTAGAATATCTCCTATAGTAAAGAATGAGGTTTTGTATTTAGTGTAGGAACAAATTATGATTTACAGTAATGTTACTTTGCTAGGAGTGAAGCTGGTTGGAAAGCAAACACAGGGTTGAGACAATCTTTTGGATACAGCAGCCTAAGGGGAGGTTTGTGGCAGGATGTAGCACCTGCCACTCACTGTAATTAAGTAAGGATACGCCTCCTAAGTTAGATTAGGTGGGGAAACCTTCAGTTAGTGGTGCTCTTGGGTTAGTGGTTTTTTGGGTGTATGTATAATGATGGCCATGCCCCATAACTCCCTTATTTTGGTAAATATATGTTACTTTAATTTCTAGCCAAATACATACGGTAATTCATATATTTTCCCTACTTGCTACCTTGATTATTGGGGCAAACCACCCACCCGTTTATGAATTTTTGGACCTTATTATATAAAGAAAATTATGGGGACAACAGTGGGAAACTGTTTTTTTGAGTGGAGAAATGCCAAAAACCAGTGATTTGCAGCAATAATAATGGAAAAAAATGCAAAATAAACACAAGATAACCTGTTGGAAAAATACTGTATATGGTTCATGTATGTGGATGAAAATAAAAGTATCACAATTCTCTTTGAATCACTTCACATCCTTCTAATGGTTTTTGCTCAGCCATGTCTCGCTTCGCTCCCTAATAAATATAACCTCACAGCTCCTATGTTCTGGCAAGCGGTACATAGATGTGCTGTGCACACCAGCACGCTGGGTCACTATTTCGGGGATATTTTTTACTTTCACATGAGCAATAAAAGCTATACACTGAATAGGGAGAGTTTTCATCATAACCAATTGCCGACAATGATTAAATTATATTAAATTACAAAATAGATTGTACTTCCCTCTTGGAGATGTCTTTAAGTGATGGCAGAGAAGTTGAAACTGAAGGGGAGGGTGAAAAAAAAAAAAAAAGGCTATTGTAGAACATCCAGGAACTTGTGTATAAATACCTAGAAGCTTGTAATAGGTTATGATAACTTCAAACAAAAAAACAAAACAGCTTTCAAAAACAAACGCAAGCAACGCATGCGCAATGCCAGTAAGTCACCATCAGTCTCCCAAAATGTAAACAAACAATCTAGTTAGAGTGAGAAATACTTCATATGTTAATCAACCGAAACGTAAGTTATTAGGCTCCAGACCATTAAACACAGAGAAAAATGCCAAACTAGACAGCACTCGTACATTTCTAGTAAAATAATAGTTATGGACGTAACAACATTTTGAACAGAAAAAAAAGTGTTTTTCCTGTAGAAAATAATGTACTTTTACTGAATTTGAACTTTATTTCAACAGCAAATAATTTGAAAACCCATTAACACAGTTTAAGAACAGGGATATTTTTTTTGCTCCACCGAGCGCTGGCTGAAAAGGAAAATCTTCAAGCTCCTATGTACTGGTAAGCGGTACATGCTGAGCTGTGCATGCTAACCCCATTGATTATTATTTCTTAGATAATTAAGCTTTCATTTGCAGTGAAGATAAGTGTCATTTTCGAAGAAAACGGATATTTTTCTATTTTAAGGACCTGTCTTTAACTAGAAAAGCCATTTCCGTCCGTAACTATATTAACACACCATTTTCTAGAGCGAATTCTAGTTTCGCTAATAATTGAAGTATCATTTATTAACCCATAGCTCACAGGTTACATCAGGTTAGGTTAGGTGGGGAAGTTTATGTTAGGTGGTACTCTATGCATCAGTTAGGTCTTCTCCATTGTTATAAAATAGCTCTTAGTTTTTCAGTCATAACTTTCAGAATTCTAAAACTTCTAAAATTAGAAAATTTGCACAGCTAAGGCTAACTACAGAAGTTGATACAATAATACCGACGTACCTTAGGGCTACGCTACTCTAGTAATCACATATAGTTTTCATACCTTTATTTGCTTATATTAGGTGGACCATGGTCAGTTATCAGAATCTATTCCATATAAAATGCGAATAGAATTTGGTAGGAGACGAATCATCAGCTGTGAAAGAAGACTTTGGACTAGAGTTGTTTTGGTGATGAACTAAATCTCTTTTGTTTTGTTTTCAACGCCTACCATAGAGACTTTCAAACTAGATCTTCTTCCCTTTCTATTATTATTATTATTATTATTATTATTATTATTATTATTATTATTATTATTATTATTATTATTATTATTACTTGCTAAGCTACAAACCTAATTGGAAAAGCAGGATGCTATAAGCCCAGGGGCTCCAAAAGAGAAAATAGCTCAGTGAGGAGAGGAAACAAAGAAAAATAAAATATTTTAAGAAGAGCAACAAGATTAAAATAAATATCACTTATACAAACTATAAAAAAAACTTTGATAAAACAAGAGGAAGATAGATAATATAGAATAGTGTGCCTGAGTGTACCCTCAAGCATGAGAACTCTAACCCAAGACAGTGGAAGACCATGGTACAGAGGCTATGGCACTACCCAAGACTAGAGAATAATGGTTTGATTTCGGAGTGTCCTTCTCTTAGAAGATCTGTTTACCATAGGTAAAGAGTCTCTTCTACTCTTGCAAAGAGAAAAGTGGCCACTGAACAATTACAGTGCAGAAAGAATTTTATGGTAATCTCAGTGTTGTCAGGTGTATGAGGACAGAAGAGAATGTATAAAGAATAGGCCAGACTATTCGGTGTATGAGTGTAGGCAAAAGGAAAATGAACCGTAACCAGAGAAAAGTATCCAATGTAGCCTACTACTGTCTGGCCAGTCAAAAGACCCCATAACTCTCTAGCGGTAGTATCTCAACGGGTGGCTAGAAGATTATCTTCCACGGATTCTGTAATTAAACTGTCTCAAATAAATGTATAATTTTTCCCAAAGATAATTCAAGATATAATGCATGAAATATTTTTTTCTTAATAAACTGGTAAATATGTTTCGACTCGTTCCAGTATAAACACCTTGGCATGTTTTGTAACAATTTGTTGTTATTTTTATATCTATATAAATCTCTTCACTCTTCAATATAATAACCAAACAATTCTATCTTTAAATCATATTATTCATATGAATATTAATTTTCACGTATCGAATTCTCTTTACACTTAGGACAATTATATTTCACATGATTATGAAGTTTCTTTTTTCATGAAATATTCAAAATGGAACAGATTTAACACGATTTGTCATGTGCACCATCTCCCCCCTTTCTTTCAAAAGCTTAAATATCACACAGCATTCTTGGAGTTTTATTATCACCCGTTGAGATGCTATTGCTAGGGTTATGGGGGTCGTTTTACTGGCCAGACAGTACTACATTGGGTCCTTCTCTCTGGTTACGGTTCATTTTCCCTCTGCCTAACACACCGAATAGTCTGGACTAGTCGTTGCATATTCTCTCCTGTCTTCATACACCTGACAACACTGAGATTACCAAACAATTCTTCTTCACCCAAGGGGTTACTGCACTATAATTGTTCAGTGGCCACTTTCTTCTTGATGAGGGTAGAAAAGACTCCTTAGCTATGATAAGCAGCTCTTCTAAGAGAAGGACACTCCAAAATCAAACCATTGTTCTCTACTCTTGGGTGGTTCAATGATGAATGTAGACGTGCTTATTTGGAGAAGCAGGAGGCCTATCATCTTTAGAAGGGTAACAGATCAGATTTGACCTGGGATAACTATATTATTATTATTATTATTATTATTATTATTATTATTATTACTCAGTTTAGAGCTTTTGCTAAGAGAGTTTATGGTTCAACTGATAAGGAATACAATTTAACCATAAAAGAAACCCTTACTGGTACAACCCAGGAACGTAAGTGGCGGATTACCCTTTAATCTGCACTGTTTGGTATAGATACAACAGTTCCACCCTTACTTAAACCAGATGGCTCTGTCACTGTCCAAAGGAAAAGGCAACCCTTTTAGCTGATGTGTTTGACAGTAAACACAGTAATGAGAAACTTGAACTTCCTCATTCCTGTTTTCCCGAGGCTAAACTAACTAGTTTAGCTTTTCGATCTCGTAAAATTAAAGCTCTGTTGATGGACCTTGATGCTTATGGAGGTGTAGACCCAAATGACATTTTTCCTTTGTTTTTTTTTTTTATAAAGACTGCAGGTTTCTTAGCTCTAAAGTTATGAGTTATTTTGCGCAAGTTAGCAAGAAGAGGAGCTTTTAGCATTTGCTGGAGAATTGGTAAGGTTACTTCACCATGTAAATGTGTTTGTGGTAGCTAAAGTCCAACTGATTACTGCCCAGTTTCCTTAACTCCCATATTAGCTAAAGTTTTTGAGCATCTTCTGGCAAAACGTCTTAACAAGTTTGCTGAAGGTAATCAGCTGTTCCCTAGTTTGTAATTTGATTTTCGTAAAGGCCTTGGAGCAGGTAATGCACTTCTTACAATCTCCAATGCTGTACAGAAAGCCCTTGATTGTGTTCAGGAAGTTCGTATGATTGGTCTTGATTTTAGTGCTGCCTTTGACCGTGTTAACCACGAGGCCCTTGTTTTCAAACTCAAACGGTTGGGAGTGGGTGGGTCGTTTCTTGGCATTATTATTGATTTTTTTAAATTAATAGATCTCAAGAGTTGTTGTTGATGGGCACCATAATGAATATAGAAATGTGATATCTGGTGTTCCACAGAGCAGTGTTCTTGACTCATTACTTTTCATACTATATACATATGACGAGTGGTTTGGACTAGGAAACAAGCTTGTTGCATATGCAGATGATGCTACTCTCTGCATCAATTCCATCTCCTGAATGTAAATATGTGGTTGCTAGATCCATTAAAAGAGTTCTATTTAAAATTAGTTCATGGTGCAAATTATGGGGTATGAAGTTGAATCCTAACAAAACTCAAAGTATGATTGTAAGTAGGTCAAGTGAATCAATATCCGGATCTCAGCATTGATAAAGTTTCTTCAATTTTGTATGACTTAGAATTTTAGGTGTGATTCTCGACAGCAAATTTGAATTTGAGAAACACATTAGGTCTGTGTCTTCTTCAGTTGCATAAGAAACTTGGCTTATTAAGAAAGTCTTTTAAGATTTTTGGTGATCAATCTATTCTGAAGAAGTGTTTTAATTCTTTCATTTTACCTTGTTTCGAGTATTGTTCTCCTGTCTGATTATCATCTGCTGATTCTCATCTTAATTTGTTGGACGGAAACTTATGGTCAATTAAATTTCTCATTCCTGATCTAGATATTAATTTCTGGCACCATCGTTCAATTAGTTAATCATGCATGTTGCATAAGATTTTTTTTATAATTTTGACCATCATTTGCATTCAGATCTTCCCAGACAGTTCCATCCTGTTCGTAATACTAGGTATGTAGTTAATTCTAATAGTCAGGCCCTCTCCATCATAAGGCAAAATACTACGCAGTACTCTAGAAGTTTTATTCCAGATATGACTAAGTCGTGGAATGATCTTCCTAATCGGGTATTTGTATCAGTAGAACTTCAAAAGTTCAAACTTAACGCAAATGTTTTTATGTTGAACAAGCTGACATAAGTCTTTTCATAGTTAATATATGACATATCTGTTTTGATGTTACCGTTTTTAGAATAATTATTGTTGATTTTTTCTCATCGATTATTTATTTCCGTATTCCTTTCCTCACTGGGCCATTTTTCCCTGTTGGTGCCTTTTGGCTTATAGCATCTCGCGTGCTTTCCCATCCAGGGTTGTACTTTGGATAGTGATAATGATAATAATAATAGAGTCATAGCCTCTGTACCATGTCCTTCCACTGTCTTGACTTAGAGTTCTCTTGCTTGAGGGTCCACTCGGGCACGCTGTTCCATCTTATTTCTCTTTCTCTTGTTTTTTTTTTTTTTTTTTAAGTTTTTATAGTTTATCTAGATGTTTATTTTGATGTTGTTACTGTTCTTAAAATATTGATTTTTTCCTTGTTTCCTTCCCTCACTGGTCTATTTTCCCTGTCGAAGCCCTTGCGCTTATAACATCGTGCTTTTCCAACTAGGTTTGTAGCTTATCAAGTAATAATAATAATAATAATAATAATAATAATAATAATAATAATAGCTTCCTTTTAACATTAAGTTTTATCTACTACTACTACTACTACTACTACTACTACTACTACTACTACTACTACTACTACTACTACTAATAATAATAATAATAATAATATAATGATAACTACAACAACAACAATAACAATAATAATAATAATGATAATGATAATAATAACAACAACAATAATAATAATAATAATAATAATAATAATAATAATAATAATAATAATAATAATAATAATAATAGGCTTTATTTTGGCATTATATTCTACCTAATAATAATAATAATAATAATAATAATAATAATAATAATAATAATAATAATAATAATAATAATAATAATAATAGGCTTTATTTTAGCATTGTTTTATCTAATAATAATAATAATAATAATAATAATAATAATAATAATAATAATAATAATAATAATACTTGGCCGCTACCGTTTTACTCCAAAAAAAAAAAAACTAAAGCTCTTTGTTTAATTAATGCAGATGTGTTTGACTGCATAAAAATGTGCAATGTTGAAGAATTTAGAATACATAGCATGGAGCCATACGTATTATTTACTTAGAAATATTCTTGCGTTTAAATGTAAAAAAATAAACACATTTCTTTTTAATAATACAAAAATATCAATGGATGGGGATAAGAACAATACGTTTTTATTCTTTTACAATAAAACAATATAAGTTATGAGGAAGTCAATGGTAGGCATCGAATTGTGGGATTTCAGGACATGACTTCAAGGAGGCGAAGTGAATTAATTTGAGGTCACTTCAATGATGAATTAGTATGTGGGGTCACTGTGGAGGATTGATTTTATTTTAATTTATTTTTTGTTTGCCAAATCAAGAGTGAGAGAGAGAGAGAGAGAGAGAGAGAGAGAGAGAGAGAGGAGAGAGGAGAGAGAGAGAGAGAGAGAGAGAGGAGACGAGAGAGAGAGGAGAGAGAGAGAGAGAGAGTGTGTTTATTTAAGTTTTATCAGAGAGAGAGAGAGAGAGAGAGAGAGAGAAAGTGTTTTACAGTATTGGCTTTAGTTTTGTCACAGAGAGAGAGAGAGAGAGAGAGAGAGAGAGAGAGAGAGAGAAGGAGAGAGAGAGAGAGAGAGAGGAGAGAGAGGAGAGAGAGACAAATAATTCTTTTTCGCATTAAGGTGGCCTCCTTGTTGGAACTCTTGTGCCAGTAGCCGTCTGCGTTATTAGCGATACAGCCTGGATTGTAATAGTAATAATACAAGCAATGAAATTTTATTTATTGACCCTAAATATATAGTTTTGAGATATATATGCAAAACCTGAAAGTGTTTGGCAAATAATGAAAAACAAACTTGAAAATGCTGAAATTGATTTCGGCGTATTAGCATTTGAGACCTAAGGCCAAACGTCGGTTATACTCGTAGCTTTACCGTCTTTATATGCTTAGTTGGTCCCCGTAGGTCTACAATATGAATCAGCAGCCATTGTCTGATTTTCTCTGGTCCTAGGATGGATTGGTGGAACTGTGAATTGGCGCTAATCCTAAAGGGGCCCATACACGTTCAAAAAAGCGTCAAAATTTTGCATCAAAATTTTGACGTGTAACTTTGATACAAAATTTTGATGCATAATTGCCCATACACGTATAGGCGTTTTTCCCATCAAAATTCAGTATCGTCAAAATCTTCGACATGGATGCATCAGGGGCCATAGCACTAGTGTTGGCATTGGACTCTGATAAACCTCCTGGTAAACGTCGGAAATGGACATCAAAATAGATCTTTCATATATAAACTATAAAAAGAGACTTGTGTCAGCCTGATCAACATAAATACATTCACTGGTAGTTTGAACTTTTGAAGGTCTTATCCCTCAACTTTCGAAGACAACCCCAATGACTAAGCGACACATTACAGACCATTCCAAATCCCTGTAATAAAATGCAGGTCTATATATATATATATATATATATATATATATATATATATATATATATATATATATATATATATATATATATATATTTTATATATATATATATATATATATATATATATATATATATATATATATATATATATATATATATAAATATTTACCCCTATGTAAATATAAATCGATTCATTGAACGTGAAATGTGTGAAATAATACGTTAACCCAATTAAATGATCTGCCAAGATATAATAATAATAATAATAATAATAATAATAATAATAATAATCATAATAGTAGTAGTAGTAGTAGTAGTAGTAGTAGTAGTAGTAGTAGTAGCCACTTTAAAACAATATGAATAACAACACAAAGAAGAAGAAGAAGAAGAAGAACAACAACAACAACAACAACAAGAGTTCTTCGTTGACAATGAAACCTGTGATTACAAATAGTTAACACTTAAAAAATAAAAACAATTTTAATCGGAAATTCTCGGTAAAAATATATTGTTTTCGGTCGTATACTATTTACTATAAATTGCAAAGCTACAACCCTAGTTGGAAAAGCAGGATATGCTACAAGCCCAGGGGTCCCAACAGGGAAAATAGCTCAGTGAGGAAAGGAAACAAGGAAAAATTAAATATTTTAAGTTTTTCAGTATATATTACTGTATATATATATATATATATATATATATATATATATATATATATATATATATATATATATATATATAGAGTGTGTGTGTGTGTGCGTGTGTTTGTATGCATATATTTCATAGATATATGTGTGTATGTGCACTAATACAAAGAAATCCTGCACTTTTTCATTCGTGGTTAAAGAAAAATTAACCGTAACCAGAGATTTGGATCCAATGTAGCACTGTCTGGACAGTCAAAGGACCCAATAGCTCTCTAGTGTTAGTATTTCAAGGGATACAAGAAAGAGGTAGAATAATCAAAGGGTCGAATAAGTAAACGATCGAATAAGCAAAAGGGTCAAATAAATAAGGGGTTGAATATGCAAGGAGTCGAATAAAAAAGAGGTAGAATAATCAAGGGGTCGAAAACTTCAATCAAAAATTTCTTTTCGGTCTCTTTCTTCACAAAGATGGTGATCCTATCTCCTCGTCAGTCACCTGCGAACTAAAAAGTTTGTTAAAAATTTTGACAGGAGCCCACACACGCATAAAAATTTGACGACTCATCAAAAAATATCAAACGGATTTGATCCATCAAAATTTTGTTTCAAATCTTTTTTTTGACATCAAAACGTCCTACAATGCAAAATTTTGACGCTTTTTTTGAACGTGCATGGGCCCCTTAATGTGTATATGTTCGATCTCTGGTACTTTTTTTTTCTGCAGCTCTATGACCTGTCTCTTATCTTTGCAATTCGTGAGTGACCTTTAGTTGAGACTATCATGAGCCGAAACATCAGCCTAGCAACGCTAAGGACTCTTCATCCAACTTCTCTCATATGCGTTGCATAAGGAAATTATGACAGCTACCATAAGGTGTGGGAAGAGTAATTGCAAGTCTCAAAGAAACCAAGAGAAGAGAGATAAGCCAAGGTCATCTAAATCACAAAGATGACCCTTATAACTCTTATGTTGGACAGATCATAATAGATGATTTGACTTGAGGATTGGAAGACAGAACGATGCTCTGTTTTCTTGATAATTTTCTGAATAAAACTACCACTACTGTATAATAATAATAATAATAATAATAATAATAATAATAATAATAATAATAATAATAATAATAATAATAATAATAATAATAATATTTTTTTTTTTTTGCATATTCTTGATATATTTACTTTTTATGAAATAGTTTGTTTATCCAATTTAACGGAGGTAATCCTCAACTAGGCCAGTGTTCAAACATTTCGTAATTCTTGTTCTTTTGTTCCATTTTGTGATGAAAGCTCGAATCATGTGTTTATTCGATGTGGCTAAATACTGCTTGAAAAAAAAAATGAGGTAAATTAACATTATTTGTTAATTAAATACTGTAGATCATTTAAATAAGATTGACCAATAACTCTTTAATTTTAAGTTCAAGAAATGAATATTGATAAATTATTTTCAGTATTTTTTTTTTTCAAGCAAACTTTAGCAATGTTATGAAGCCTGATAACATACCAGGATTTGCTTTGGGAGAGATTGTGTAGCCTACTGTTTTATTTTTTAAAGGCAATATGAAATTATACGAATAATAAATGAAGAATGGAGGAGGAAATATATAACGACAACCATAAACAAAATAACGGATACATTGTTGTTAAACGTATCGGAAATTGACATGCGCTTTTAAATGTAACAACGGAAGCACGTGCAGGAAATTGAATTACGTAAATCATCTGTTCAAGACTCTCTCTCTCCTCTCCTCTCTCTCTCTCTCTCTCTCTCCTCTCTCTCTCTCTCCTCTCCTCTCTCTCTCCTCTCTCTCTCTCTCTCCTCTCTCTCTCAAAAAGTAAAAAAAAGAAAAATAGGCTAGGAGTGTCATGACAAGCAAGATATTCTATGTGCAATATTATAGTCATAACTCATCTTGCATGTTTCCAATACTCAGATTATTCCTAATGTATGATTTGTTTCATATGACTTTCGTCTAAAACAAAATGGTCCTATACGTCTTTTAGATAGAAGAGAGAGAGGCTCAAATATAGATAGATTATTATTATTATTATTATTATTATTTATTATTATTATTATTATTATTATTATTATTATTATTATTATTATTATTATTATTATTATTATTATTATTATTATAAAATTGTTAAGAACCAAAAGGAACCTGAACAGTCGTGCCTAGACCCACATTTGAATACTTAAACATTCTTTTAACTAACATAAATTATTCATTAAATAAGTAGATAAAAATAAACAAAGGAAAGAAGTGAAGTATTTCGAATGCACAAAAATCTTAGCGATTCAACAAACAAAGCGCTCGTCATTGGAATTGTCCACTTACACAAATAATACGACAAACGTGAATTTCATTGACCAGATTTCCTGACAGACCAGGCAACTGGCAAGAAGAACGTGTATCAACCCTTATGTCAAGACGTGAAAAAACCCACATTGATTTCCGTCAGTATTCCCACAGAATAATTAGTTATTAGAAGAAGAGAAAAGGACCGTAAGGGAGGGCTGTCTTAAAACACCGCTGTTACGAGAGACGGTTACGCAACTCGTTTACGCACAGACATACGTTGAATAGACCAAGTTTCTCGGAAAGGGCGAAGTTTCTTTGAGGTGGGAACTAAGAATTATGAGTAATCAAAGTTTTCTTTGGGGTGGGAACCAAGAATTATGAGTAATCAAAGTTTCTTTGGGGTGGGAACCAAGAATTATGAGTAATCAAAGTTTCTTTGGGGTGGGAAACCAAGAATTATGAGTAATCAAAGTTCTTTGGGGGTGGGAACCAAGAATTATGAGTAATCAAAGTTTCTTTGGGGTGGGAACCAAGAATTATGAGTAATCAAAGTTTCTTTGGGGTGGGAACCAAGAATTATGAGTAATCAAAGTTTCTTTGGGGTGGGAACCAAGAATTATGAGTAATCACAGTTTCTTTGGGGTGGGAACCAAGAATTATGAGTAATCAAAGATTCTTTACAACTATATTTGTTAGTAGTTTAAGCATGTGATATCGATAGAATGAATCAGATTGGGAATTTATTAGATAACCAAGGAACTAATTTTATTAGCAGTGAGTATGTAGTAGAAACGACCGATTTTCTGAGATAAAATACGAAATCTAAACTTGGATAAAGAGAAGTAGCCAAGAACTTCAAGAAGTAATTACATCCAAGTGAAACTGTCTTGGGATTGGGATGACAAAGCAAACACACCTTATTATCGCCGGATTTCCCGAGTTAGGATACACCTATTTTAAAAGTCCTTATCTGTTTGCCCTAGAAACACATCCAGCCAAGCCAGGTACACACTGAAACAAACCAAAACACGTAAACAAAAAAAAATTCTGAGAATCTTCCTTACATTTCAAAATAACCTAAAGTGGATTAGCTTCTTCAGAGCGCTTCACGTGGACCGCTGTAGGAAAGGTATTTGATGCGCATCTTCGGACGCTAACTGCACTTGCTTTACATAGGCCTAATTCAACTTTACTTCCATAATCCATTCCCACTTCTTTTCGTCCATCTTACTGTTCAACCACACTATCTTTTACTTCATAGCGTAACTACAGGGCTTTCTCCCAGTTGCACTTAGTCGCTGCCAGAACGGTTGGAAAATGATGAAATTAGAATAATGGCAGGTGTAGTCAAGATTAAAAATGATACAGAATTAATTAATAGTTTGACGACTGTGGGCATGTGTTGAGGATGGATGGTGTGGAGGAAAAGAGGAGGGCTTACGGGCAATTTGTTAGGGGGGAAGATCGAGAGGGAGGCATAGAATTATATGGCGATCGGTGAAGGATGATATAAAGAGAAGAGGTTGGGTGGAAGAGGATGCCTTTGATAGAATGCATTGGAGAAGACGCATCAGGCAACCGACCCCTTAATGTAGGGATAACGGTGGGAAAGAAGCTTAAGAAGAGCTGATTGTCCTGAACTGAAATTGAAAACCATAAGGAAAACATTTCCCACTGCCTTGGAATTTCCAGAGAACAAGTGCCATCGAGAACCCATATTTGAAAGCACTTTCTTTCCTAAGGTGTATGCAACATGGAAATCCCCACTATTGAAGAGGCACGTCCGTTTTGTTGCTAAATGTTAACGTGAAAACTTTTTTTAATTTTCTACTTTCCCAAAATGTTCACACACACACACACACACACACACACACACACACACACACACACACACACACACACACACATATATATATATATATATATATATATATATATATATATATATATATATATATATATATATATATATATATATGTGTGTGTGTGTGTGTGTGTGTGTGTGTGTGTGTATTCTTTATAGAGGCGATCAATAGGTCGCTGCTCATCATAGAGGGTTCTCT
Organism: Palaemon carinicauda; assembly: GCF_036898095.1. Taxonomy (NCBI): domain Eukaryota; kingdom Metazoa; phylum Arthropoda; class Malacostraca; order Decapoda; family Palaemonidae; genus Palaemon; species Palaemon carinicauda. The sequence continues at coordinate 67,633,269 of NC_090754.1, forward strand.
TTTTGCGATAATTATGACGACGTATTGTATGGAAAACAGATGAAACAATAACGCCTGGAATAGAATTAGCCCCATAACATTTTGAACAATATTCTGGATGATTATACTTTAAAATTACACACACACACACACACACACACACACACACACACACACACACACACACACACACACATACGCGCGCGCGTGTCCTTGATCGTGCACACGCTGTTTGAGAAAATTGTCAATGGAAATATCAATAAAGAAATAGATATCTAATATATTTTAACATGATAAAAAACTCGTTAGCGATAAATTTAAGATAACTAATATTTTCGCTCTGTTTAATCAATCGATTAACCAAAGAAACTAAAACTTATAGGTGATAATTACGGTACCACCATTTTGTAGAGCGAAAGCGAAAGTTACGATTATGCAAGAGAGAGAGAGAGAGAGAGAGAGAGAGAGAGGAGAGAGAGAGAGAGAGAGAGAGAGAGAGAGAGAGAGAGAGAGAGAGAGTGAGAGAGAGATTCAGGTGAATTTCTTGCCTTGATATTACATATTATTCTTTTGGCGGTGTTAACTAAATAGTTACATCACAATGGTTTGGTCCGGATAAGCCTTGCGCTAAGTTTGACAACTTTTAATCTCACCTGGTTTTATGGGTCACATCCAGACCTCAGGAATTCTAAGAAGGAATATTTAATCTATTTGAAATAGGAATAAGAAAGCAATATCAGGTTTGAGGATAATATTTCAGGAATGGGTCCGAATACACATAGAAATAATAGGTTATCAATGTCATTTGAGATTCCTTTATAAAAGGCTTTAGCTTATCCCCATGACTTAAGAAATTGAGAACATCTAAGTGAAAGTCTAAGAAACTTTAGCACAAGTTGCGATCATGATTAAGCTATCTGTAAACTACCAACCTTCCCATTTGTTTTAGTAGAAGAATATAAGATTTACCTTCGCCCCAAGAAAAGCGTTCAAATACACTAAACTGAGAGTGGAATTCACAGTGTAATGATCAGCATGGATTAATCTAAGGGAAAAAACTATGCATAGAAAGTTTACCTGAAAATATGCTAGAAGTGGGAATGGATTATGGAAGTAAAGTTGAATTAGGCCTATGTAAGCTTTCTAATCATTGATCTAAGGTAGCTACAAAATGTATATTTAGTTATTCAGATTGCTGGTAGATTAATTTTTTTTATAGATGGAAAATACTGACTTGGTGAATGAGGATTTGCCCCAGACAGAGGGTTGTAGTGAAGGTCAATGCTTAAGGAACTGGTTTTATGAACGGTTTTTGCCAAGTAGCATCGTATACATCTTACAGTACA
>NC_090754.1:67639593-67644593 GCF_036898095.1 Palaemon carinicauda
AATCGGGGAAATTAAAGAACGATAGAATCCCGAGAAGACGAAAACGTCTTTGTTGAATTTTTATTTGGCCAACAATTAATTGAGTAGATTCGACTTGGGCTGTTGTTTGAAGATAGGGACTGAGACTAGACTGCTTAGACCTTAACTGAGAGAAAGACTTACACTGTATAGTAGCAGAACCAACTATACTGTATATAATGATATAGAAGCGTGTGAAGGTCAATGAGTACACCTAGTGAGGCAGATAGACCGAGCCAGAAAAAGTAGTTGCCACGAGAGAGAGAGAGAGAGAGAGAGAGAGAGAGAGAGAGAGAGGAGAGAGAGAGAGAGAGAGAGAGAGAACTGTTCGTTGTAATCCATCATCAAGGACTGAGAGGATTATCTTCGATTTTAAGTTTTTCTTTGCACAAAATTAAATGCATCAACTTATTCTATATACAAAATAACATCTAACTCCTGTATTTATTAGTCTTATAATGACATTCATGATCTCAGTTGTCTTTCCAGTATGTGTATTATTATTGCTAATAATCATTGTTATTATTCCAGCTCCCAAAATTGAGTGCCCCGAGAAGTGCAACCGTCATTTGGAGCCTGTTTGTGGCACAGACGGGAAAACTTACAGCAACGACTGTGTGCTTCTCATGACTACGTGCAAGAACCCATCCATCCAGTTGGATTACGCTGGACCGTGTGGTAGGCACTCGATCTCTCTATTATTATTATTATTATTATTATTATTATTATTATTATTATTATTATTATTATTATTATTATTATTATTATTGATTAAGCTACATCCCTAGTTTGAAAAACAAGATGCTATAAGCACAAGGGTGCCAATAGGAAAAATAGCCTAGTGAGGAAATGGAATAAGGAAACATGTAAAATGGTGTGCCTGAATGTACCCTCAAACAAGAGTACTTTAATCTAAGACATATCTATCTATTTCTAAGACATGTTTTTTTTTTTTTCTAAAAAATATTCAGTTGCAAAGTATTTTTTACTATTGTACTGTATGTTCAACTTGCAAAAAAATTGCAAATTATTCGATTTTCTAAATGAAAAATGTGTGAAATGAACAAGCAAATATTGCATTAATAATTGCATTATTGACAGAGGGGTAAACGAACACCTAATAATGCATTATTACAACGTCTTTACAGTCCAATGTCCTCAAGGTTGTCCGAAGCACTACAAGCCTGTGTGCGGCACGAACGGAAAAACGTATTCTAACCGCTGCTTACTGAACGTTGCCAAGTGCGAGGAAGACCCATCGATCGAACTGGCGTCTAATGGGCGGTGTTCCAACTGGTAGGTGTTCAAGAGAATCTGCAAGGTATGCAATGGCCTATGTGTTTCATGTATTTGTGTGTGTAAATTTAACACTTAGACACTTCTTTCTCTTTCCGCACACCCTCACGACAAAGAACTATTTTTACAATAATGATAATTTAATACGGTTTCAGTGCAGAAATATTTTTTTTATATTTGATAAAAATCTGATAATACTTGGATCATCTAGGCTTAATATTTTCATTTTTCTAAAATCTACTCTTCTTTCTTTTCAGATTATAGTCAGAGTCTCACATTGCTGTCGGCTGACCACTTTTCCATCTAAGTTTATTTATTTGTTTCTTCTCTTTTCTTCATGTTTACCTCATCTTCAGTGGATCAGCTGATTATCATAATCAGGGATGGGGAGGAGGGAATAGTCATAAGCTTGTTTATGTTATTAGAAAAGATATTTGTGATCTTATTTATCTCATGTGGTATACGAATATGTTCTGAAAGAAATAATAAAGAATGTGATATATATTAAGATTTTATTTGTCGCTTTTCTTTAATTTCCTTTGTAAAAAATCATGCCATACTCAGTGCAGCGAGAAATGGCCGATAGGAGAAGGCACCTGGTTTGAAATGGATTCCCCTTAATGATGCCATGTCTCCACAGACCACAGTCTACTCTCTGTTTTTATATAAATTCTTGTCCTTTCAAAACAATTTTACGCTGCCTTTTTTCTCCAAGAACTACCTGTTCACGCTGTAGATAACTGCCGTAGCTTAGCTATGAAAGTGGCTATATGGCGAGCTTGAAGCAGGGGAATGATCCATTGAGTTCATGTGCGTGTCACAGTTGGAGTGGTAGCGTCTGGTATATGAGCTTGGGAAGGGATCCCGCTCATATACTCCTTTATACAGGAAATACACCTGGAATTTTACCTCAATGGTGGTGTGAAACAAAAGTTGAATAATTTTGGATACACTTTCGGGAATACACCAATTTATATAGAAATGGAGATAGAGAAAGAAAGACTGAGACAAAGTGTAAGGAATTGGAGAAAGAAGGCAAGCCGATGATCAGCGGAGATGTGGTAAACTGCGGGAGTCCGTTTAAAACAATGTGTCCTCCCTTATCAACCCATTTTCATTGCGTTGAGTATAGTTTGCTTCAAAGGCTGCTGCACTCATATTAGTATACCCATTTCTTTGTGTAGAGGAGACACAGATGACAAATGACTATTGACCAATTCCTTACTGTTCTCATCATTAATAGGTGGTGGTATCTTTTACGCCATCTATCCAAACCTTTTTATGCCTTCTCCTTCTCCTACGTTAGTTTTTAGACTCTAACATTGTCTGTTAAATATGTACTCAAGTACCTAAGCAAATCAACCGTTTCCATTCTCACACTAGAATTCATTATAAGAAAATTTGCTGGTATAGGGTGCAGAGAAAGATCATAAACAGACGGGAGTGGAATGACATGTCTGAGGCCTTTGTCCTGCACTAGCATACTTGTGGCTGATGATGATATATAAAGAGTATGACAGACCACCGTGCACGTCAATTATATACTATGAGGAAGCTTTTGATTCTGTCAAAAGCTCCGCAGTAATGAAAGCCCTTCAAAGACAAGGAATAGACGAAACTTATGTTCTCTATATCTTTATGAAAAGTACATTAATCCTAAAACTATATAAAGATAGTGAGTAAATTCTACTTGAGAAAAAAAAGTTAAACAGGGAGGCCCCATATCTCCTAAATTATTCACAGCATGCCTAAAAGAAGATTTTAAGAATCTAGATTCGGAAAATGTAGGAATTAACATTAATGGAGAATATCCTAAAAACTTAAGATTTGCAGATGACATAGTTCTACTTTGTGAATCATGGGAAGAATTACAAAAGATGATAGATTTTAACAGAGAAAGCAGAAATGTAGGACTAAAAGTGAATATGAGTAAAACTAAAATAATGTTTAATGAAAATGCAGACAAATGTTATGGACGAACCTCTGGAGATTGTTGATGAATATACGTAATTAGGACATAGGTAAGTGTTTCCTTGGGACATGAGACCAAAATTAAAAGAAGGACAAACATGTGATGGAGAGCTTACGGCAAACAAAATGAAATTATGAAAAGAAAAAGGCCACTTACTCTAAAAAATGTATTTAATCAGATAGTCCTATCAGTGTTAAACATCAGAAATTTGGAGCCTTACTAAAGCCTTAGAACATAAACTAGTCACAACTCAAAGAGCGATGGAACGAACAATGATGGGATTAACACTAAGAGACAGAAAAAGAGCAACATGGATATGAGAGCAAACTAAAATAGGGGGATGTTCTAACATGTAAGAAAAAAAATGGACATGAGCGGGATAAATAACAAGAATGACAGATAAGCGATGGACATTATGAATAACAGAATGGGTACCTATAGATTGAAAGGAAGCATGGGAAGAAAAAGAAGACGATGGACTGAATAACTAAGAAAGTTTTACGAGTATGGACTGGCATAGAAAGACCATAGCGTAAACAGATGGGAATGAAAGGACATGTTTGAGGCCTTAGTTCTTCAGAGGACTAGTAACGGCTGATGACGATATATCAGTTTTTACAAGGATGATATTAAGAAAACCAATTTAGTTAATGCATATCTTATTTAATCCAACTCCTCTTGTCAGACGATTGTTTACCCTATTCCTTACTGGCGGAAAAGAGACGGTGGGGTTTCACACGCTGGAGGGGGTGTGCCAGTATACGCTTCGCAGACGTATTCCAAAAGATGTGCATAGGCCTGTACTCTTGGATGCTGTGGCGAAAAAGAAATAAATCTTTTTATGTTGTCTTCACATTGTGACTAAGAATTCCATTTCTTGAAATTTGATCTAATTTGGAACTTTTCTTGGGGGGATATGAGGATCCCGAGCTGTCAGGGCTAGAAGAAAAAATATTTGTCATTATATTATCGATAAAGTTATCATGTTGTTTAACTTACGCCGTTGAGGTAGTACTCAGGGTAAAGACTTATTGGTGGCTTCATGCTGTGGTATTTTACACCGGCCTTTATCAGGAGCTCTTCTCCTTCTTCAGATAAGTAACACCCTTCGAGGACGGACCAGTCAATCCCCACACTTTCTGCGCACTACGAGAGAGAGAGAGAGAGAGAGAGAGAGAGAGAGAGAGAGAGAGAGAGAGAGAGAGAGAGAGAGAGAGATATGCTTAATTTTTCCACGTATGCTTCAGTTTTAATAAGAAATTTTTGATTAACATAATCTATTTGGCAGCACCTCAAGTCACACTAGGTGATTTAGCAGGTTGGTTCTAAATCATGTCGTCTAAATTAACAATAAAAAAAAAAAAACACACATACACAAGATGTCTTTACACTTTGTAAACGAAGGTTAGAACTTACATGCTTTCCATCGATGGGAGCCTCTGGGAAATGTTCCTCAGTCATGAAACAATTGAAGTATTCGATCAGGGTGTCATTGTTGTTATTGTAAAAGATTGCGCATTCTGCCAACCTATGCTCGTAGAACTCACCCGGTCCAATGGGTTCCTGCAACATTGAAACAGTTTGTGACACTGACACGTGGGTCATTGATAGCAGGGGATGGAAAGCTGCGTAGGCTACTCGTAGATTGTATGTAGTGTTTTCGGTAAGAAGTAGATGTTCTTTTACTAGGTTATTGTCCACTTAGAACCACAGG
>NC_090754.1:67652093-67892093 GCF_036898095.1 Palaemon carinicauda
TATATATATATATATATATATATATATATATATATATATATATATATATATATATATATATATATATATATATATATATATGTATATATATATATATATATATATATATATATATATATATATATATATATATATATATATATATATATATATATATATATATATATATATTACTTGCCAAAGCAAAGTCTTTCAAAAGAAGGCAACTGTGTTACCCCATATAAATGGTAAAAAAGCACGCTAATAGTAGAAGTATGTATGTATATATATATATATATATATATATATATATATATATATATATATATATATATATATATATATATATATATATATATATATATATATATATATCGTTTCTGAGTGGGAATACATTAATGTGGTGACAAGGTATGAAACTTGAAATACTCTGAACGAACAAGGTAAAACAACAGTGGAGGTCCTGTAGAGAGTGGGGTTCCCCTGCTGTATGGGACCGGAAAATCAGCCATCAAAGTAAAGTAAAGTAAGTATCGCCATGATCAGCAAAGCTATAGGTCTACTAGGTTGGTTTGCCGTGAATGATTAGACAAACGTCTCCCACCATTGGCAATCCTAACTTGCCAGCGTGTGAGCGAGGTGATGGAAACTGATTAAACCTCAGACATGAATAAAGACATGTACTGTATGAGGCTTTTGTCCTGCAGTGGACTATAAACGACTGTTTTTGTTGTATCAGTATATGATTGTATATGATATAGCCTACATGTGTATATATATTTCATAGGTGTACATTAATACCAACATAGATTCGTTTCAAACGTTAGTACTAATTCTAGAAATTTTTCATAAATTAGGTTCAGGTGTTATGCGGAGATTATTATTATTATTATTATTATTATTATTATTATTATTATTATTATTATTATTATTATCATTATTATTATTAGATAAGCTACAACCCTAGTTGGAAAAGCAGGATGCTATAAGCCCAGAGGGAACATAGCCCAGTGAGGAAAGGAAAAAAGAAAAATAGATTATTTTAAGAAGAGTAACAATATCAAAATAAATATCTCCTATATAAACTATGAAAACTTTAATAAAAAAAAAAGCGGAAGAAAAATAAATATGATAGAATAGTGTCCCCGAGTGTACCCTCAAGCAAGAGAACTCTAACCCAAGACAGTGGAAAACCATGGTACAGAGGCTATGGCACTACCAAAGACTAGAGAACAATGGTTTGATTGTGGAGTGTCCTTCTCCTAGAAAAGCTGCTTACCATAGCTAAAGAGTCTCTTCTACCCTTACTAAGAGGAAAGTGGCCACTGAACAATTAGTGCAGTAACCCCTTAGGTGAAGAAGAATTGTTTGGTAATATGTGTTGTCAGGTGTATAAGGACAGAGGAGAATATGTAAAGAATAGGCCAGATTATTCAGTGTGGATGTGTGTAAGCAATAGGAAAATGAACCGTAACCAGAGGGAAGGATCCAATGTAGTACCATCTGGCCAGTCAAAAGACCTCATAACTCTCTAGCGGTTTACGTGTGTGTGTTTTAATAGTATAATCACAGATATAATCCTTCAATATTATTTCTTCTACCCAACAATCTCAAAATTATCACAGGTTCCTTAAATGTCTAAACTAAAATGATTCGACAATTAGCAATTAGACTATTTTTTTCATATTTTACTCCAATTCAAAAAATATATTTTGATAATATTTCTATCCCCACGTATACTGGGTACACAATTAGTAATTAGACAATATATATATATATTTTTATTATAGCCAATTTTACTGCAATTAAAAAATTCTATTTTGATAATATTTCTAGCCCCACCTATACTGGGTACACAATTAGTAATTAGACAATATATATATATATATTTTTTTTATTATAGCCAATTTTACTCCAATTAAAAAATTCTATTTTGATAATATTTCTAGCCCCACCTATACTGGGTACACAATTAGTAATTAGACAATATATATATTTTTTTTATTATAGCCAATTTTACCCCAATTAAAAAATTCTATTTTGATAATATTTCTATCCCCACGTATACTGGGTACACAATTAGTAATTAGACAATATATATATATTTTTTTTTATTATAGCCAATTTTACCCCAATTAAAAAAAATCTATTTTGATAATATTTCTATCCCCACGTATACTGGGTACACAATTAGTAATTAGACAATATATATATATTTTTTTTTATTATAGCCAATTTTACCCCAATTAAAAAAAATCTATTTTGATAATATTTCTATCCCCACGTATACTGGGTACACAATTAGTAATTAGACAATATATATATTTTTTTATTGTAGCCAATTTTACCCCAATTAAAAAATTCTATTTTGATAATATTTCTAGCCCCACGTATACTGGGTACACAATTAGTAATTAGACAATATATATATTTTTTTATTATAGCCAATTTTACTCCAATTAAAAAATTCTATTTTGATAATATTTCTATCCCCACGTATACTGGTAACACTGCTTCGAGGTGAAGCGTCTAAGCCGAACTTGATCTGGTAACATTGCATCGATGTAAACAAATAGCCGGGCTACACGTCAATTGTTGTCATTTACGAACCAGGCGTAAGATGACTTTTGGGTGTTTTGACCGAAATGACAATGACTGGCGTTAGGTGGTCTTTTATTTTATGTGCTATCGCCAGCGTATTTATGAGGTCATGTCTGCTTACCGCTGCCAGCGACGGAAATCAGGTCAACCTTTGTATCCTTTTAACCGTAGGCAATGCGCAACTTGTTACCAAGTCCGTTTTTATGACACTATGGTAACCCAAGGTCTGTATTTTCGTTTAACGCATTCTTGTAACACTTTGATTGATGATACACTAGAGGTATTAATGTGTAGGCCTTAAGTTGGATATTAGGGTAACCCATGAGTAAGGCTAATTGGGGAGACTCCAATTGAGTGTTATCCTCCATGGGCTATTGCTGTTAGCACACTCAATAGGTATTAATAAAAGGTCTTTGGAGTGTCTTCTGGCCTATAAGTGCATACAGGGGTAATAGTAGGATTTTATTATTGTTATGGACGGGAAAAAACTTTTGTACTTAAATACAGGTGTTTCCAATAGAAAAACGTCCATTTTCTTAGACATTGATACTCATTTTCATTGCAAATAAAAGCTTAATTATCTAAGAAATAATAATCAATGGGGTTAGCCAGCACAGCTCAGCATGTATCACTTGCCAGTACATAGGAGCTTGATGTTTTTCTTTTTTCGCGAGCAAAGCGAGTGCACATCAAAGCAAAACCCATTTGATTTCTAAATATTATCCCCGTTCATAAATTGTCTACCAATATATGGATCAAGCCTTGGTGCAACTAATATGACTAATATATCAAGGGATGTAGAGAGGTTACAAGATAATTCTACTGCTGAGGTTATTAGCAAATCAGGGTATTATTGTATTGTATTACAGGGTAATGTAACCTAGGGAAAAAACTACTTTATAGAAAAAGGTCTGCTCTCTTCAAAAATGACACTCGTAACTGGCGCAAATGAATAGTTTCAGAAATATATATATCTATATCTAACGATAATGGGGGACACCAATGGGAACTCGGGGTTTTAGATGGGGAAAACATACTGGGGAAATGGTATATAATGGTAAAATAAGCCTTTTCTTCTCTTTACATTACCGTTTTGGATGTATAATAAACAGATGCAAAAATACGCTAATTATCTATATCCTATACTAACGGTATGTTTTTCATTTATATGTTGACATTCTACGGGTCGGTTGTAGTCGCTCTCGTTCGTTCATTTGTACATAGCAGTTTTCGACCTTCTGCGCATAAGCTCCTACCACCTGCGCATAAACTCCACCTCCACCAATAGGATTACTTCTTCTCATATAACCCCTCCCCATTTTCTACGTCATTTTACCCGCCACATTCAAGTACAGTACAGTATACGACTTCACCCAGTTTATTCAAGTATTTTACTTGATCCAGTACAGCTATACCATTCCTTTTATGTAATACTCACTTATACATAATACGTTTGACCCTTGAATTACACATTTTATTATCCGATATCTTATAAAATCACTTCATTTTATATTCCCATTAAATATTATTTATTATACACTCCATTTTATCTTGCTATTATTCCTTTATACATTTTGTTATTACAGTGAACCCTCGTTTATCGTGGTAGATAGGTTCCAGACCCGGCTGCGATAGGTGAAAATCCGCGAAGTAGTGACACCATATTTACCTATTTATTTCAACATGTATATTCAGACCTTTAAAACCTTCCCTTGTACGTAGTACTGTTAACAAACTACCCTTTAATGTACAGAACACTTAATGCATGTACTAACGTACCTTAAACTAAAACAGGCACAAATATTAAAGGCGACTTTATATCATGCGTTTCCTAAACACGCCAAAAAGCACGATAAAAAAATGGCAACCAATGTTTTGTTTACATTTATCTCTGATTATTATGAAGAAACAAACGCATTTACACATTTGTGTATAGGTTAGTTTTTGCATCGATTATATTGATTATTCAGTACAGTATGTTGATTTGGTTATTACTAATGTTTTACTTAATTTTTCTTAGGACTTCCAAATGAAATGTTTTTCTTTATGACGCCGCCTGAAACGACGGCGTCATAAAGTACGCTCAGTAAACAAACTAAGGAATTTAACGCGCATGATGAAAGTGATAAATAATGATATTACAGTAAAAGCTTTTATAAAATATGTTATTACAAATATTATTTACCGTATCTATATAAAATCATACATGCGTAGCAAAGCAGGAAAACAATCTACGAGAGAGAGAGAGAGAGAGAGAGAGAGAGAGAGAGAAAGAGAGAGAGAGAGTTGTTTTACATACGTAAATGTAAATTTAAAAAAAAAAAAAAATAGCCCCATTTCATATAAAATAGATTACAAATATTTTACTTTATCATATTACAGTAGTCTGTAAAATACTGTAAAGTTCAGTACAGTATGTTGTTGTTATAGTCGTGGCGATGAAATTCTCACGAAACAAAAACACGCCATTTGATTACAACGGCTGATTCATTCTCTCTCTCTCTCTCTCTCTCTCTCTCTCTCTCTCTCTCTCTCTCTCTCTCTCTCTCTCTCTCTCTCTCTCTCTCTCTCTCTCTCTCTCTTCGTGTTATACAATACATACATTTAGATGAAGAAACTAAAATTAGTTTTCTTAGTGTCAATTAAATACGAAACAAAAAAATTAGGCCGAGTCTACATCCATTTCAATCATAGCTAAAAATACGGCATCCGATTTCATCAGCAAACCACTATTTTTTGGGAAATATAATTTTATTCTGGAAAATTGCCACTCTTTAAATAGTTAATTGCACATTAAGAAAGCGTGTTCTTTTATTTTTAAATTTCGGGTGTGTTTTAAAAATCGAGTATTGTTGACTTCTTTTTGTTTTACTTTTGGCTGTGATTAGATCAGCTGTCATCTAGCTGCCGCTCTTGAGTGTGTACGAATACACTAACAAAGTATCGTTTATACCATTTCTTAACTTATTCAAACCGTCTACAGTATACAGTTGATATTACATAAGCACCAATGTGTTATAACCTATCAAATTTTTTTGTTTATTACATTTAAACCCCCCTCTCTCTCTCTCTCTCTCTCTCTCTCTCTCTCTCTCTCTCTCTCTCTCTCTCTCTCTCTCTCTGTGGGCTACTTTTCACTACCTCTCATTCCTTACCTCTCTCTATCTCTCTAACAAATGATATCTTTGTTGCTCCTCAAAGTTTAATTTATATTGAAAATCAATCATGATTCAATTTTCCTTACTTTCTCCAATCTCGCACCATCGGTCACATCACGGTATTTTTGATATTTCCGGAATATCCGCGATATATGTATATACATGGGTTATGAAAAAAATCCGCGAAGTGGTGAATCCGCGATGGTCGAACCGCGAAGTAGCGAGGGTTCACTGTACCCTGTCATGCCCAGATTTCACATAAATACTTGCTTTGGACAAGTTTCCCATTTTAGTTCATTCATGTTTACTCCTACACTCCGTTGTTTTTCCTTTAACAAATCACGAACCCATACATACGGAAAGTTTGCACAGGGGGGTTAAAATTTCCCAACCCCCACATTCCAACAAACCCTTTTCCATGGAAACCTTTGTCCAAGTCAGGTCTTTGTTAGTTCAAATGAAGTTTGTTCCGTAACTGAACTGCAAACCACGCTATTTACATGGGGTAATTACTTCGGCGTAGCTGAAATAACGAGCCATAAGAATTTCAACGAGAGTTTACTACCCCTCCGCTAGTTAGGGGGGGGTAGGGAGGGGTAGCTTGCTACATCTCCCCCCTCACACACACAGTGCGTGCTCCACTTTACTTTTGGCTCGGATGGCGAGCGGATGTCTCCGCTCCCATCCTCGCTTGACGTCCATTGATGTTTTGTCTTTTAACTTACTTTTTCTTATACTTAATATATTTAAACATTATTGATGTTTATATATATTCTTGTGTATAGAATATAGTAAGTTTCCTTTTCAGTGTTTGTGCGGTGTGTGTAGTGTACGTCTACGAGAGTGATCGCCGGCTTAGCGCTAGGCCATCACGATTCTCTTCTTGGTCCCGGCCGTTCACTCCTAGGCCACCATGGTTGCCTTCATGGAGAGTGGCCCCTCTCTCGAGGTCGTTCACCTCTTACTCCTTACTACGTCTTCTACGATAGCTTCTTGGGCCGAGTCGCTATTTCGTTTTATTTGTCTCAATTATTTTTATGAAATCTAATTGTATTTTTAACTTTTCAGCTCGGGGAACGCTTCCCTTCGGGGGTCTGTGATTCTTGGAACATTCAAAGTCAGTTACATAATTATAGTTGTTATAATTCTGTTTTTTGTTAAGTTTTTCGCCCTTCCCCCTCGCCCGTGCATGTCAGTGGGGGAGGAGGGCGCATACCTAACTTTCGTTCTTATGTTTTACTTTCCCTCGGGGTTACTCTTCGGAGTTTCCCCCGGGGGAATTTCTGTTAAATAATTATTCATTTTTATTTTCCCAGTTTACGAAGCTGTTTCTTCATGGACTGTAGTGTGCCTTCGAAGCAGAGCTGTCCTGTTTATGCCTGGGGAGTCTGCTGTCGCTGCCATCTCTCTAGGACATCGTCATGGGCGTTCCCTTCTCTTAGAAGTTCCCCCGTGACTACTGTCAGCTCTTCAGTGCATCCTAGAACGATAAGGAGGTTCGCCCCCAAGGGTAGTTAGTTAACTTCCCTTCTTAACCTTTTTCCTGGTCCTTAGGCGGTTATGCTCTTGTAACTTGCTCAAGGGGCTGAGTGGTTACAAGGCCGGACCATGGTACTAAGCAACTATGCTCTCGGAGCTGAGCGGTCGCTTCTGTAGCTATGCTCAAGGGGCGAATGAGAGAGGTCACAAGGCTGCAGGATCAGTCTTGTGACCTCTCTCATTCGCGAGGGAGGCCGCACTGAGGGCTCCTCTTCAGAGGATTGCTCCTTTTGGTCTCTTCTACGAAGTGTCTCCTCCCGTTCGCGTGAGAGGACACTCATAGAGACTCCTCTCTGGAGGATTGTTCCTGTTTACGTCAGCTGATCCTACAGCCCTTGGGGGCACCATCACCAGTCTCTTCTACGAAGTGTTCACCTCTCTCGTTCGCGAGAGAGGCCACTCATAAAGACTCCTCTTCGGAGGATTGTTCCTGTTGAAACAGCTTGCTGTTCAGTTAGTTCACTAACACTTCTGTGTTTAGTGACAGGGAAACTTCGGTTTCTCGTTTCTCTGACCCTTCAGGGTCTCGTAACATCAGTTATGCAGATCCCTCGGGCTCTCGTAACTTTAGTCACTACTACATTTCAGTGATTAGTGACAGGGAAACTTCGGTTTCTCGTTGCGCTGACCCTTCGGGGTCTTACAATTCAACCCTTCGGGGCCTCGCTACACAGGCTACGTTTGACCTTTGATCTCTCGTTCCCTCAGTGGACCTGCTGACCTGCCGTATCCGTTCCTGGCTGCTGACGCGCTTTGGGCGCCCACGCTCCCCGTTATCCAACGGGCTCCATTCCCTCCGGGGCAGAAGAGGCTTTCTCACATCGTGAGTAAGTCCCTTAAGCGCCAGGTATCCCCTGCGCGCCAACGTTCTCTTGCGCGCTAGCGCTCGGCTGCTGTTCCTGCTGTTCCTGAGACTGCCTTCCAGAGACATCCTGTTCCAGAGGCTGCTACCAACGTTCCCTGCGCATTAGCACACATCGTTGGAGTTCCTGAGATAGCGCAGAGGGGCTCACCAGCAGTTCAGCCTGCGGTGTCTCCAAGTCTCTTCTACGAAGGACACTTCTCACGTTCGCGGGAGAGGTCCCTCACAGAGACCACTCTCGGAGTGTTAAGCAGTACTTTCAGTTGATCGTTGGCTTTCTGAAGCATACCTGCCTTGGTCCTCATCAGGGGATGCCCTCCCTTTTAGGGACACATCCCAGTTCCTGATCTACGATGGTTGCCCTCACGTGATCATCGCGGATCGTCGAAGATCGTTCGCGCGCGATCGTCGAAGATCGTTCGTGCGGGATCGCCGATTATTTTCTCGCGTGCGAGCGCCGACGATCTTCGCACACGCGTAAGTGCTGAAGATCGTCTGCGCGCGCGATCGCCGACAATCGTCTTAAATAGCCGAAGATCGTACGCGCGCGGGCACCATTGGTTTCCCGCGCACAATCACCGACGATCTTTTCTCGCGCTAACGCTGACGATCTTCGTACGTGCGTAAACGCCGAAGATCGTCTGCGTTTATTTCTTCCGCGCGCGGGATGGTTTCCCGCACGCAATCGCCGACGATCTTCTGTCGCGCGCAAGCACCGGCGATCTTCTGTCGCCAAAAATCGTCCGCGGGCGGGATGGTTTCCCCCACGCAATTGCCCATGATCTTTATACGCGCGGAAGCGCCGAGGATCGTCTGCGCGGGCACAGATGGTTTCCCCCGCGCGATCGCCGATACGCCCACACTCACGCGAGTACGGGCGCGCGCGAGCGCAAATATCCTGCTACGCACGATTCATTCATACGCTACCCAGAACTGGGCTTTTTGCGCGATCACCAGCGTGATCGGCGCACCAATCTCCAACACGATCACGCCCGAATTACATTAGGGGTTCTGGCGGTCAGGCCACCATCGCGTTCCCCTCCCCGCAAGTGCAGAGCAGCGCCCTCTCCGGAGGAGGGGAGGTTTCCGGACAGGTCTAAGGACTCTTCTCCCTTCATTGCAGATTCTCTACAGGCGAACCCTCATGTGTCAACTCCTCCAAGGGATCGAACGATCCCCTTCCCTCCAGAGGGACTATCTGACAGCGCGACAGTCAGTCAGCAACCCTGGTTGGACACCGTTGTCAGAGCGCTTACGCAGGCTATGAAGCCTGTGCTTTCTGACTGGGGACACTAATCAGTAGCAACTTCCTCCCCCCCTGAAGAGGGAGAGAGGAATCCCTGATGTGCTATCTCCTCCAAGGACTATCCTGTCTCTTTGCGAGTCCTTACGCAGGCTCCTATCCCTCCTCAGACTTCCTCCCCCTCCCCTGCGGATGAGCATTACCCATCCCCAGGAGGGTCGGAAGATCCGTCCTCTCCCCCATCACACCAATGGGGGAATCCCCGCCTCTTCCTGAGAAATCTTCTCGTACGGAGGGGGCGAAAGCCTTACATCCTTCTTTGCTGGAGTCCTGTTTCCCTCCTTGGAGGGAACCGAAGGTCCAAGTCTTCCGCAAGGACCCGACAGGAACCAGATGGACCCTTGGAGAATGTCAGCGAGTCTCCCCAGGAAGAGCCTCTGGGGACGGGAGACCTCGCTGCCAGTCCATCAGGAGGAGAGCTCCAGGGGTCAGAACACTCGTTCTGGCAAGTCCTGACCCTCAGGAGGAACCTCAAGGGGACCCCAGACCTAGAGATTCCTCCTCGTGAAGGGAAGGAGACGGTCCTGGACCGAATCTTCGCTACCCAGGAATTCCTTAGGGCCAGTGCAGCTTTGCCCTGGTCTCAGGGAATGAAGAGCGCCAGAGACAAGGCCGAGGGCCAGCTCTCTGAGCTTGCCTCCAGTGTCGGTAACGAGCCCCTCCCTCCTCCCTGGGTAGAGATCGGTAAAAGGGCAGGCCCTCCGGGCAGAAGTCCAGACCATGTTGAAGAAGCGCTCCCTCCAAGAGGTTGTGTACGGGTCCCCAGGCTTCTACAATTGACTCCTCCCTGTGAGAAGGCGTCTGGAGGCTGGAGACCGGTCATCGACCTCTCGACACTGAAGGGGTTTGTCATACAGTCTCCGTTCAGTATGGAGACGGCAGACACGGTCAGTCTTGCAGTGAGAACACAAGACTTCATGTGTACACTGGACCTGAAGGACGCGTACTTCCAAATCCCGGTCCATCCGTTTCAAGGAAGTACTTAAGATTCAGCTTAGACAACAAGGTGTACCAGTTCAAGGTGCTGTGTTTCGGTCTCTCCACAGCACCACAGGTTTTCACCAGAGTGTTCACCCTGATATCGTCGTGGGCACACAGGATCCGACTGGCTGATCCTAGCAGACTCGGAGTCAGCCCTTCTTCGACACCGAGACAAACTTCTGGGACTTTGCTAAGATCTGGGGATCATGGTAAATCTCGAGAAGTCCTCTCTGCTTCCCACTCAAAGACTGGTATATCTAGGCATGATCATAGACACCAATCTCCACAAAGCCTTCCCATCAGACGACAGGATAGCAAGGCTGAGGAGGGTCGCAAGTCCTTTCCTCAGACGAGAAGAGCTTCCAGCCCAATCGTGGTTATGTCTCCTCGGTCACCTCTCATCCTTGGCCCGTCTAGTTCCCAACGGTCGCCTCAGGATGAGATCCCTCCAATGGTGACTCAAGTCCTGGTGGAATCAGGGTCACGATTCCCCGGATGTCATGATGCCTATGGGACCTGTGGAACAGACGGACCTTCAGTGGTGGGTGACTGACGAGAACCTACGAAGGGGAGTGGATCTTCTCGTCCTCCCCCCAGATTTGATGCTGTTTTCGGACGCCTCAAAGAAAGGGGGGGGGGCACGTTCTGCAACACAGGACCTTAGGCCTGTGGTCATAATCAGAAAAGTGCCTCCATAAAAATCTGCTAGAAATGAAGGCCGTATTCTTGGCCCTTCAACAGTTCCAACAATACCTGGCGGGTCACTCTGTGGTGGTGATGAGCGACAACACCACAGTAGTGGCTTACATCAACAAGCAAGGAGGTACCTTTTCAAAGCAGCTATCCCATCTCGCAGTAGAGATACTGAGATGGACCGAAGCCCACTCGATTCCACTATCGGCTCGCTTCACTCCAGGCAAGAGGAATGTGCTCGCTGGCAGTCTGAGCAGAGCATCTCAGATAGTGAGTACCGAGTTGTCTTTGGATCATCTAGTAGCCAACAAAGTCCTGACTTTGTTGGGTTCCCCGACTGTGGATCTGTTCGCTACAGTGCTGAACTTCAAGCTTCCGCTGTACTGCTCCCCAGTCCCAGATCCCAAGGCGCTCTGGCAAGATGCCTTCCAACAACGGTGGGACAACATCGACGTATACGCCTTTCCCCCTGTTCTGTCTAATGAGGAGGGTGCTCAACAAGACCAGAATATCGGTCAATCTTTCAATGACCCTTATAGCTCCGCTATGGCATCATGTGGAATGGTTTCCGGACCTTCTGGAACTCCTAACGGAACTTCGGAGAGAACTCCCTCCACGACACGAGCTACTCAAACAACCACACGCCAACATCTTCCACGAAGCCGTAGCTTCGCTACAACTTCACGCCTGGAGACTATCCAGCATCTCCTCGCTGAGAGAGGATTTTTGCAACAAGTTGCGATTAGGATGTCTGGACACCTGCGAAGGTCATCTGCATCTGTCTACCAGGCAAAGTGGTGAGTCTTCTGTGGTTGGTGTCATGGAAGGGGTATCTCTCCACTCGATGCCACTATTCCAGCAATAGCGAAGTTCTTCGTGTATTTGCGGGAAGAAATGCGCCTTTCAGTCTCGGCGGTGAAAGGCTATCGCTCAGCCTTAAGTCTAGCCTTCAGGCTCAAAGGAGTGGACATTTCTTCCTCGCTGGAACTTTCCCTACTCATATGAAGTTATGAACTTACCTGCCCTCAGTCGGAAGTGAGACCTCCTTCATGGAATGTGGTTCGAGTTCTCAGGTCTCTTAAGAGACCTCCCTATGAACCATTACGCCAGGCTTCAGATCGCCACCTAACTTGGAAGACGGTGTTCCTACTAGTTTTGGCCTCGGCCAAGCGAGTCATTGAACTTCATGGTCTCTCTTATGACATCGCCCATTCAAGGGATGGGGTGAGGTAACGTTCAGATTCGTCCCTGAGTTTATTGCTAAGACTCAGAATCCAGGAGTGCCGGACCCTCGGTTCGACTCCTTCCAGATTTCGAGTCTTTGTTCTGTAACAGATGACCCAGACCATCTCCTACTGTGTCCAGTAAGGGGTTTGAGGTTATATCTCAAAAGAACGGCTGCAGTTCATCCCCAGGTGCAGGCATTGTTTGTGAGCACTGGGAGGACTAAGAGGAGGGTCACCAAGAATACCATCTCGGCATGGATTCGTAGGGTGATCCATCTGTCCCTGAATCCTGACCTTTCTCCATCACGTCGCCCTAGAGCACATGATGTCGGGCGTAGCTACGTCCCTGGCCTTCAAGAAAAGCTTTTCAGTGACGCAGGTTCTACAAGCTGGGGTGTGGAAGCGTCAGACGACCTTCACAGCCCACTACCTGCAAGACGTGACCCGCAGGAGGCTCGATACATTCTCTATCGGCCCTGTGGTGGCTGCACAACATCTGGTTTAAAACCTCAGGCTCCTTAATGGACAAGTAGCAGAAGGTTGAGGGCATTGTTACCCAGTTCTAGTCTGCATGAATGAAAAGGTATGTCTGGCCCTTATTCTTTTCTTCATCCTCCCCTCTCTCAGGGAAAGCAGCATCCTGGGTTCTCTGCACAGCTGACCTCGAACCACTGCAGGTAAACCATGTTTCCTTGTGTTCCTAGTATTAAGCTAATACTGTCACGTCCCCATACCCTGACGATGTGGTATTGGGAGATTCCTAGCCTAAAGTTTCCATCTAAAGGACTACAGGTCAACTTCCTAGGACGAGTCACACTTCATACCTTCACACACAGCTTACGTAGGCCGCAGCCCTTGCGTAGCAAGGGTCTAGCGAGGTTCAGGGACTCCTTATTGTTGAGTGCTGACACACTCAGATACTGAGTCCCCGGGCAAAGCCAAAAGCCAGTACTGGCTGGGACTTTCCACCCTTCCTAAGGGGTGAGTCACCCTTATTAAATAGCATGGTTTGTATGTCAGTTACGGAACAAATGACAAATTCCTAGGTAAGTTGTATTTTTCCTAACTATACAAACCTTAGCTATTTAATAAACTTTTCTCCAGCCCTATCCCCCGTGAAGTCCTACCTCTAAGCAAAGTGAGATCAAGCACAGGTGTGTGTGAGGGGGGGGGGGGGGGGGGGAGCAAGCTACCCTCCCTACCCCCCGCTAACTAGCGGTTGGGTAGTAATCCCTCGTTAAAATTCTAATGGCTCGTCATTTCAGCTATGCCAAAAGTAATTACCCATATTAAATAGCTAAGGTTTGTATAGTTACGAAAAATAAAAATTACCTACGAATTTGTCATATTACTTTCGGCGTAGCTGAAATGACGAGCCATTAATTTTTAACGAGGGTTAACTACCCACACCGCTAGTTAGCGGGGTAGCTATCCCCCCTCTCACACACCTGTGCTTGAGATCACTTTGCTCTTAGCTTGGATGGTGGTCGGACGTGTCCGCTCTCATCCTCGCCGTCATTTGGCAGCCATTTAATTGCTTTTGTCATTTCTTTTTCTTTTTCTAGTTCTGTATGTGAAGTTGGCCTCTGGGATCATGTGCACCTGCCCTGGGTTTCCCGACCGCCCCTGTGGAACATTCATGTCGGCAGTCGAGACTGATCCTCACGTCCTTTGTCTTTCTTGTAGGGGCCAACGGTGTGATAGCAACTACAGTTGTAGGAAGTGGTCTACCTTCCATTGGGAGAGGTTTTCGCGACCGGAAAAAGAAGTCCATACGGGATATTTCTCCTTTGAAGGTTTCTTTGAAAGGAGAAAAACCCAAGGCCTCTTCTTCCGTTGCCCAAACCTCCTCCGAAGCTCCCACTCGGTCGGTCTCTTTCGAGGGACCGTCGAGTGGTAGCGTAGACCGATGTACTGTTTACCAACCTCGGGACTCGAGAGATGACGTTGCTTCCCCTAGCGGAGCAGTTCCACCTCTCCCCCCGGGGGAGGATATGTTACTATCCTTATTTCAGCTTTAATCCTCCTTGGGGCCTAAGGGTTCGCTCTCCAAGGAGGTTTTGCTTAACTACATCCGATTGGGTGCTGCTGTCAAGCAATTGCCGTCACCGTCAAAGGTTGATCCTCTGTCTTTTGTCGACATTGTGGTGTCAGAGGTATCCAAAGCGGTATCACCCATCACCTCTGCCTCTCCAAACCCTACGGTAGCTGACGGCTTAGTTTCTCCCGTTCCTGTTCAACCTACGAGGGAGAAACTAAGTCCATCATCAGTCTCTCCTGCTAGTGTTTCTTCCCCTCGGGGGAATTCACTTACAGAGACTCCTCTTCGGAGGACTGCAGAAGGTCAGCTTGCTGATCCAATGGCCCCCAAGAGGGCGCATTCGTCGGAAGGCTCGCCTTCCTCTTCGCCATAGAGACCTTCCTTCACCTGGAGTGAGGAGGCGCCTCGCCTCTTTGGTTCAACACCTTCGATGCAGTTCCCCGCAGAGGAGCCTCGAGACCAATCACCTATCACTGCTCCTGCACTGGTCCTGGACCTTTCTGCAGATTGTTCGCGATCTCCTTCAATGGAAGGTCGTTCTTTTAAAGGAAACGTCGACCTTCCATCCGACAGACCTGACGACCTGCCGTCACCTTTTCTACTTGGGCCTAACAAGGCTTCACCTAAGCACGCTAAGGCGCGCCAACCAGATACGCGGTACGCGCCAACGAAACCTGATGAATGGTCTTTAGTAGCTTGTCAGGCCCCATCACTAAACCCTAACACAGGGCAACAAGGGCGTATGCGCTAACACGCGCATTCGTCCCAACAGGAGCATAACTCCATCACGTGCTATGCGCGCCCTTTTGCGCATACGCTTCCACGTTCACCTGCGCGCCAGGTCTTGCCTGAGCCTACGCGCCAACATTCTCCTACGCGCCCGCACCCAGCTGCACGCCAAAACTCACCTGCGCGCCATCAACCTCCCGCACGCCATCAGTCTCCTGCCTGCGCGCAAACGCGCCCAACATCTAATTCTCCTGCGCGCCAACGATTTACTGAACGTGGTGCTGCTGGGAAGTTAACAAAGCTGGCTTCTCCCACGCGCCAACCAGTAACATCGCGCCAGCACTCACCTTCGCGCCAGCCTTCTCCCGCACACATCCGCGAGGTTACTCGCGCGTGCCCTACGCATGCTCGCCTATCCTCTCCAAAGGATCCGTGCCAACGTTCTATCGCGCCGCCCACGTGATTCAATTGCGCGCCCGCGTGCCAGGGATCTTTCTCCTGCACACGCGCGCCCTACGGCTGGTACAAGTACGCCTGAACTCTCTCCCACGCGCCCGCGCACTCAGCGTATTAATCCTGCCCGCGCACCAAGAGTCTCCCGCGCGCTAGTCCCAATATTCTCCCTCGCGCGAGCGTCAATATCCTCCCGCGCGTGAGACTAATGAACTACGCACAGCAAGGTCGCCATCGCCTCATTCCTCTCCCCGCAAGTGCATACCACCGCGCATTGTGGGAGAAGGGAAACATCTAGAGGGGTCCAGGATCCCCAAGCCACCACAGGCGAACCCACCAATGATGGGGACTCCTCCCAGGGATCCTTCAATCCCTGTCCCTTCAAGGGGTATGTCTGACAGCGCATCTGTCAGCCAACAGCCCTGGTTCGGTGCACTGATCAGGCTTTCAAGCCTGTCTTCTCTGAAATGGGACACAGAACCATGGCTTCTTCTACTCCTTTGAAGAGAAAAAGAGGAATTCCAGACGCAGTTACTTCCCCAAGGGCGAAACTGACTCCATGCAGACCTTCAAGGCCGATTCCTTCCTTTCCTCAGACTGCCTCTCCTTCCCTTTCGGACGAAGATTTCCTGTCCCCAAGGGAATCATGTGAAGAGAGACTTTCCCCCCATCGCACCAATGTGGGAAACCTCTCCTCGCGCCGAGGGGTCTACTCAGTCGGGGATTGAAAGGAACATGCCACCCTCGTCAATGTTGGAGTCCTACATCCTTCCCAGGAAGGAATCTAAGGACTCCAAAACATTGCCGAAATCCTCTACTAGGACTAGGATGGAGCCAGCTAGCCACTCAGGGAACGTCTGTGACTCTCCCCAAGAAGAGCTTTTGGGGGACAGAAGGAGACTTTGCTGCAAGTCCTACAACAGGAGGAGACCAGCAAGAGTCAGAAGATGCGTTTTGGCAAGTTCTGACTCTAAAGAGGGCTCTCAACGGGTTTTCCGACCCAGAGATCCCTCCTCGAAAGGGCAAGGACACGGTCTTGGACCGTGTCTTTGGTACTCAGAAACCCTCCAAGACCAGTGCAGCACTGCCCTGGTCTCAAGGGGTTAAGAGTACCAGGGACAAGATCTCACTACAGCTCTCCAAGATTTCCTCCTCCAACCGTTCCAGTGCCGCCAACAGGCTCCTCCCACCTCCTCGCGTACAGCAGAGGAGGTACTTCGAGATCTTTGAGGAGCCTTGTTTAGCTCTTCCTCTTCACCACTCGCTGGAAGAGCTAACCAGGGGAGTCCCTCTTGAGAGACTCTCCAACCGGCAAGTCTCATTCTCGGCAGCCGAGATCCTCAACCAAGAGAAAGTTGCGAAGTATGCAAGCCACTTTGTGGCTCGATATCTGGTTAGGGACCTTAGGTATCCTGGTACGTTCTGGGGATTTTTCCAAGGAACGTACCAGGAGAGCTATGGAAACCATCCTTCTCTCAGGTACTCGTACGATCAAGTTTCTGGTCCACCAAGTCTCGAACTTGTGGGCAAATACCGTCCTGAAACGTTGGGTTGCAGTAGCTGAGAGATTCCATCAGAAGGTCTCTAGCACCGAGATAAATAGGCTCAGATATTCCTCTCTAGAGGGATCCGTCTTGTTCGAGCCTAAGGATGTGGAACATGTTGCTGAGAGGTGGAGGAAGTCTCATCAAGACTCCCTTCTTCGTAGGGCTTTAACTTTCAAGCCCTATAAGCCTCCAGTACCACAGCAGTCCCGTCCAGTCAAGACCACTAAGATGACAACAGCAGCGAAGACCTTGGTGTCTAAGCCCTTTCCTGTCAAAGAAAGGAAAGGCAAAAAGTCCTCCAGGGGAGGCAAGAATCCTAGAGGGAGCAGCCGAGGCCGTAAATGCTAGGATAGGCAGTCCCCCTGCATGTCCACCAGTGGGGGGATGCCTACAAAGTTGCTCAAACAGGTGGAAGCAACTCGGGGACGATTCCTGGACAATCTCCGTGATCAGTCCAGGATAACGTGTCCCGTTCATAACATCTCTAACTCCCCTGACGACGAATCCAGTGTCATTGAACTCCCTTGCCATGGGATCGGCAAGGGGCAAGCCCTTCGGGCAGAAGTTCAGACCCTGTTGAAGAAGGGCGCTCTCCAAGAGGTCCTTGACGGATCTCCAGGCTTCTTCAGTCGACTCTTTCTTGTAAAGAAGGCGTCTGGAGGCTGGAGACCAGTCATCAACCTCTCAGCTCTGAACAAGTTTGTCAAACAAACTCCGTTCAGCATGGAGATGGCGGACACGGTCAGACTAGCAGTAAGACCGCAAGACTTCATGTGCACACTGGACCTAAAGGACGCGTACTTCTAGATCTCAGTCCATCTGTGTTCAAAGAAGTACTTAAGATTCACCCTAGACAACAGAAAGTACCAGTCAAGGTGCTGTGCTTCGGTCTCTCCACAGCACAAGTCTTCACCAGAGTGTTCACCCTAGTATCATCTTGGGCACACAGGATTGACATCCGTCTCCTTCGTTATCTGGACGACTGGTTAATCCTAGCAGACTTGGTGTCAACCCTTCTTCAACACCGAGACAAACTTCTAAGACTTTACCAAGATCTGGGGATCATGGTAAATCTCGATAAATCTTCACTGCTTCCCACTCAAAGACTGGTATACCTAGGCGTGATTATAGACACCAATCTCCACAAAGACTTCCCATCAGACGACAGGATAGCAAGGCTGAGGAAGGCTGCAAGACCTTTTCTCAGACGAGAAGAACTTCCAGCCCAATCGTGGTTACGTCTCCTCGGTATCCTTTCATCGCTGTCCAGTCTAGTTCCCAATGGTCGCCTCAGGATGAGATCCCTCCAGTGGCGACTCAAGTCCCAGTGGAATCAAGCGTACGACTCCCCGGACATCCATATCCCCATGGGACCTGCGGAACTAACGGATCTGCATTGGTGATTGTCAGGCGAGAACCTATGAAAAGGAGTGAATCTTCTCGTCCTCCCCCTGGATTTGATGCTGTTTTCGGACGCTTCAAAAAAAAGGGTGGGGGACCCACGTGCTGCACCACACGACCTCAGGCCTCTGGTCAGAGTGAGAAAAGTACCTCCACATAAATCTCCTAGAGATGAAGGCCGTCTTTCTGGGCCTTCAACAGTTCCAACAGGACCTGGCAAGTAACTCTGTGGTCCCGATGAGCGACAACACCACAGTAGTGGCCTACATCAACAAACAAGGAGTTACTTTTTCGCAGCAACTATCCCATCTAGGAGTAGAGAGACTGAGATGGGCCGAAATCTACTCGATACCACTATCTGCACGCTTCATTCCGGGCAAAAGGAATGATCTCGCCAACAACCTGAGCAGAGCATCTCAGATAGTAAGTACCGAGTTGTCTTTGGATCATCTAGTAGCCAACAAAGTCCTGACTTTGTAGGGTTCTCCGACTGTGGACCTCTTTGCAATGGCCCTGAACTCATAGCTCCGCTATGGCATCACGCGGAATGGTTCCCGGACCTTCTGCAATTCCTAACGGAGTCACCAAGAGAACTCCCTCCACGACACAATCTACTCAAACAACCACATGTCAACATCTTCCGCAAAGCCGTAGGGTCACTACGACTTCATGCCTGGAGACTCTCCAGCATCTCCTCTCTGAGAGAGGATTTTCGCAACAAGTTGGGATCAGGATGTCTAGACACCTGCGAAAGTCTTCGGCAGCAGTCTACCAGGCAAAGTGGAAAGTCTTCTGTGGTTGGTGTCGTGGAAGGGGTATCTCCAATCGATGCCACTATTCCAACAATAGCAGAGTTTCTTGTGTATTTGTGGGAAGAAATGCGCCTTTCAGTCTCGGCAGTGAAAGGCTATCGCTCAGCCTTAAGTCTCGCCTTCAGGCTGAAAGAATTGGACATTTCCTCATCGCTAGAACTTTCTCTACTCATACGTAGTCATGAACTTACCTGCCCTCAATCGGAAGTGAAACCTCCCCCATGGAACGTGGTTCGAGTTCTCAGGTCTCTTAAGAGACCTCCCTATGAACCATTACGCCAGGCATCAGATCGCCACCTAACCTGGAAGACGGTATTCCTGCTAGCTTTGGCCTCGGCCAAGCGAGTCATTGAACTTCATGGTCTCTCGTATGACATTGCCCATTCAAGGGGATGGGCGGAGGTAACTTTCAGCTTCGTCCCTGAGTTTATTGCTAAGACTCAGAATCCAGGAGTAGTGGATCCTCGATTCGACTCCTTTCGGATTTCTAGTCTCCGTTCTGTAACAGATGACCCAGACCATCTCTTACTATGCCCAGTAAGGAGCTTGAGGCTGTACCTCAAAAGAACAGCCACAGCCCGACCTCGTGTGCCAGCACTCTTTTTCAGCACAGGAAGGACTAAGAGGAGGGTCACCAAGAACACCATCTCTGCATGGATTCACAGGGTCATTGACCTGGCTCTGAATCCAGACCCTCCTCCGTTACGTCGCCCCAGAGCACATGATGTCAGGGGCATAGCTACGTCCCTGGCCTTCAAAAGAAATTTATCAGTGGCACAGGTTGTTCAAGCTGGGGTGTGAAAACATCAAACAATGTTCACATCCCACTACCTGCAAGACGTGACCCACAGGAGACTCGATACGTTCTCTATCGGTCCTGTGGTGGCTGCACAACAGCTGGTTTAAATCCTTAAGCTCCTTATTGGACAAGTAGCAGAAGGTTGAGGGCATTGTTACCCGGTTTTAGTCTGCATGAGTGAAAAGGTTTGACTGGCTCTTATTCTTTTCTTCATCATCCCCTCTCTTGGGGAAAGTAGCATCCTGGGTTCTCTGCATAGCTGACTTCAAACCACTGCAGGTAAACCATGCTCCCTTATGTTCCTAGTATTAAGATTAATACTGTTACGTCCCCATACCCTGACGAGGTGGTATTGGGAAAGTCCTAGTCTACAAGTTTCCATCTGAAGAACTTCAGAACAACTTTCTTGGACGAGTCACACTTCTTTATACCTTCACACACAGCTTTCCTCGACCGCAGACCTTACGTAGCAAGGTTCTAGCGAGGTGCAGGGACTCCTTATTTCTTGGGTGCTTACACACACAAATAAAGAGTCCCTAGGCAAAGCCAAAAGCTAGACTGGCTGGGACGTCCACCCATCCTAATGGGCGAGTCACCCCTATTAAATAGCGTGGTTTGTATTCCAGTTACGGAACAAATGACAGATTCGTAGATAATTTGTATTTTCCTAACTATACAAACCTTAGCTATTTAACCAAACTTGCCCGCCAGCCGTATCCTCCTTGAAGTCCTACCTCCAAGCAAAGTGAGCTCAAGCACAGGTGTGTGAGGGGGGGGGGTTAGGAAGGTACCCTCCCCTACCCCCACTAACTAGCGGTGTGGGTAGTAAACCCTCATTTAAAATTAATGGCTCGTCATTTCAGCTACACCGAAAGTAATACCCCTATTAAGTAGCTAAGGTTTGTATAGTTAGGAAAAATACAATTTTCAATATTAAACTTACCCGATAATCATGTAGCTGTCAACTCTGTTGCCCGACAGAATTCTATGGAGGGATACGCCAGCTATCACAATACTAGAAGGGGGTGTATTTACCAGCGCCACCTGTGGCCAGGTACTCAAGTACTTCTTGTTGACACCTCCTCAATTATTCCTCTGTCGTGCTTCCGGCAAGACGTTCTGGGATACGCTTATGTTCTTGGAGTATTTTCACGACTTTGGTGAAGTATTTCTCTTTGATTTCGGCTGTCGCTTTACTGGAAAACTTCTATATTAGCTTAGTTAGCTTTTGGAATTAATTTGATTAATTTTGGTGACGAGAGAGTATGAACTCTCGTTCACCTTTCAATGGCCGACCCTTCCCTTAGACGGAAGTGTTGGTGTCTAAGAGAGTATAGACTCTCTTTCTTAATTTTGCTTAACAAAGTTGTAGATTTATTTTATATCTCTCCGCCTCTTATAGGCCTCTTCGATTAACTTCCTTTTATTATAAACTCATTAAAATTAATTTTTATATTTGTTTATATTCGACCTTCCTAATAGTAGGCGGTCTTTTACCGAAGTTAATAAACTTTGAGCCCGTCATTTCGGTTTTACCTGTTAACATATTATGCTATTTCCGCCACAGAGTTTGAAAGATTTTCTTTGACAGTCTCGTACTGTTTTCAAAGCTGAACTAACGTTTTGTTTTGTCTCTGCAGTTGTTGACGTTCAGAACGTTCAACTTGCACTCTATCGTTACGATAGAGAAAGAATGTTCACGGTTTCACGTTGCAGTAAGAGTAACCGTGTCTAGCGTTTTGTTCATTCTTTCTTAACTTAATGGTTTTGATCCTAATAAAGGAACTTTTCAGTTTTTTCCTTTAACAATAATATGTTTTAACGATATATATGATTGGGCTCTTCTCTCAGGTTCTAAGTCAAGAGAGAGAGAGAGAGAGAGAGAGAGATAGAGACGGAGGGAGAAAGAGGATAAACGTTTCATTCAAGCCTGCCAGGCGTACGAGTAACGTCATTATCGATTTTTGCTCTTCTCCCTAGTCTCTTTAGGGGAAGAAACTAAACGTTTCTAGAGTGATCTAGTGTTTAGTCTCTTTCCAACCACTGATTTATCTTTCATTAGATTTTTCTGTTACATTGTAATTCTGTTTTCGCAATTACTAACTTTGAGAAAGGATAGAATTGCGTATTTCAGGTACAAACCACTTAAGTTTCGAGTTCAGTGAAATAAGTGCAAACAGAAATCAAAGTGATAAGTGATTAGTGCGTGAGGGTACTTTTGTGCGCGCCAGTTGTCCTCCCAGTCCGGGACCTCTTGCAAGCTCCCAAGCCCAGGGGAGAAGCAATGTCGAAGGGCATAAGGGTTCAGCAGGCCTTGATCGGCGCACAGAAGTATTCTCGGTGGTTGTGGGCGTGTCTTACCGAGACCGTCACTCCCACCCGCAGACGATTGAGCCCTTATTTTGCTCGTCTGCAGAAGAGATTAGGGGAGAAAATAAAGGCAGAGTAACGCTGGTCTCAGGTCTCAAGACTTCTTAAACGTTAAGTCCAGACCTATGCCAGACGTACGAAGTTAAAGTTCACAACCCGAATGCAGTCGTTGGGTTAGCTCTGACTCTCCTAAGTCATCAGTTGATTACACTCCGACTAAGAGGATTAAGGTTCTGCCACGACAGATCTCTGCTGTTAAGGCTTTACCTCAGCAGAACTTAGTGTCTGCCGACCCCAAGTTAACTCTACTGCAGTCCATACAGTCACAACTTTCGGTCTTGATGCGTGAGTGTCGGGCTGAGAGTGTTGCACCGCCTGCACTCCCTCCACCTGTTCTCGCTGCACCTGTGCTCGCCCAGCCTGCACCTGCTCCGCCTGTGCTCGCCCAGCCTGCACCTGCTCCGCCTGGTCGCAGCACCATCTGCCAGGCGTACGATGTTGTGAACTCTACTACAGTCCATGCAAGCACAGCTTTCGGACTTGATGAGTGAGTGTCGGGCTGAGAGTGTTGCTTCACCGCCTCCGCCTACACTCCCTCCTCCTACACTCGCTCCGCCTGATCACAGTACCATCTGCCAGGCGTATGATGTTGTGGACTCTACTACAGTCCATGCAAGCACAGCTTTCGGACTTGATGCGTGAGTGTCGTGCTGAGAGTGTTGCACCTCCTGCACCTGTGGTGCACCAACCTCCTGCACCCGTTCAGCCTGTGCTGCACCCGCCTGCACCGGTGGTGCACCAACCTCCTGCACCCGTTCAGCCTGTGCTGCACCCGCCTGCACCGGTGGTGCACCAACCTCCTGCACCCGTTCAGCCTATGCTGCACCCGCCTGCACCGGTGGTGCACCAACCTCCTGCACCCGTTCAGCCTGTGCTGCACCCGCCTGCACCGGTGGTGCACCAACCTCCTGCACCCGTTCAGCCTATGCTGCACCCGCCTGCACCGGTGGTGCACCAACCTCCTGCACCCGTTCAGCCTGTGCTGCACCCGCCTGCACTCGCTGCACCCAGTCGCAGCTCCATCTGCCAGGCGTACGATGTTGAACCACTTTCGGAGTTTGCTGTTCACAGTGTTGTTCAGCCTCAGCCTTCTTTAAGGCAACCCTTGCTTTGGGATCAGGAGAGTTACACTCTTCCTCCTCCTCCCCTTGCTGCTCCTCCAGTGGTGCAACTCTCGGTTGGGGTACAACAACCTCTCCCCTCCGTGAGTCTGTCTGCTCAACCAGCGCTGCACCGAGTTCAACCCTCATCCAGGCAAGCTCATCTACACCATGCACTTGCGCCTCAGGAGCCTCAGCTTGCTAGAACTTTACCTTGTTCTGCGCAGCCTCAACCTTCTCATGCTCCACTCATCTCTCAGGAACAGGAACGGACTACTCCGCCTCCGTCCTCCGCTTAGCTGGTACAATCCTTGGGTGCAACTCTTGCTAGGAGTCAACCTCCTTCACCCTTGCACCTGCCTTCTGCTCCGTCTGTTGTTCAGCCTATGCAGTCTGAACCTCAGGTTTTCCCTCAAGTTGAGGAAACCTCTGTTGTTGTTCCAGCTCGTTCTGACTCTGCTGTTCAGCATACCATGGTTTAAACCCCATGCAAGCATGCATTAAGCACTCTAGCACTGGTCATGGAATTTCTGAGAAATGTTAAACGCCATGCACACGCTCTGCTTTCCTTTCAGCAGGCTCTGCTTACAGCAGGCTCTACTTCCTACATGCTCAGCATTCAGCATGCTCTGCATTCAGCATGCTCTGCATACAACATGCTCTGCATACAGCATGCTCTGCATTCAGCATGCTCTGCATACAGCATACTCTGCATACATCATGCTCTGCATACCTTACCGCATGCTTCTCAACACATCTTGGGTTGTTGCCAACTCACTAGACTGTCAAGCAGTTTCATAACGTTGCCTTCTAGTCTGCTGCTTTGCACCAGTGAACCCTCACTCAGAGAACTTAGCTTTTCTAGGATAAGGTCCCTGTAGATGAGAAAGTTCTTTTCTCCCTCCTTCTGATATTCCCTTGAGGACTCTGTCATTTGGAGGGAGCCTTTAGCTGCATAACCTCTTATGGACTTTTATTTAAGCATAACATGCTTACAGGGAAGGTAATGGTTACACTTCAGCCGCTAATCCCGTCTGTTACCACACCTGCTCCCATAGACCTTGAGCTGTGTTGCATGACATGCAGTCCAAGCTTAGTCCTTGTTAGAGGATTTTTTTGTTTACGGAGTCAATGTGTCACGGGGAAGACGTTCAACAGCCAACAGAAGGGACTTGTTGTGACGCAGTGGGCAACCTCAGCAACCCGTTAAGGAGTTGTCTGTACGACCCAGACAGTCTAGACAGATTCGGGTTGTCACTGTACTTCCTCGCTTGCCCATGATTGACAGTTTACAGACTGTGCAGCAGTATCATGATCTTGTGTCCGGCTCCGTCAGACGACTGGCTTTTAAGAGCTCCCTCAAGTCGTCGCTGTCTGGAGATTTTCAAATGGACTATGGATCTGACCAAGGAACTGGGCCTCCTGGTCAATTTTGAGGAGTCTCAGCTCGTTCCATCCCAGACCATTGTCTCCTTGGGTATGGATCTTCAGAGTCGAGCTTTTCGGACTTGTCCGTCGGCCCCAAGGATCTTCCAAGCCCTAGAATGCATCCAGAGCATGCTGAGAAGGAACCGATGCTTAGTCAGGCAGTGGATGAGTCTAACAGGGACACTTTCATCGCTGGCCCTGTTCATCGAGTTAGGGAGACTCCACCTCCGCCCCCTTCAGTATCATCTAGCTGCTCACTGGATAAAGGACATGACGCTAGAGACGGGCTCAGTTCCTGTTTCCGAAGAGATGAGGTCTACTCTAACGTGGTGGAAGAACAGCATTCTTCTCAAGGAAGGTCTACCATTGGCTGTTCAGTCCTCCGACCACCGTCTCTTCTCGGACGCATCGGACACGGGCTGGGGTGCGACACTGGACGGACAGGAATGCTCGGGAACATGGAATCAGGAGCAAAGGACACTTCACATCTATTGCAAGGAGTTGTTGGCAGTTCATTTGGCCTTGATAAACTTCAAGTCCCTCCAGCTTAACAAGGTGGTGGAGGTGAACTCCGACTACACCACAGCCTTGGCTTACATCTCCAAGCAGGGAGGGACTCATTCGAGGAAGTTGTTCGAGATCGCAAGGGACCTCCTCATTTGGTCAAAAGATCGAAAGCTCACGCTGGTAACGAGGCTCATTCAGGGCGATATGAATGTCATGGCAGATCGCCTCAGCCGGAAGGGTCAGGTCTTCCCCACAGAGTGGACCCTTCACAAGAATGTTTGCAGCAGACTTTGGGCCCTGTGGGATCAGCCAACCATAGATCTATTCGCTACCTCGATGACCAAGAGGCTCCTCTTGTATTGTTCTCCGATTCCAGACCCAGCAGCAGTTCGCGTGGATGCCTTTCTGCTGGATTGGTCCCATCTCAACCTGTATGCATTCCCGCCGTTCAAGATTGTCAACAGGGTACTTCAGAAGTTCGCCTCTCACAAAGGGACACGGCTGACGTTGGTTGCTCCCCTCTGGCCCGCGAGAGAATGTTTCACTGAGGTACTGCAATGGCTGGTCGACGTTCCCAGGACTCTTCCTCCTAGAGTGGACCTTCTGCGTCAACCTCACGTAAAGAAGGTACTCCCAACCTCCACGCTCTTCGTCTGACTGCCTTCAGACTTTCGAAAGACTCTCAAGAGCTAGAGGCTTTTCGAAGGAGGCAGCCAGAGCGATTGCCAGAGCAAGGACGACATCCACTCTCAGAGTCTATCAGTCTTTATGGGAAGTCTTCCGAAGCTGGTGCAAGGCCAATGCAGTTTTCCTCAACCAGTACCAATGTAACCCAGATAGCTGACTTCCTGTTACATCTAAGGAACGTAAGCTCCCTATCACCTCCTACGATCAAGGGTTACAGAAGTTTGTTGGCAGCGGTTTTCCGCCACAGAGGCTTGGATCTTTCCTCCAACAAAGATCTACAGGACCTCCTTAGGTCTTTTGAGACCTCAAAGGAACGTCGGTTGTCCACTCCAGGCTGGAATCTAGACGTGGTCCTAAGGTTCCTAATGTCATCAGGATTTGAACCGCTCCAATCAGCCTCTTTTAAGGACCTCACATTAAAAAACTCTTTTCCTCGTGTGCTTAGCAACAGGTAAAAGAGTAAGTGAGATCCACGCCTTCAGCAGGAACATAGGTTTCACATCTGAAACGGCTACATGTTCCTTACAGCTCGGTTTTTTGGCTAAAAACGAGCTTCCTTCCCGTCCTTGGCCTAAGTCGTTCGAGATCCCAAGCCTGTCCAACATGGTGGGGAACGAACTGGAGAGAGTACTTTGCCCAGTTAGAGCTCTTAAGTACTATCTAAAGGTCAAAACCATTACGAGGACAATCAGAAGCCTTATGGTGTGCTATCAAGAAGCCTTCTCTACCAATGTCTAAGAACTCAGTTTCTTACTACATCAGGCTTCTGATTAGAGAAGCAAATTCTCATCTGAAGGAAGAAGACCTTGCTTTGCTGAAGGTAAGGACACATGAAGTGAGAGCTGTGGCTACTTCAGTGGCCTTCAAACAGAACCGTTCTCTGCAGAGTGTTATGGATGCAACCTATTGGAGAAACAAGTCAGTGTTCGCATCATTCTATCTCAAAGATGTCCAGTCTCTTTACGAGTACTGCTACACCCTGGGTCTATTCGTAGCAACGAATGCAGTAGTAGGCGAGGGCTCAGCCACTACATTCCCATAATCCCATAACTTTTTAACCTTTCTCTTGAATACTTTTTATGGGTTGTACGGTCGGCTAAGAAGCCTTCCACATCCTTGTTGATTTGGCGGGTGGTCAATTCTTTCTTGAGAAGCGCCAAGGTTAAAGGTTGTGATGAGGTCCTTTAGTATGGGTTGCAGCCCTGTATACTTCAGCACCTTTGAGTTGATTCAGCCTCCCAAGAGGAACGCTGCGCTCAGTAAGGAAGACGATCTTATTAAAGGCAGAGTAACGGTTCAAGTCGACTTCCTTACCAGGTACTTATTATTTCATTGTTATTGTGGATAACTGATTATATGAAATATGGGATACTTAGCTATCCTTTAATCTTGTACACTGGTTTTCACCCACCCCCCTGGGTGTGAATCAGCTACATGATTATCGGGTAAGTTTAATATTGAAAAATGTTATTTTTATTAATAAAATAAATTTTTGAATATACTTACCCGATAATCATGATTTAATCGACCCTCCCTTCCTCCCCATAGAGAACCAGTGGACCGAGGAATAATTGAGGAGGTGTCAACAAGAAGTACTTGAGTACCTGGCCACAGGTGGCGCTGGTAAATACACCCCCTTCTAGTATTGTGATAGCTGGCGTATCCCTCCATAGAATTCTGTCGGGCAACAGAGTTGACAGCTACATGATTATCGGGTAAGTATATTCAAAAATTTATTTTATTAATAAAAATAACATATTATCTACAAATTTGTCATACTACAGTGGAACCTCTACATACGATTGCCTTTACAGTACAGTGCATATGATTGCCTTTACAGTACATATGATTGCCTTTACAGTACATACGATTGTTCCAACATCCGAAGTGAAATTCGATCAAATTTTCGTCTCGATACCCGGAGTCATGCTCCAACATCTGACGTAGATCTTGTTTACGCAGGTAGATGGCAGTATGTCGGAGGGATGCCACTGAGCGTCGAGTCGGTCAGTTTTCTGTTCTTGTGCGCATTGTGTGGTTGTCCTCTGCTCAGTCCATTATTAACAGTGCTTATTATCTTCCTTTTCTCACATTTCATTTTTTATTTTACGTATAATTATGGGTCCTAAGAAGCTTAGTTTCGGTACAGGTAATAGTAGTAGTGGTGAGAAAAGGAAGTAGGAAATGCTTTCATGAGAATTGAAGCAAGAAATTAATGAAAAACATGAGCAGTGTGTGCGCGTGTGAGTGATCTGGCTAAACAATATTGCCAGAATATGTCTACGATCTCAACGATCATCAAGCCAAAGGAAGCCATTAAAGCAGTCAAACCATCGAAGGGGATCAAAGTGAAGCAAAGAAAGCTAAGATTGAATAGAGTGAAAGTGATGAAAATTAGAAATCAAAATAGAAAAAAAATAAATAAATAAATAAGCTAAATTAGGTTAAAGTTCACATAGGGTAAGTTACGGTACGTTATCGCAGTCATCATCTCCACCTCCTTGCCGACCGTCCGTCTCCTCCTGCGTAGCAAATCCTACACCCGCGTTGGCCTGTCTCTTAAGGTAAAGTGACAATAAAAACTCCTTTTTTATTTATTATTTCTTTAAAATTGTTCTTTCTTACATCCCTCTTATATAATGCGATTGTATTATTGTTAAGTGTAATTATGTATAGTAATTTATTAAGGAGTTATCATAGGTTTTTGGGTTATAGAACGAATTATACAAATTACAGTGTATTCTTATAGGAATATTTGCTCCAACATACAATTGTTTTAATATACGAAGCAGGTCCCGGAACGAATTAAGATAGTATGTAGAGGTTCCACTGTATATTATTAAATGCAAAGACAAACCTAGCACTTTGGCCATATGGCCCAACTACTTTACATCCAGCTGGTTTCAGAAATGTTTCCTTAAAAGACTTAGTTTGTATATCTAGAAAAGTTGTAACTCTTCTAAATGAATTATTTACAAACATGTTTTTAGCACTACTAAAGGTAATGTAAGCCTTTTTTTATCACAGCAAAAGTACAGCATTTGATTTTATCTATTCAAAAATTGTTACCTAATCTAATTCAAGATGATTCCTATCTTTTTCAGATCAAAAGTCATCAGATTTGAAATTAGCAATAGGGAAGCAGGACTAAGAACCATTAAGTTATTCTGTACTGTAGTTTATTTTCTCTGCAGGCAGTGATATTGTAATTATCTTAAAGGAAGTGCGAAAGAGATGAACCTGTAACATACATGTAATTAGTTACCTAGAAGGTGATTGTTGTTTTGGACATTCAAGTTTCATTTGTTTATCTATACTAATTGGCTGATGGAAGATTGTAGTTTTTCATTTACTGTAGTGTGTTTCTTTATTATTTAGTTTGATTCCTTAACCTCTGTACAGTCCAGAGTCTTTTTCAAAAGAAACGAGGAGAACACAAATCTGCTGTGACAACCATTCTAGCTTTCAACAATTATGTAAAGCAACACAACATGGTCAAGCTTATTGCAGAAAAAGTGTTTCAGGTATGATTTTGTTCCAACAAGGGAAAAACCATTGATCTCTAGTCTTGGACATTTAAGGGTCACTCATGAGAGGCAGAAGTAAGGGATAGGACAGTGTTCTAGAAGCCGACCATATACAGTACAGTACTATATACATATGATCAATACCCTAGTCACCGCTCCACCTAAGCTAGGACCAGGGAGGGTCAAACAATGGCTGCTGATGACACAGCAGTGAAACCTATAAGCTGCCCCCAAACTCATCATCGCAACTTGTTGGGATGGTGAGGTTGTGAGCACTTTATTGAAATGTTTTTAGAGTTGCAAGAAGGCCTTGAACTTTTGAGCCATGAATTGTGAGTCAGAGATGTTAGCCACCAGGCTGCCATAACCCTAGCCATTGTACCATGGCCTTCCCCTGTCGTTGATTAGCATTTTCTAGCTTAGGGTACACTCAAGCAGACATTTTTATCAGTTTTCTCCTCCAATTGTTTTTGCTAATGATGTCTTGGATATAGTTAACCGAAGGGAAAAGGATTCTAGGTAGTTTATCTAAACATTGCCTTATCCTTTTCTTTTATTTGTTTTCATCATTGATATTCTTCAAATCTGTCAAAATTGTCTTTTTCTCTTTTGGCTTTGTATGTGAAGAAATTAATTTTATAAAAAAAGGTTCCATTCTGTTAAGCATCATTGGGATTACGTACTATACATCCATTTGTATTTTTTATGAATATAAGGGGTTCAAGTTTTGGTTGTGTACCTTATTTGAAATCATCCTTTGACTATTATTATTACTTTAATGACTATGAAATTATCTTCTCTATTTCAGGTTTTAGAAATCAGTCAGGTCACTCTTAGGGAAAGAGGATTCGTACCAGGAATGGAATTTCCTGAAGATGAAACTGTGAGAGAGGGTTAGTATACTTTTTCTTAGATATCTTGTTTATTTTTAACGTTTTAATTTAAAATGCTCTTTGATTCTACAACTTTATGAAGAAAGTACAGTACTGTAAGTCTTAAATAATTTTTGAGGTAATGTAGTGTAATTCTTCTGGCCACTGCACATGTATGGGTACTATGCCAGAGGCACTGACATTACCTGTGAATGTTGTTTGTCTGGTAGTGTTACTTGGCCAGAATTCATTTGAATTCATTATAATTGGTTATAACATATAGTATATCAGAACAGTAGACTTATATTTCAGACTGATATCAGTAATCTGGGTACAACAATTTTCTGACTTCTAGCTGTAAACTGTAGAAATTAAGAAATTGTAAATTCTAATTGTTCCATCACTAAATACAAACCCTTTTGCTCTTTATTAGCGAATATACTTTTAGCAAAGCTGGAAGACTAGCCATGAGACTTTTAGCAAGGTATAATTACCCACCACTAGTTAGCGGAGGTTGGGGTAGGGGTTAGTACCAGCTACCCTGCTCACACTCACACCTGTGTTTTTATCATCACTTGCTTT
This sequence comes from Palaemon carinicauda, assembly GCF_036898095.1. Taxonomy (NCBI): domain Eukaryota; kingdom Metazoa; phylum Arthropoda; class Malacostraca; order Decapoda; family Palaemonidae; genus Palaemon; species Palaemon carinicauda. The sequence goes on from NC_090754.1 coordinate 67,683,351, forward strand.
TGGCTCAAAGGAGTGAGGATGTTCTGTTCTTTTTCCCATGTTAACAAACTAGCAATATGACTTTTCTCGTTCGGGAGTCATCCTGCATGCAATCTTTTTGCTTGTAGGACTTTCCTGGCATTGAGTGTCAGGAGTAACCATCCTCCCAGTGGGTGAGATTGCTTGGCGGCGAAGAGGTGGTCTAAGATATTCTTCTCCTTCGGGATTTTTCCTGGAAGGCGAAGAAATCCTGACTTCCTTCGCCATCGGCAATCCCTCCTCTTTGACTCTGCTCATTTGTTCTCTTTCTAAGGACGGTCGAGTAAGAGCGATGGCTGCTCTAGAGGTAATGCACTGATAGAGTGCGCGACCCTTGGACAATTCACAGGTGCGAACATCATCGCTTTCCTCAGGAAGCTGTGGTGCGGAGTCTCTCCCGTTGCTGCTTTTGGCAACTCCTGCCTTCCTTCTTTCCTTGGCGGTTTTGGGTCTCCATGTAAGAAGTGGTTTGTCAAGGGTTTACAATTAAGGATTAATTAAGGATTAACCTTGGTTATCCTTTACGAGAATCTGGAGGTAATGCACCAACAGTTTCTCATGTCCTTAGTAGTAGCCCTCGTCAGCATTTCTGTCTTGTTCCTCCTTATGCTGGAGTAGGAGGGTGACCCGGTAAATGCTTGAACGAAGCAGTTTCAATGTCGAAGGAAGCTCTCAATGCCTACCCACAACTGGAGCTCAGCTCATTTACGGGAAGCACAAATCGCTGCCCGGAGGTCCACCTCCAGGTGCTGGACAAATTGCCCTTCTGAAAGAAAGTTAATCTCCACCAAGTGTGGGGTAACTTCCCCTTCTGAGGGAGAGCCTACCCTCTACCAGTCAATGTCCAGCAATCTTCCTGTTTGCAGGGGGAATTACCGACAGTGGCATGGGGGTTGGTCGTCTTTCCCGACTGCAGGAGAGACTGGTTTCCCACTTTACCCTTATGGTACAAAACGAGTCTTGTTAGCAGCTTGCCGCAGGACCACTTGCGGTCTCTTGTCTTCCATCGACGAGTCTTGTAGGCTTTACCTTTCAAAGGGGGCCGGCCGGCTATTGCCGTTTTTTAATGACACGACTTTGACATTAATACCACTTAATAAGGTGACATAGGACATATCTAAAAAGCATAGGATTTTTGCCTCTGACCTTCAGTTTTGTGACGCCAGGGCAATTTATCCTGAAAACAAGTGTTTTTCAAATTCTACCTCCTCCCTTGATAATTATTATTAATATGTGGGATTACTACCCTATAAAATGGATTTTGAGCAAAGTGAAAAATCTATTTTTGGGTGAGATAGCCGTGTCGTCCTGATGGAAGGTTCCTTTAGGTAGCTTTCTGAGGGATATTTGCTACAGTGATACTCCCAGAGAATTAACCGTAGGTCTCCAAAATTCTAACTCCTGGCGCGAGTATCCTTAACCCTTTTACCCCCAAAGGACGTACTGGTACGTTTCACAAAAGCCATCCCTTTACCCCCATGGACGTACCGGTACGTCCTTGTAAAAAAATGCTATAAAAATTGGTTTTTCATATTTTTTGGCTGTTAGAGCAATTTAAAGAAAATATACTGCAAAATGTGCTGGGAAAAAAATAACCCCTTGGGGGTTAAGGGTTGGAAATTTCCAAATATCCCGGGGGTAAAAGGGTTAATATATCTTTAAGGATATCGCATAATATCAGGGGATGTATTTTTTGATACGACATATAGCAATCTTCACCCCGAAAAGATTTAACTCTTTGGGGGGAAGAGTGGCGAACGAAAGGGGAGCCGTTATCAAGATACCTGGTAGACCCCCTCCCTGTACTACTACGGCCCATCATTCCTAGTTGCATTTAAGCAGGAATAGCCACAAATAGAGTAGTTTCGGGTGGGGTCATTTTAAGAAAGAAGGGTGGGTCCATCAGGATGACATGGCTATCTCACCCAAAAGTAGATTTTTCACTTCGTATATAATAGATAAACGTGACTAAAATATAAAGGGAATCCAAGTAATAATGAATAACGTTGGCTCCGGAGCTCAACTATAAAACTCGACCGAATGGTAATGAATAAAAGCTACTCCCGGAGATCCCGTAACGGAAGTCTTTAAACATATATATATATATATATACAGTATATATATATATCTATATGAGGTCCGTGAGGTGCGTGACAGAGGGGGGGGTCTTAAAAGGGTCCGTGACGTGTGGGACCAAGACGGAGAAGCCCGTACACAACTTAATATTAAATAACATAACAAGGTACCACGGAACGAGTCGAAACTCCCCGCCGATCGTCGGCCAAACGAGCGATGGAAAGAAACGACTACGACCGGGTAGAGTAGTGGGGAAACGTAATGTACGTTAATGAATAATAATAGAATGCCTCAGAACAACGGGAACCGCCCGTGCAAAGCGGATGCCCCCGGGAGGAGTACATAGGCGCTTATAAGATATCGGCGGGAGGAGGCTAGGAGTAGGTTGGCTCCGAGACGATATCAGGTATACCAACCTGCCAGACCCACGAGTGATATGATCACGTGGAAAGATTAAAACACTATAAAAAACATAACACATGGTAAATAAGAGAGGAAGGCATGCTGGATGATAATAATGATAATAAAATTAGCTATAAATCAATCGTAAAACAAATGAGGGCGCGAACAAGAGACAGGAAAGAACAAGCCTGACGGCGCTAGGAGTAGACAGGGCTACCAACAGAACACAGGGTCAGTGAAGTGCTAACAAAATGAAAACTAAATTGTAATAACTGACTCATGAAAGCCCTTCGAACTAATGCAATCATACGAATGACGTTAAAATAGTAAGCGAGTCCGTGGCGTGCGAACGTAAATAAGCTAAGATATGATATGTGGAAAAGAACGCCGATGGCGATCAGGCATGCCAACCTCCAATATACGCACATGAATATGAAATAACTGTTATCATAAAACAGGACAATATAAAATTGATACGGTGTGTGAACCGTGGAGATCCATAAAGTTCACAACGAGAAACAATCAGTATGGAGGACTAATTGAAAATCGTTAGAACGAACAAGAGAGAGAGAGGAAGGAACCTGTCCCGAGGGAGACCCAGCAAGGTCGTGAATAAAAAACTGAATAATAAAAACAAAAATGGACAAGGCCCCTCCAAAATCTCAAAACTCATAGCTCTGGTACTTAACTTAGATGTAGTGACAGTGGAGTCGGACATCTTGAGGTAAATCCAGAGAAAAACCAGTGAAATTCACAGACAACACAAAATATTGTTAACAAACTGCGTGCTATTTTAGGAGTGACGTCACTGGCTTGGGTTGGTTAGTAGTAGTACGAGGTTGAACGGCGCCTCGCTGTTCGGGGATTTTGACAGGAGACATCTAAATGGTGCGAGGCCTCTGGTTGTGATTTATCGCGCCCCAGTATTATATCGACACCTTATACAGGTGAGCGAGCTGGGTTCAACCTGGCATTCCCATGCAATTTTTTCTCTGGTAATATATAGCAGTTATATACCTTAGAAATGGTGCTATAGGAGCATTTCACTGGGCGACACGGGTCTCTCGCCCAGAAATAGATTTTTCCTTCGTCAAAATCCCTTTTTTGGGCTCGGCCATGTCGTCCTGATGGAAGCTTACCAGAGAATTAACTTGAAAGTAACTATACCTGTGGGTTTGTATAAGTGCCTTTACTTTGAATGAGTTCCTTATATGGTCTCCTAGACCCTTATGTATGACATTACCATCATTTGTCATATCCACTAAGCCTGGAACTAGCTTAGGGCTTCCTGCCCCCTGCAGGGAAATTGTCGACTTCGACTACAAGGATTCAAAGTTTGTATTTCCCTAAGGACATAAGGGAAACTTCTTGAGATTACCTAGTTGTACTTTGGAAATCATTACCATCAAGATATATATGTAAGGAAAAATAGAAAAACTTTGGAATCTTTTATTGTAATACCGAGGATAAAAGAAGACGCAGATACATTTTTTCTTTTTTATTTTCATAAGCAAAATGAAATAATAATAATGTATCATGAGAAAGAATCTAGCCTTGCATATGTAAACATCATGGTTATATATATATATTTTTGACCTGTATGGGAAGAATATACATATGTTAATTCATTTGTTAAAATGCCACTCGGTAAATGTGAAGCTAATTTTGCTTAGTTTCACTTAGATGTTGGATATGCTTCAACACTGTATTCAAATGTTCACACGGCACTGGTGTTATTGGTTAGATTCTGCACCTGTATAGAACAGTCCATTAATCACCTTAGTGATTTTCACTAGAAGGTATTACACTCGAAGGTGTTAACACCTATTCACCCGATACATTGTTGAGTCCTAAAACGGTCCACTGTTCATCGGATCACTAGACGACAGGTTTTATGACACTACCTGCCGCCACCAGAAAATGTTTTATCTCGTGCTCTTGCTTTGCATAATGTTTATAGAAGACTCTGGATGATTTCCACCCTGTATATGAGCGGAGCCTCTCAAAGTCCATGTGTTGAAATAAGTTCACCGAAGAAGCAACTTTTTTTGGATCGTGACCTGCGGGTGTGCTGTCAGGATCCACTCTGCGACTAAAGTAGGGGAGTTTCGCCCTCAGTTGTTTTAGAGATAAATTTGATCCTGAGGTTTCGCCTCGGAAGAGCTGTCCCTCCTTGAAATCTGAAGTTCTTTGAAGATAGACCTTAAGACACTCTATTGGGCATAGAGAGACATCTTCCTTCAGAGGGCAGATTCTCCAAGGACCCCACCTTTTGGTGGGAAGCTCGTTTTTGGCGAGAAAGGTAGGATTAGGGAAAAGATTCAGTTCTCCTGTTTCCATGAACTGGACATTTCCTTCATTTCTGGATAAGGCTACTATTTCACTAAATCTAGCCCCTGAGGCTATAGCAAGCAGAAATATAACTTTCTGTGTTAGATCCTTTTAGGGTGCAATCCTCATTGTTCATATTCGAAGCGTAGTGCAAGACTTTGTCCAATGACTATGATATGGGCTTTGGAGGGGTTGCTGGTTTGAGTCTAGCGCATTCTTTTGGTATCTTATTGAAGATTTCACTTGAAAGGTTCACCTGATAGGCGTAAAGAAGAGGTCTAGTCAAAGCCGACTTACACGCAGTTATTGTGGTGGAAACAAGGCCTTGTTCTTGTAGGTGGATGAAGAAGGAGAGACAGAAATCTGTTGATATTTCTGTCGGTTTCCTTGCTTTCACAAAGGAAAGCCACTTCTTCTAAGACGATTTATATTGTCTCCTAGTTGAACTTGACTTGTATTCTTCTATGAAATCGATTTTGTCTTTTGAGATCCCAAACCTTTTCTTGGCTGCTAGGGCGAGAAAATCATGAGATGTAGGTTGTTGGTTCTCAAGGAGGAAGCGTAGACAGTCGACTTCTGAATCAGTTGGGATAAGACTGGGTTTGGCAGAGGAAACCGCTTCAGTTTCAATTCTAGAATGAGAGGGAACTAATTGCTTCTGGGCCATTTGGGGGCCACTACTGCCGCTGTTCCTCTGAAGGATCTTAGCTTGTTGAGGACTGTCAGCAGGAGATTGGTTGGTGGGAACAGGTAGATTCGATTCCATCTGTTCCAGTCGAGAGATGGCGTCTGTCGCTTCTGCTTGAGGGTCCTCGTAAGGGGCTACATAACGAGGTTTCTTGTTGTCGCTCGTTGCGAAGAGGTCGATCTGCAGTTCTGGGACTTTTTCCAAGATGAAGGAGAATGAGTCTGCATTTAGGGACCGTTCTGTCTCTATCAGCTTTTGACTGGATAGAGCATCCGCCATCACACTGTGGAACCCTTGCAGGTGAACTGCTGATAAGTGCCATCTTCTCTTCCTTGCCAGGTAGAAGATGGGTAACATCACGTGATTGATATGAGGTGATCTTGAGCCTTGTCGGTTTAGACATCTTACTATCACCTCGTTGTCCAAGGCCAGTCTGATGTGGACTGACCTGTGAGGGGATAGTTTCTTCAACTTTAGGAAGACTGCCATAGCCTCCAAGATATTGATGTGAAAAATTTTGAACTGGTGCAACCAATTCCCCTGCACTTTCCTTTCTTGCGAATGGCCTACCCATCCTTCCAGGGATGTGTATTACCACTGATGGTTGAGGTGGTTGTAAGGGAATTGTTCGCGCTAGGTTCTTGGCTGATGACCACGGCCTTAGTAGCGTGCGCAATCGGGTCGGTGTCAACCTTTGTTGATCTCTTCGAGCGTTTAATGCGTATTTTCTCCAGACTCCTGATGCATCCTTCAACTGTGCTTTTAGCACTGGGTCTGTCACTGCTGCAAACTGGAGAGAACCCAATACTCTTTTCTGTTGGCGTTTTGAAACCCTCTTGTGTTTCATTAGTCTCTTAACATATCCCGCTGTCTCTCTCCTCTTCTTCAGTGGAATGGAGAGATGGTGTGACTGCAAGTTCCGATGGATTCCTAAATATTGAAACTTCTGAGCTAGAGAAAGGCGAGACTTTTTGTGGTTGATCTTGAAGCCTAGGTATTCCAGGAACTGGATCACATTTCCGGCTGCTTGTAGACAAGTCGTCTTGGATGCTGCCCACACCAGCCAATCGTCCAGGTATGCTACTACCGGAATTCCTTCTGAGCGTAGTTGTTGGATGGTTTTATCCACAAGTTTTGTGAATATCTTTGGGGCTATGTTTAGCCCAAAGGGCATGGCTGTGAAGACATACTTTGTTTTCTGTATCCTGAATCCTAGGTAGGAGGAGGAGGGGCATCTGACTGGTAGGTGCCAGTATGCATCTGCCAGGTCTATTGAGACTGGACGCCCCTTTTGGTAAAAGGGTCCTTATGTGTTGTAAGGTAAGCATCCGGAACTTGTTCTCGATGAACTTGTTTAGTGGAGACAAGTCTAGAATGACTCTAAGTTTATGCGAGTCTTTCTTTGGGAACACAAAACAGCCTTCCCTGGAATTTGATGGAGTTCACTTTTCTTATTACCTTTTTGTTCAAGAGTTCTGAGGTATATTCTTCCAACAAGGGGGTGGAGTGTTGGAAAAATTCTGGAAAAAGGGGGTGGAATTTTGTTCCATTTCCAACCGAGTCCATTCTTGATTAGGCTGTGGGCCCAGGGATTGAAGGACCGATCCCGAAAGTGGAAGTCTCCCTTATACCTGGAGCCTCTCATTGCTGAGAGGTTCCTGAGGACTTGTTTCCGTGACCGCGTCCTCCTCTACCCCTTGAGGGGTTTCTTGAGGAGCCTCTCTTTGAGCCTCTACCTTTGTAAGGTCGAAAGGTAGTTGTGTGCCTCTCAAAACCTGGGTTGAACACAGGTGATTGAGCTACTAGCTGCTGAGGGACCATCTGGAAGGTGGTTTGCGGCCGAGTTACCATTTGAGGCACTGTGGCCATGGTCACGGTCGGAAGTTGTGCAGGTCTACGTGGTTTCTTTGTCTTCCTGTTCTTAGGTTGGGGACCACCGTCTGAGGATGATTTCCTCTTGGAAGACATGTCCCATTTTTGGAGAAGGTTCCTATTCTCCGTAGCGGCTTTGGCAATAACCTCCTGAACCACATCTTGTGCAAAGAGGTCTTTGCCCCAGATGCATGAAGTGATCAGCTTCCTGGGTTTGTGTTTGACCGTTGCAGCGGCAAACACATGCTCTCTACAGGCCCTCCTGGACCTGACGAAGGCATACAAATCCATTCTGATGAGACAAAGAAGTGGCTAGTCTCTCTTTTGTCTCCTGTTCCCTTCTCAAAAGATGCCCCGGCAGCTTTGGAAGGTTCTCATTGAACTGCTGACCTGCTATCTCTGGATCCAACTTAGAGACGGAGAAGGTTAGATGAACTTCATTCCACTTCTCGCAGGTAGGCATGGCTAGAGATAATGGTTTACATTCCTTTAGGACTGGGCACGGTTTGCACTCATCGACTGCTCTCATGACACAGTCTAGGGCTTTCACTGAAAAGGGGAAAGCTTTGGAGGAAGGAGCAATGAAGGTTGGATGCCTCATGCTCAATGCTGATACTTTATAGTTGGTATATCCAACTCCTTTTAGGGTCTTGGATAGGATAGCCTGTGCTTTGTCATGCTCGAAGACAATGACTTCCTTCGGTACTGTCTCTTCACGGGATGCTGGTTCATTCCGCAGTCTTACGTAACATTCTGGACATGCTGAAAAGCTGGGCCAGAATTGGCGATCTTCAAGGGGTTTGGCTCCCAACTTCTCAGAGATATAGAGCTTCCCATTCATCATGGGCATGTGCTCCGTATACCTCCAGTGGTTGGTTTCGGAGCAGTGAGGTAGGTCAGATACTCTAAGGGGCTTAGCAAAGCCTCTGGAAGCGCCAGAGCGTTTCCCTTCCCTTACCTTTCACTTCGTCTCTTTGAGATCTTGCTTTATCTCCTGCTGTTCCTTCCGGAACACTGCCACCATCTGCTGAATCGACTCTGGGAGCGCTTCGCTCCTGCTGACCTGCACATCTGGTTGGGGAGTTGGGGCTGAAGAGGTTGACGGCGCAGGTTGATATGCCGTCACGGTGAAGTGAGGGTCCTCAGTTACTGTTGAAACGGATCCATCTTCCTCCGTAGGTGGTTGAACCACATCTTCAAGGTCTTCTTATAGAAGGTCCTTTTCGGTGTCGGTAGACACCTCCGACATCCGTTCTTGGTGGATGTCCATGCCTTCCAGTGCCATGTTAATGTCTGCGTCCGCTGTCAGTTGGATGAAGGGAGGCTTGACCTGTACCTCGGGCACAACCACACTGGATTGAGCCTTAGGGAACAGAAGGCACCTTAAAGATTCATTAGGTAGGTAATCCCAGAGAGTTCTTCTGGAACCCTCTTACCCACCTCCAAAGAGTTTCTCTTGCTGTATTCCTTGACTCCGTAGTGTCAGGGATCTCTTCTCCAAAGCCTTCGGTCATCAGGGCCGAGCAGATGGAGCAACCCTTAGGGTTCCAGTACCTCAGGGATCCAGATACGATGCAGTAGGGGGCATGAGACCTATACGTTGTATGCCCACAAAAGTTCTTACTCTTGTGGTTGCAGAACACGACTGCACACTTCACCATTGGCTCCTCCTGTAAGGAAAGAAAAGGTGAAATGAGTATTGAGTTATTTATATCATTGATATAAATGCATACTTATCAAGGAGTAATACTTACTATTATATTTAATAGCTTAGGATAGTAAACTAGAAAAGAAATAGGAAAGACACATATCTGTGTTTCCTCTCCCAGGCAATTGCTGTGACCTCCGTCAATATTAACATTTAATTTCCTTATAAGGGAAAATACAGAGTGGAATAACTCCCGTACGTAGAGCCGGAGTCAGTGAATGTTTACACTAACTCCTCCACCTGTTGAATATTAATACTGAACGGTGATTTATAAGTGTCCCAATAATCAAAGGATTCATCAGGGTGTTGAGGGAATACTTCATCTCAACATATTATACGGTCCCAACAATAGACTGTGAAAGGATACACAGAATATGTTAGAAATACTTGTACTACTGTATTGTTGTATACTGTAGTTTTCTACTACAGTACTGTATTGTTATATACTGTAGTTATACTGGCTATTGTATTGTTGTGTACTGTAGTTTTACCGGTATACTACCGGGGTTAGGCTAGTGCCTGGCGGCACCAACTGAGAGAGAGAGAGAGAAAGAATGGAAAGGAGGATTTCCTATTGCTGTATTATGGTTTAGCACAATAATTGGAAGTGTAGGAGGGCTACTGCTGCCTACTGTCTCCTTCCCAGAATGAGAGGTCTAATGGAAGGGGAGGAATACATCTGATTCTAGCTTCCATCCAGCCACAACTTTTGCCGCCGGCTGTACTGCCGGTTGTGAGGTTTGTGGATGGCAGTCTTAGAGAGGACTGAAGAATTCTCAACAGTATAATGGGTTTCCCACCAGCAGCCGTCAGGGCCGGCTCAATCTTTCCCCCCGGGTCATTCGCTTCCGGTGAAGGAAGGACATAAGATGGAGTTGGCCGAGGCGGCAACCTAACCGCCGCTGGTAGGGTCCCGGCCGGCAACTTAGGCAATCCGGCAAGCCGGGATGATTGTAGAATACTGGCCAAAAGAATGTTGTGACGGCTAGGCCGACACTAAAGGACAGAGGGGGGAGGGAAAAGGGTCTTATAGTTTGCAAGGGAGAAAGGTGGCAGCAGGCATGTCGTCTACTTTCGGCTGTAAACCCAGGAAGCATGGCTTCCTGTGCCGACGCCATCGTGGTCGGCAGAGGAATAAGAATCCCCTGTCGGTGACATTGTCGGCTATAAGACATGTCTTATAGTCTGCAAGGGAGAAAGGCGGCAGCAGGTATGCCACTTACTCTCGGTTGTAAATGAAGGAAGCATAGCTTCCCATGCCGACAACGTCGTGGGCGGCAGAGGAATCACGATTGCCCTGTCGGCGACATTGTCGGCTTAAGACAATACACCCTGAGTTACCGTCATACTTTGAAGCCGGGATACTCGGCGGCAAAGAAGATCGACGGTAAAACTATGACGAAAGATAGGGTTGCCGCATGGGATGGCGGTGCTCAGGGGGGCGAAAGGGTTTATCCTCTTTTCTCTAAAAGAGAAACGTATTGAATTATACCAATAAATTTTAGGGGATATATATCCCCAACTGAATTAATAGGAAACAATACAAGAGGTTAAACAATGGGATTTACATTACTAACCTATACAGAACGGGTTAGGCTAGCCTAACTCAGGTGGTGACCGCAGCTACGATTGATACCAGAAGCCCATCATTACAGATATGGGGAGGATGATTCCATATTTTCTTGGTCTCAGTCCTAATGGGCGGGTTCAGCTTACACCTGTGCCTCTATATCTGTTTTGGTGCTATCCTTCGGGTAGGGTATGGAGTGGACCTTCTGGGAAGTACATGTACTCTTATTGTGCGGATAGTGGAGAATGCAAATTTCCTTTCCAACGTATGATACTTTCTTAATATTCTCAAGCAGGTAAACCAACCAACAACAAAAACAAAATCAAACTAGACACGGCCTTCCGATATGGATCCTGCTGGTAACGAAACCCCCTCCCCTGGATATGCTGACTCCCTCTCGGCACTGTTGACGACCCCTTGTAATTCTGTTAGGGAAAATTCTGTTGCTGACTTAGGAATGAAAAAGGACTACTCCAATGTTCAGAAATTAAAAGTCATCATATTTGTGATTTGCCAATAAGTTGTCATTATGAAGCATTGTGGATGACTTTTAAAGCTTATGGTATGATTACTGAAATAAGTATGAATTTTAGGGAAGATAAAAAATGGGAAGCATTGATAATCATGAGGAGGCTTTTAAAGCTGGCCGTGAGGTATCAAGCATTAAATGGATAATAGCAAGATTATTGGAGCACAATGCAATACTGCTCTTAGAAACCTGGACATATATCGCCTTAGTAACTGGCATCAAAATGAGTCTATGGACCCGAAACGAAAATTAATATGTGAAAGAAAGCCTAAACGACCAATGTGGATTATAGCAACCTCAAAGAGAGAAGAATACAACTATTTTAAATTTAGAAAACTAATACAACAGAAAGTAGGCACTATAGAGCATGGAGACATTTCTAGATTTGGCAAGAAGTCCATTTTAATTCATGCCAAATGTAGAATACAGCCTATTATGCTAAATAATATTAAGATAGAAGAAAATTTAATGGTAGACATCAAGCCGCGTTTGTATTTCAGTTATGGTAGAGGGGTTATTTTTAATAGAGATCTTTATGAATTTAACAAAGAAGAAATATTACATTTGTGACCTAGAGAAATATGGAAGGTTCATAAGATTCCAAGAACCACTTTGATTATTTTGACATTTCAAGACCATGATGTACCCTCTCATGTATACATAAAAAATGAGAGGATTCCAGTTCGTTTCTACAAACAGAAACCATTACAGTGTTATAATTGCTATAAATTTGGACATTCATCAAGAATATGCAAAAATGAAAAGATCTGCGAAAATTGTTCGGATCCTGAGCATGGAATCTGCACTTCTATTTCAAAGTGCCCTAATTGTAGCCAAAATCATAAAGCTATAAATAAAAAAATGCCCTCAGTATGAAATAGAAGAAACTGCTGTTCAGACTTCAGATGCTGAGCATATCAGTGTAGGATATGCTAGGCAACTTCTAAGAAAAACTAGAAGTTATGCCAAGGCCTTACAATCTAAGGATGCAGGACATATAGAAAAAATTACACCACCTACACCTGGTAATGTAAGTCATTATATTGCTAAATTACCTCCCAAGGCTGTTAACATGCCTCTTACTTTAAATTCGGTGCCACTCGTCAAAAAGTCACCCCTTCTTTCCTTTAAATCTGTCACACCTCAGATGAAAAGCCCAAGGCTTTCATCTCGGGTAACATCATTGCCAGATTTTGGGGAGAAATCCCCTGCTATTTTTATTATTATTATTATTATTATTATTATTATTATTTGCTAAGCTACAACCCTGGTTGGAAAAGCAGAATGCTATAAACCCAGGAGCCCCAACAGGAAAAATAGCCTAGTGAGGAAAGGAAACAAGGAAAATTAAAATATTTTAAGAAGAGTAATAACATTAAAATAAATATTTCCCATATAAACTATAAAAACTTTAACAAAACAAGAGGAAGGGAAATCAGATAGAGTAGTGTGCCTGAGTGTACCCTCAAGCAAGAGAACTCTATCCCAAGACAATGGAAGACCATGGTACAGAGGCTATAGCACTACCCAAGACTAGAGAACAATGGTTTGATTTTGGAGTGTCCTTCTAGAAGAGCTGCTTACCATAGCTAAAATTAGCTATTGGATGCACCTACCATAATGGAGATGCATAAGTTTAAGGGTTCTCCATCTTTCAATTGAAAAAGAGAGAGGCCACTATCTCTCTCCCCTCCAACGAGAAATGCAAAGTTACCTATTGAAAATAGGTACAATATTTTATCTGAAAAAGATGATGAACCTTCAACAAACTTGAATCAGTCAAAAATTCAAGTTGAGGTTCACCATCCCCCTCAAGATTTAGGTAAAAAGAAGATTGAAAAGGAAAATGTGAAACTGAATTTATCAAGACCCTCTCTAAAGAAGCCAACAGGAAATAATGTTAAATCAAAGACTGCTGATGGGGAAACCTCATCCAAGATGTCCTCCAGAAATAATCCATAATTTTCTCCTCCATTTTGCAATGGAATTGTCAGGGTTTAGGGCCAAATATGAAGAACTTATAGTTGTATGTCTACAGGAGAGCAAGCTTGATGCTAATACTCAATGTCCTCGAGAGTATGTTAGCTATAGGACACCATATGATCATCAAACCGGGAGCCATGGTGGAAGTCTTAAAAATGCTTGCCGAGATATTCCCCAAATATCTTTACCCATTTTTATCCCTCTGCAGGCAGTGGTTGTACAAATAGATGTAGGGAGAAAATACACGATTTGCTCTCTTCATTGGCCTCCTAATGACATCATTTCGTATAATGATTTAGCAGGTGGTGATTCAACTCCCTCAACCTTTTCTCTTGTTGAGGGATTTTAATAGTAGACATCCATTATGGGGCAATGTTTTAGCAAACATTAAGGGGAAAATTATATCATCAATTGTGGAAAGTGAAGATGTGGGAATACTTAACACTGGAGAGCCCACACACTTTCACGTTCAGACAGGTATCTTGTCTTGCATTGACCTATCAATCGCAAGCTCTAATTGCCTTCTCGATTTCGATTGGAGGACATTGGATGATTGGCATACCAGTGATCATGCACCAATCATTATAAACACCAACAATGGTCCACCTTTACAGAGATTGCCACAATGGCATCTTGAGAAGGCGGACTGGCATAGATTTCATGAGCTGAGCAAAATTGGAGGGAATGCAGACCAGTTTGAGAATATTGATGATGCCATAGACTTGCTGAATGTAACTCTCCATACAGCAGGAGTCAATTCATTTCCCAAAACAACGGGGTTATTCAAACGAAGACCAGTCCCCTGGTGGTCTGCAGAACTAACTGCCATACACAGAGCAACAAGAAAGTGTTTAACTCGATTGCGTAGATGCCGTTCTGAGGAGAATTTAATTATATACAAGAAGTGTAGAGCACAGTTCCGTCGTGCCATGAAAGAAGCTAGGCGCCAGTCTTGGGTTTCTTTTGTTTCCTCCATTAACAGTAGAACACCACCATCTTCTGTCTGGAGGAAAGTATAAAAGATATCAGGCAAATTCACTCCGAACCCACCACCAGTGTTGAGGGTGAATGGTCAATATGTGGCTGGAGCAACTGAGGTCAGCAATGCATTGGCTGATCATATCTCCAATGTATCAAGCAAGTGTAAAGTAGCTCCTGGTTACCAGTATAGAAGCAGTGAAGAACGTAATGCTAAATTTTTCAACAGAAAAGAAAGAATCCTACAGTAATCCTTTTACTGAAGGGGAATTTGATTCTGCACTTGCTAATTGCGACAATACAGCCCCTGGTCCTGATGGAATGCCATATGCAATGATTAAACATTTACCTGTTAATACCAAGTTATTTATTTTGAGCATTATTAAAAGGATATGGCATGATCATAGTTTTCCAAGTGTTTGAGAACTAGTCATTAATTTAGCCTTTTTAAAACCTGTTAAAGATAAGTTTTTAGCAGCAAACCATCAACCAATTGCATTTACATCTTGTTTATGTAAGATCATGGAGAAGATGATCAATGCAAGACTGGTGTGGTACTTGTGAAGCCTTTGCTTCCAAACAGCACCATGTAACAGTCTTTTTTTCAATATTAAACTTACCCGATAATCATGTAGCTGTCAACTCCGTTGCCCGACAGAATTCTATGGAGGGATACGCCAGCTATCACAATACTAGAAGGGGGTGTACTTACTAGCGCCACCTGTGGCCAGGTACTATAGTACTTCTTGTTGACACCTCCTCAATTATTCCTCTGTCGTGCTTCCGGCAAGACGTTCTGGGATACGCTTATGATCTTCGAGTTTGTTCACGGCTAATTGGTGAAGTATTCTCTCAGATTTCGGCTGTCGCTTTACTGGAAACCTTCTTATATTAGCTAGATAGCTTTTATATAATCCTGATTAACGGTTAACGATCTTTTGCTTGATTTTGGAAACCCCTTTGGCTAACTCTTTGGATTCAAGATGTCTGACATTTCGCAAGCCCCCTCCCATAGACGATGTAGGTCTTGCAATAGGCGTATTCCGAAGGCCTCGGTAGATCCTCACACCGCTTGTTCTGACTGTAGGGACAGGCCCTGTCAGTTAGAAAATCGATGTGAGGAATGCGCCGGACTTTCGGAACTGGAATTTGTCCGTCTTTTAAAATATTCATCTAAGTTAGAGAGAGGTAGAGTTAGGAGGAGTTCTTCTCACTCTTCACTGTTTTCCTCACCACATGATCCCCTACCTTTTCCTACCCCTGTAGTGGCTACCCCCGAACCTACTGTTTGCCCTCCGCCTGATATGTCTGTTGTTTTGCGTGCTATTCAGGCCTTAGGCGATAAAGTAGAGTCAGTGGTTAGTGACCATAAGTCTCTGATGGCCGAAGTCAAGGAACTTAAGGTCAAGAGTGCAGTGGGTGGAATTAGTGCCAGTGCTGTGACGAGTGCTAGTGTCAGTGCAGTGCCAAGTGCTAGTGTCAGTGCCAGTGTGGTGCGTGAGGATACTTCTGTGCGAGCCAGTCGTCCTCCCAGTCCGGGACCTCTTGCAAGCTCCCAAGCCCAGGGGAGAAGCAATGTCGAAGGGCATAAGGGTTCGGCAGGCCTTGTTAGGCGCACAGAAGTATCCTCGGTGGTTGCGGGCGTGTCTTCCAAAGACCGTCACTCCCACCCGCAGACGATTGAGCCCGTCTTTTTCTCGTCCGCTGATCATCTGTCAGGGAAGAAACGTTGGTCTCAGGTCTCGAGACCACTTAAACGCAGAGTCCAGTCCGCGAGTGCTCAGCCAGGTTGCAGTCATTGGCTCAGCTCTGACTCGCCGCAGTCATCTGTCGACTGCACTCCGCCCAAGAGGAGTAAGGTTCTGCCACAACAGAGCTCGACTGTTAAGGCTTTACCTCAGCCTACTGTAGTTTCTGCCGACCCTAAGTGGACTCTACTACAGTCCATGCAAGCACAGCTTTCGGACTTGATGCGTGAGTGTCGGGCTGAGAGTGTTGCGCCTCCGCCTCCGCCTACACTCCCTCCGCCTGCGCTCGCTCCGCCTGCGCTCGCTCCGCCTGCGCTCGCTCCGCCTGCGCTCGCTCCGCCTGCGCTTGCTCCGCCTGATCGCAGTACCACCTGCCAGGCGTACGATGTTGAGCCACGGTCTGAGTTTGCTGTTCCCAGTGGTGTTCAGCCTCCGCCTTCTTTAAGGCAACCTTTGCTTTGGGATCAGGAGGATTATACCTCCCTTCCTCCGCCTCCCCTTGCTGCTCCACCAGTGGTGCAACTCTCGGCTGAGGTACAACAACCTCTCCCGTCCATGAGTCAGTCTCCTCAGCTCTCGCTGCAGCGAGCTCAACCATCCACAAGGCAAGCTCCACTACACCTTGGCCTTGCGCCTCAGGAGCCTCAGCTTGCAAGACATTTACCTTGTTCTGCGCAGCCTCAACCTCATCACGCTCCGCTCACACCACAGGAACAGGAACTTGCTACTCCGCTTCCACCAACCGCTCAGCAAGCGCAACCCTTGGGTTCAACCACTCATGCTAGGAGTCAGCCTCCTCCACCCATGCGCCTTCCTTCTGCTTCGTCTGTTATTCAGCCTTTGCAGTCTGAGCCTCAGGTTCTCCCTCAACAGTTACTTGAAGAGGAAACCACTATTATTGTTCCTACTCGTTCTGACTCTGCTGTTCAGCATTCTTGTCCGATATCTTCGCTACACTCTGGTGATGAGGCGTCTGATGATGAGGAGGCACACCTGGATCCCTCGTCAGACGTGGATGAATCCAAGCTTTCTCCACAGTCTATTGACTTTCGTAAGGTCTTGGCTCTGCTTAGGGAGGTTTACCCAGACCACTTTGTCTCTGCTATTCCCCGCTCTCCGCCATCTGAGTTTTCGCTGGGCATACAACAAGCTAAGTCCTCCTATACTAAGCTAGTCCTAGCAAGGTCCTCTAAGAGAGCATTAAGGATCTTAGGGGAGTGGCTGCAGACTAAGCAACACCTTGGCAAAACTTCTTTCATGTTCCCGCCGACTAAGCTCACTTCAAAAGCGAGCGTTTGGTATGCCACAGGAGAAGCACCAGGCTTGGGAGTACCTGCCTCTGCCCAGGCTGACTTCTCAAGTCTGGTAGACTCGCCTCGGAGAACTGCAATGAGGCGCTCTAAGGTTTGCTGGACCTTCTCAGACCTTGATCACTTACTGAAAGGACTGTTTAGAGCATTTGAGATGTTCAACTTTCTTGACTGGTGCCTGGGGGCCCTCAGCAAGAAGACCTCTCCTGCGGACAAGGATTCTGCCATGCTATTAATGTCCTGCATGGATAAGGCCATTAGGGATGGATCTGGTGAGCTTGCGTCGATGTTTGTATCAGGGGTTTTGAAGAAAAGGGAACAGCTGTGTACCTTCCTTTCCTCCAGCATTACACCTTGCCAAAGGTCACAACTCCTTTTTGCTCCGCTCTCGAAGTTCCTCTTCCCCGAAGAGCTGGTTAAGGACTTGTCTGCTGCCCTGATACAAAAGGACACACACGATCTTGTAGCCTCATCGGCTCGTAAGTCTAAGGTTGCTACCTCAGTCCCCAAGACTTATCGCTCCCCAGTGGCTGATACCCCTGCTACGAGGTTCATACCGCCCTTTCGTGGTAGAGCCCCCAGCCGAGGAAGCTCCCGTCCAGACTCTTACAGGAGCAAGTCCAGGAAAGGCTCCAGGACATCTAAAGGGAAAAACTGACTCTCCGCATCTCCAGACAGCAGTAGGAGCCAGACTCAAGATCTTCTGGCGAGCCTGGGAGAAGAGAGGTGCAGACGCCCAGTCTGTCAGTTGGCTGAGGAACGGTTACAGGATTCCATTCTGCCTCAAACCACCTCTGACCACATCGCCCATCAACCTCTCTCCCAACTACAAAGAAGAGGACAAGAGGCTAGCATTGCACCAGGAGGTGTCGCTACTTGTGCAGAAGAAGGCAGTGGTTATAGTCCGGGACCATCAATCCCCGGGCTTCTACAACCGTCTCTTTCTTGTGGCCAAGAAGACAGGAGGTTGGAGACCGGTGCTGGACGTCAGCGCGCTCAACGCGTATGTCACCAAGCAGACGTTCACGATGGAGACGACGAAGTCGGTCTTAGCAGCGGTCAGGCAGGAGGACTGGATGGTCTCGTTGGACTTGAAAGATGCCTACTTTCACGTTCCTATTCATCCAGACTCCCAACCTTTCCTGAGATTCGTTTTCGGAAAGGTTGTCTACCAATTCCAAGCCCTGTGTTTTGGCCTAAGCACAGCTCCTATGGTCTTTACTCATCTGATGAGGAATATAGCAAAATTCCTACACTTATCGGACATCAGAGCCTCCCTCTACTTAGACGACTGGCTGTTGAGAGCCTCCACGAGTCGTCGCTGTCTGGAGAATCTCAATTGGACTTTAGACTTAATCAGAGAACTGGGTCTATTAGTCAACATAGAAAAGTCTCAACTCATTCCCTCCCAATCCATTGTGTACCTGGGAATGGAGATTCGGAGTCAGGATTTTCGGGCTTTTCCATCGGCCCCCAGGATAAGCCAAGCCCTAGAGTGCATCATGAGCATGCTGAAGAGGAGCAGTTGCTCGGTGAGACAGTGGATGAGTCTCACAGGGACCCTTTCATCACTGGCCCTGTTCGTCGAGCTAGGGAGACTCCACCTCCGCCCTCTTCAATTCCATCTTGCAGCTCATTGGGACAAGGGTTCGAGTCTCGAAGCAGTCTCTATCCCAATCACCCAAGAGATGAAGACCACTCTCCTGTGGTGGAAGCACAACCTCCTTCTCAGGGAGGGTCTATCGTTGGCTATTCAGACCCCCAATCTTCATCTCTTCTCAGATGCATCGGACTCGGGCTGGGGTGCGACCTTGAACGGACGGGAATGCTCGGGAACGTGGAACGAAGAACAGGGATTACTCCACATCAACTGCAAGGAGCTACTAGCAGTTCATTTAGCCCTGTTGAACTTCAAGTCCCTCCTGCTAGGCAAAGTGGTGGAGGTGAACTCAGACAATACCACAGCCTTGGCTTACATCTCCAAGCAAGGAGGGACCCATTCGAGGAGCCTATACGAGATCGCAAGGGACCTCCTCATTTGGTCAAGAGGTCTAAACCTCACTCTGGTCACGAGGTTCATTCAGGGCGATATGAACGTCTCAGCAGATCGCCTAAGCAGAAGGAATCAGGTCATTCCCACGGAATGGACCCTCCACAAGAGTGTGTGCAACAGACTTTGGACCTTGTGGGGTCAACCTACCATAGATCTGTTTGCCACCTCCATAACCAAGAGACTTCCGCTGTACTGTTCCCCTGTTCCAGACCCTGCAGCAGTTCATGTGGATGCTTTTCTACTGAACTGGTCCCATCTCGACCTGTACGCATTCCCACCGTTCAAGATAATAAACAAAGTTCTGCAGAAATTCATCTCGCACGAAGGGACACGGCTGACGCTGGTTGCTCCCCTTTGGCCTGCAAGAGAATGGTTCACAGAGGTACTTCAATGGCTAGTCGACATCCCCAGGACTCTACCTCTAAGAGTGGACCTTCTACGTCAACCTCACGTAGACAGGTTGCACCCAAACCTCCACGCTCTTCGGCTGACTGCCTTCAGACTGTCGAAAGATTCGCTAGAGCTAGAGGCTTTTCGAAGGAGGCAGCCAGTGCGATTGCCAGAGCGAGAAGGGTTTCCACTCGTAGAGTCTACCAGTCTAAGTGGGAGGTCTTCCGAAGCTGGTGTAGAGCCAATTCTATATCCTCTACCAATACCTCTGTGACCCAAATAGCTGACTTCCTTCTACATCTTAGGAATGAGAGATCCCTTTCAGCCCCTACGATTAAAGGGTATAGGAGTATGTTGGCTTCAGTTCTCCGCCACAGAGGTTTGGACCTTTCTTCCAACAAGGACCTTCAAGACATTCTTAAGTCTTTTGAGACGTCTAAAGAGCGTCGTCTATCCACTCCAGGCTGGAACCTAGACGTAGTCTTAAGGTTCCTTATGTCACCTAGGTTCGAACCTCTCCAGTCAGCTTCCTTCAAGGACCTTACCCTCAAGACTCTTTTTCTCGTCTGCCTTGCAACAGCTAAGAGAGTCAGTGAGGTTCATGCCTTCAGCAAGAACATTGGTTTCACGACCGAATCTGCAACATGTTCTTTTCAGCTCGGATTCCTAGCAAAGAACGAACTTCCTTCACGTCCTTGGCCTAGATCGTTTGAAATACCTAGCCTCTCCAACATGGTAGGTAACGAACTAGAGAGAGTTCTTTGCCCTGTCAGAGCTCTCAAATTTTATCTTAAGAGGTCTAAACCTCTTCGAGGACAGTCAGAAGCCTTATGGTGTGCCATCAAGAAACCTTCGAGGCCCATGTCCAAGAATGGGGTTTCATATTATATAAGGCTTCTGATTAGAGAAGCCCACTCTCACTTAAAGGAGGAAGACCTTGCATTGCTGAAGGTAAGGACCCACGAAGTAAGAGCCGTAGCTACTTCGATGGCCTTTAATAAAAACCGTTCTCTGCAGAGCATAATGGATGCAACCTATTGGAGGAGCAAGTCAGTGTTTGCATCATTTTATCTTAAAGATGTCCAGTCTCTTTACGAGAACTGCTACACCCTGGGACCATTCGTAGCAGCGAGTGCAGTAGTAGGTGAGGGCTCAGCCACTACATTCCCTTAATCCCATAACCTTTTTTAACCTTTCTCTTGAATGCTTTTATTGTTGTTTTTATGGTTGTTACGGTAGGCTAAGAAGCCTTCCGCATCCTTTTGATTTGGCGGGTGGTCTATTCATTCTTGAGAAGCGCCTGGGTTAGAGGTTTTGTAGAGGTCCTTTAGTAGGGGTTGCAACCCCATATACTTTGGCACCTTTGGGTTGATTCAGCCTCCAAGAGGAATGCTGCTCTCAGTAAGGAAGACGAACTTAAAAAAGAGGCAGAGTAACGGTTCAATTCGACTTCCTTACCAGGTACTTATTATTTCATTGTTATTTGAGATAACTGTTATATGAAATATGGGATACTTAGCTATCCTTTAATCTTGTACACTGGTTTTCACCCACCCCCCCTGGGTGTGAATCAGCTACATGATTATCGGGTAAGTTTAATATTGAAAAATGTTATTTTTATTAGTAAAATAAATTTTTGAATATACTTACCCGATAATCATGATTTAATCGACCCTCCCTTCCTCCCCATAGAGAACCAGTGGACCGAGGAATAATTGAGGAGGTGTCAACAAGAAGTACTTGAGTACCTGGCCACAGGTGGCGCTGGTAAGTACACCCCCTTCTAGTATTGTGATAGCTGGCGTATCCCTCCATAGAATTCTGTCGGGCAACGGAGTTGACAGCTACATGATTATCGGGTAAGTATATTCAAAAATTTATTTTACTAATAAAAATAACATTTTTCACCTTGAAAAAGCCTATGATACTGCATGGAGATGTGGTATTCTGAAAACCATTCATAATTTGGGATTACGATGAGAGCTACCATCGTTTATTCAATCATTCATTTTACATGAATTTTTTCAAGTGAGAGTGGGGGAAACTGTCGGAGAGAAAATGTCAGGAAGAAGGAGTTCCACAGGGTAGTGTGCTAAGTGTAACTCTCTTTGCACTAGCAATTAATGGGCTATCCTCTGTCATTCCTCAAGATATTCTCTCAACACTATTTGTAGATGATCTCACCATATCATTTGCTGGATCTAGAATGTCGATGATTGAGAGGAAACTACAACTCTCAATTGAGAAAATTATTCATTGGACTGATATGAATGGATATAAGTTTTCAACAAGCAAAACTACTGTGGTCCACTTCTGTCGTATTTGTGGAGTACATCCAGACCCTGATATATACATTAAAGGTCAATCGATCCTGTGTGTAAGCGAAGCTAGATTTTTAGGATGATATTTGATTGTAGGCTTACATGGGTTCCTCACTTGAAAGCTTTAAAAGTAAAGTGTCTTGACGTTCTAAATATTCAAGTTTTGTCCCATACATCGTGGGGAGCAGACCGCAAAACTATTTTAAAATTATACAAGGCCTTAATTTTTTCAAAAATTATTTATGGATGTGAAATATACTCCTCAGCCACCTCAAGTCGACTAAAGATTTTAGATTCTATACACCATAATGGTATCAGATTGTCCTTAGAAGCCTGGAAAACTTCACCTATCTCAAGCCTCCTTGTTGACATTGGAGAGTTACCTTTAGACCTTTACCGAAAGTCTTCTGTTGTTCGGTATTGGTTTAGGTTGCAAAGACTCCGTAATTCTTTAGCATTTCAGACTGCACTCCTTGTAAGCCACTCAAGATACTTTGAGTTGCACCCTAAATCTCCTCAACCTTATGGTTTTCGGGTGAAACAATTATTGAACAGTCTTGATATGATTAGAAGTATGGTGCTTCCATCTAAGATAAAATCAACCCCTCCGTGGAAATTACCTGAGATATCTTTTTGTAAATATTTTATTGGTGTTAAAAAGAATATGGCTGAATTAGAAGCTAGGTCTCTTTTTATGGAACATGTTGCAGAACAGGGAATCAACTTTTATATATACTGATGGCTCCAAATCTGATACTGGCGTTGGATTTGGAGTGCATAGTAATAGTTTTATTTGTAGAGGATCACTTCCTCTAACAGCTTCCATATTTACTGCGGAACTGTATGGCGTACTAAGCGCTATTGAGAAAATAGCGTTGGAAGAGGGGGGTTATTTTACCATCTTTAGTGATGCAATGAGTGTCCTTCAAGCTTTAGAAGTTTTCAATTCTGGTAACCCTTTAGTTTTAAAGATTTTAGAGTGGCTTTTTATTATTGGACTGAAAGGTATAATGGTTCGATTTTGTTGGGTTCCAGCACACGTAGGTGTGTCTTGGAACGAGAAGGCAGATTTACTGGCGAAGAATGCTGCATCTGAGCTGCTACCAAGAAGGTATCCCATTCCCTGTAATAATTTCCTACCTACCATCAAGAAATTGTTTTATAATAATTAGCAACAGCACTGGTATAGTCTAGATGGCAATTAAATATGAG
Organism: Palaemon carinicauda; assembly: GCF_036898095.1. Lineage (NCBI taxonomy): Eukaryota > Metazoa > Arthropoda > Malacostraca > Decapoda > Palaemonidae > Palaemon > Palaemon carinicauda. The sequence goes on from NC_090754.1 coordinate 67,706,540, forward strand.
AAATAAGAAATGTCTTATCTCCTTGGAGATATAACATGATGCCTTGCAAATGGGAGACGTCTCTTTGTCCTCTCCGCATTGGTCACACTCGGTTGACTCACAAGTTTCTGCTAAATGGCCAACACCAACCATATTGCGACGACTGTTTGGTACCCTTGACAGTGAGACATTTGTTGATCGAATGCCCCACTTATAGTACCGAAAGAAATGGACATCTCTTTGAGGCTCGAGGTAAGGATGGCAGGTTCATCCTTGCCAAGATTCTCGGACATGATGTGCCGTACCATACTAGTAGTATTTTTAAAATTATTCCAGAATTAGGTCTGAAAACTATTTAACTGTTATAAGGATGTTCTTGATTTTATTGTTTTAAACTGATTTACCATTTATTTATTTATTTATTTATAACAAATAACATCGGCATCAATGACCTTAGATGTCAGATAACTGATAATCAACCTTTCAATCACAGTAATGTTAGCCGTTATAATTATGACTGGATGAAAGGTGCAGGTAAGCTTCATAACTGAGCAACCTCTGTTCACCGACAGGAATTGTGTAACAGTTCTCCCTCAGGGAGGATGGACAAGTGTATGCCAAACTTATTGGGTGTCATAAGCAAGTTTGCATTCTGACAGCATTTCCCCCATGAGGGAGAGATAGCATCCTCAGTTGACCAAGTACCAGATAGTGTCCTGGCATAGGCCTGCGTTAATACCTCTATTATCCCAATGCTTAAGCTGTTAAGAGGTTACTGGAATCATCTCCCTTGCTCCTGTACATGACTAGATAAATTGACTCTTTAAAGGTTTAAAGGTTGCTCATGAATGGCAGGGGCAAGGGACAGTGACATGGGCTATCGAGTAGGACAGTGCCCTGGAGACTGACCATATACACATATGATCAGCCCCCAAGCCCCCTCTCCAACCAAGCTAGGACCAGGGAGGGCCAGGCAATGGCTGCTTATGACTCAGTAGATAGACCTCTAGGTTCCCCCAAACTCCTCATCTTTAACTCACAAGTATGGTGAGGTTGCAGGGACTAAAGGAACTAACAAGGTTGAGCGGGACTCGAACCCCAGTCTGAGGTTCACCAGTCAGGGACGCTACAACATCAGCTACCACATTTCCTGTGAAGTTCAACCAGCCAGATTTGAAACAAGTAATTTGTATTTTTCCTAGATATATGAATCTGAATTGTATCGGTTATACCTCCCGCCTCAACCATCCCTTTCAGTCTAGAGCACAAGGTCGAAAGTGCTAGTCTCACTCACTAGTAGGTGGGTGTGGCCTACCCCGCACCACCTGTTTGTAGCTAACTACCGGGTTAATGATTCAGTGGCCTTTCCAGCTTGCACTGAAGCCTGACTCTTAATTAAAAATTTTTGATATTTCATATTTGAAGAAAAAAAAATACTATTAATAAGTGATGAGATAGGAAAGCATTATGTGCTCCAATATTACAATGATATTGATGATGAAAATGTGATAAAGATTTCATGATTTTTGTAAAATGAAAAAAAAAATGCATCAGTACATCTTTTTACCCTAATAAAAAGCTTGTTTTCTAATACTTAAGATGAGTTTCATCATACCTGGGAAATGCAAGTTAGTCCAAAACAAAAGTAACAAATATAATGACAGTAATATTTCAAGATGTAAATAAATATTTATATATATATATATATATATATATATATATATATATATATATATATATATATATATATATATATATATATATATATATGTTTATAATATATATATATATATATATATATATATATATATATATATATATATATATATATATATGTTATAAACATATATATATATATATATATATATATATATATATATATATATATATATATATATGTGTATGTATATATATATATATATATATATATATATATATATATATATATATATATATATATATATATATATATATATATATATTTATTTATTTATTTATTTATTTACATATTTATTTATTTATAAATGTCACTAACTTTATATTTTGCTTCAATAGCTCTTGCCCAAACACTGGAGAATACTGCATTCATGGGGGAAGTGCTGTTACATCTGCCAGATATTACCCATAGTATTTTGAAGAATAACAAGCCTTGGCAGTTGCTTTTCACTTGGGGAATATTTTTTGCCTCACAATCTAAGTTTTTGGATAAGACTACTAGTCACTTTATTTACCTGGTAAGTAGTAATATTGTAGTTACTGTATTGCATTTATAACTTTTATTATTGTATACAATACAATTACAATGATACAGATGTTAGCATACCATATATGATATATATATATTAAGTTTGTTCCAACACTATGGACCAGCTCTTTTGCTGTTTATAGGGAATATGCTTTTGGCGAAGCTGGAAACTAGCCATAAGACTTTTATCAAGGTATAACTACCCACCGCTAGTTAGCAGGGGCACAGACTAGGGGGGTAGTATCGGGAACCCCACTCACACACACACCTGTGCTTTATCGTCACCTTCACTTTTGGCTCGGTGGAGTGCAGACACAGTCTCTGTCTCCATTAAAAAAACTGGCTTTTGACTATTTTACTTTTGCTTTTCAGGTTTGTTTGGTTTTTTGCAGATGTCGTCATGCGGGTTTGTCCTAGCTGTGAAGGGCGTCATTGTGGACCTTCATGTTCCCCCGTGACTCCAATCCCCATTCCCTTTGTCCTGCTTACAGAGGACACTGTTGTCTGCAGGACTCACCTTGTAATGAGTGTTGGGAGTGGACATTTTCCCAGTAGGTGAGTCTAAAAGGGATTCTTCTCCTTCGGGGTCTTTCTCGAAGGCGAAGAAACCGCGACTCCCTCCATATTGATTCTGCTCGCTCATTCTACTCCGGAGGACGGTCGGGTAAGAGCGATGGCCACTTCACCCCGAGACAACCCTTGGGCTTAGAGGTCGCCGCCACTTCCCCTAGCGAAGCAGTGCCACCCTCCGCTGAAGGGGAGTCTTTGTCAGTGGATGACGTTCGTCAACTCTGCCCTTCCCTAGGGATTTCATGTTCCGCTTCAAAGGAATGGCTGTTAGAGAAGATGCAATTGGGGGCACAGAGGAAGCGCACATCTGCTTCCTCTGAGGTAGGTTAATTCTGGTCCTCTTCCCTGAGACTGAAGGTAATGCACCAGCAGAGTCTCTAGTGCCTTTACCTGTAGCAACCTCTGCACCTACTCGTTCACCCTTGTTCATGTTGCTACAGCGCATGAAGAAGAGCAAGTGAAGACTAGTGCTGTACTCTTCAGAGTTTTTTTAGGTTACAGACACAGACAAATTTTTGGGAATAAATACTGCACTAGGGTGGGCTAACTCTTAACCTAAAATGTCACTGCCCCTAACCAGGAGCAGGTCCCAGAGCTGATGATTAACATAGTAAACATTGCCTAATATTGTTTTAATTTGGTTTCTACAACAGTTTATAATCATATGTACAGTGTACAATACATTTGCACACATGTACGCTACGTACTGGACATAGTAAGGTTACAGTACAATATTGTGCTAAAGTAAAGCTCTACCTAGTCGTCATCATCCCCTTACTGTTCTGTATAGCAAAAGTTGTTCCTATCTAGTAATACAGTACTGTAACCTAATACTCACTGATAATATAGTGTATATTATTGTAATACATGTACAGTAATATTACTACAGTACAGCTCAACTGTGCTTACTGTAAGTGTTCTAAACAACCCGTAGCCTACGCCGCTAATCTTGAAGCATGACATAACTTCTTATGTGTTGTTTCTTGCGAAGTATGTTATCTATACTTAACGGAAATAAAGCTTATTTTATAAATTGAAAACTTAAATATCTCGATGATAATTGTTTCTTTTAAATAAACGCACAAAAACTGTGCATTCGATTATTTTCAACAGCTGATTCTCTCTCTCTCTCTCTCTCTCTCTCTCTCTCTCTCTCTCTCTCTCTCTCTCTCTCTCTCTCTCTCTCTCTCTCTCTCTCTCTCTCTCTCTCTCTCTCTCTCTCTCTCTCTTTTTTTTTTTTACCCCCCAAAATTGGGGGAATTGCCCTCGGTAGATAGATACTGTAGATTATTTGAATATTGATATCGGCTTCTTGTATAATATTGGAACAAAGCAGGATTTCTAATGTATAGTATATTTGACACTGCTTCAATTTATATAAACTGGCAATAGACCCAGTCACTTAGGTAGAATTGTTTACAATTAGCCCATTTTTACAGAGTGTAGATCGTGGCCTTCTTTAGGCAAACATTTACGTTGAGGAGAAGGCTAAGCCATCTCCAGTGTTTATTTTGGAAGCCCATGTATTGCCGGGAGAATGTTTAGCTAGCTGTAGCTGAAGCTTCTGAGTACATGTTCAGGAGTAGGAAGGACCTCTGATCTACATCAGGGAGTTTTCAGGATTGTGGAGTGTGAGATGATCACCTCACACCAAAATGTGCTGGAATTCCTAGCTTGCAGACCACTAATGAGTAACCTAATGAAGACTTTATGTCTTGCAGGTAGGCTCTCAGTGGAGGGAGTGAGTAGCTAAGGCTACATAGTTCCAATGCACATGTACCCATTGCCAGTGTCGGTGATGCCACCTGTGATTGAGAGGTGATCCTCACAGGCCTCTGCAACAATGGAAGTTGAGTGCTGAAGTGTAGAGCATTGAAGGCTCTAGGGCTTATACAGTAATGTCTCACAACACAAAATTAATTGGTTCCGTAAGGGCTTTCGTAAAGCGATTTTTTCGTGTTGCGAGTCGCCCTTTACATGCAAATAGCCTAATTTGTTCCAGACCCTAGAAAAACACCACATTAAATGATAATAAAAAGGATATTCACCACTAAACAGTATTAAATATATGAAAAGTACTGTATTTTGATCATTTAATAATAAATTAACATTGATGATCTGTAAAAAAAGCGTTTAATTAGAGCAAACAGTAAAAATACAGTAACAAAAATGTGGAAACTTACCTTTGGAGTGAGGCGATGTCCGAGAGCGAAGTGCGGGCCGGTAGAGCAGGATTAATAGAGACAGGATTAGACCACCCGGTCCTTACTGCGCATATTTGTAACGTCATTGGTAGCAGGATTAAGAGTAAACTAAGAAAACAAAGAAACTAAGGGTCACTATGGGAATTGTTTGCCCACACGCCTTCTCTCTTTCACAACTTTGAGTGAGAGAGGTCCCTGTTAATCTCCAGGAACTGGTAATCTCCCACATAAAAATAGATAAAAATCTCATGGTTTTGTTTTTATTTCTTCCGTAGTTTTATGAGCCTTAAAAATCACAACCCAAATAATTTATCATAGAAAAGGATAATAAAATTCTGGTAAATTTCATGATTTATAAGTAGGTACACTTACAAAGAAGAAACAAACTACAACTTTTTAAATTTTTATTATTTTATTAGTTTTCTATTCTTTCTCTTCTGATGTCTCCCACAAGAGATGTTTTTGTTTAGGATTCGTATACACCGCAATAATAATAATAATCATAATAATAATTATTAAATAATTATAATAATAATGATAATAATAATAATAATAATAATAATAATAATAATAGTGGTTGCGATGATTTATAGAGATTCTGGTAACTGATGCAATTTAATGAAAATTCAGCTTTGTTAGATTCAAGGGACAGCACCATCTTGCATTAAAATTGCATTTCCTGGAGTTGGAAGCTGAAGGAGGCCCTGCTTCAAATTTCTTTTATAAGCAGTAGATTCAAAATGCAGGCTACAAACTCTTGCATTTTTAATATTAACTGGAGTAACATTGTAAAACTGCAGCCACTTCTGTTGCACCTCCAGATCTTTAGGAAAACGATGAAATTTCACGATTGAATTTTCCTTTCGTCTTCGACTTGATCTGCATCCATAAACGGAACAAGTACCCCTTATCTAGACTGACCAGGTGAAGAGAGCCTTAATCTGTTGTCGGTTTGAGACAGTTTCCTTGTTCTTCACTCTGGTATGGTCAAACACTGACTGATCCTTTCCTGAGCCTCGGTCAGTGTAGCCACGTGATGGCATGTGCGAAATTGTCTTATTTTGGTCGGAAGCGGTCTAACCCTGTCTCTATTAATTCTGCGGTAGAGGAGGATAAAAATGGCGGAAAACGTAAATACTTAACTTTACAAAACAGATTTATAAATGACAGAAAACATTAACACTTCATTTTAGGAAACGCATCTACAAATGGTAGGAATTACTGTATTAACACTTAACTTTATGATAAACAAAATGAAATTTCTCTTTTTTTCCATTTTCAATTTTTTTTTTTTTACTTTACGTTTTGTATTTTCTAAATTTAATTACACTACGTATTTTCTTCATCACTGCCACTTTTCTTTTGTCTCTTAGCTGGCACTTGGTCTGCTTCTACCAAAGGCCTCTTTCTAAAATAATTGTCCAAAGAAGCTTGTTTCTGCCTTCTTAAAATTTTCCTAAAATGACTCTAGCAAACTTCATTACAGTACTCAAGCGCACGACCTGTGAGAATTTTTTCTGGGTGTGTCTTTTTGTACAATAGCTACCATTTCAAAGTAGCCATCTAGACCCTCCTTAATTTCAGCCATTGTCAGTGGGGCATCCCCCCCTGCTATACTCTTCCTGAACAATGTTCACTCGCATGGCCTCCAACTCCTTCAGCTCATCCGTTATAAGTTCCTCTTGGTGCTCCTCGATAAGCTCATCAATGTCGGCCTCATCAACTTCCAGACCCATGGACTTCCTGAATGTAGCAATCTCGGCAACTTCAGATTGAGCAACAGGTTCAGGATCATCAACATTTCCGGAATCATCTTCAGTTTTGTCTGTGTGGAAGCCCTCAAAATCTCAAGCGGAGACAGCATCAGGCCTAAACAAACAGCAGATATTTAACACCTGAAAACCCCTTTCCTAACATCATATACAATACTGTAAATCAACATCAGAGTTTTAGGAAAACAATTCTGATTGTTTGCTTGTGTGACGTTCTTTGTTTTTCCGAGTTATCATAGCTCACAAAACCACAATAATTACATAAACCTTTATATTATATATCTATTTGATGATTTACATACTTTACATTCATATTTTGTTCTGCAAATTCAGGACACAATAAGTCTGAAATAATGTCAGACATTTCATATTCCGCACACAAAAAATTAATATCTGTTTTTCCACTTTCTCTTTCCTCTTTCTTCTTTTCCACTTCATAACAACGATTTCTGTTTCATAGAACTCGTGTTAGAGGTTGAGGGCACTGTTGTGGGTTTAGAGGCAGTAGCAGCTGAAGTTCTCAGAACTTTCTTGATCTTTTCTTTTTTTATTTGTGCTAGGTGCTCTTCTCTCATGTCTTTTGCCCTTCTCTGGAGTTGCATAAGCCTTTTCTTTGGTTTAAGCATGATTGTAAATATCTACAAGAAATAAGGGCAAAATAAACAGAAAAACAAAGGTACATTCAGAGATAAAAATTTAGTCAATATTCCTTCCAAGGGAGTCACGCAGACATTGGAGAACGCGGTTGCCAGATCTAGCAGCCATTCGTTCGTTTGTTCGTTGTATTGTAGCTAAGAGTTCCTATTGGCACGGGCCTTTCCCTTGTTCAGCCCGTAGGTAACCTGTAAAATACAGAAGGTTGGTTGTTAAAACGAAAGGAAATTTGAAAGGTTTTTAGTTGTAGAGACAGATGCAAACAGAGGAAGGATGATGGTGGTAGTGGAAGGGGGGCCATCATGTCACGGATAGTGGTAGTCAGAAAGGGTTGTAAGGCCTTTTACCAGTGTGGCTGCAGTCTTCCTGGCGTGTTGCGAGTTTATGTCCGCTTGAAGGTTGCCCCTCAACTGTGCTGTCTCTCTACATTCTAGTAGGTAGTGCAGGAGGCCCTGTTGTGGTGTGACGTCACAATGTTCACAGGGTCTTTCATTGTTTTCTAACATCTCCCAATTTGCTTTGTATCCCAGCTTGAGTCTGTGGATGCATACAGCCTGCTCTCTTGGTGTGTCTGTCAATGGGGAAAGCACTAGGTCCGTGGCCCATTTGTACCATTTGGCCGAGGGAGTTATTCTCTATCCACTTGTGTAGGTCTTTGATGAGATTTTCTTTGAGCTGTGGCTTTATTTTATTTTTTTTTATTTGTTGCAGTGCAGGCTATATGTGCACCTGTAGCCTGTCTAGCAGCCAGTCTTTTCCTGTGAGACTTACGAAATACATGTATAGTTTTCAGTTTACCTATTTTTATTATAAATAATAAAACACAAAACATAACTATTTTGACATATACTACGCATTGTTTACTATGCACTACGAACACGTGGTGCACGCAGGTGACATAAAAGCTATTATAAAATAATGAAATAAAATACTTAGAGGTAAGATTTCGCCATAATACTTCTGAACAATGTTGCCAATGCATTGGAGAATTTTTCTCTGTTTAACTCTTACACCAAAATTTTTCAATTTTTGGCCTGAAAAACTTATTCTTGCCCCTTAATTCTTTAAATCCTGAGTTTTATTTTATGCCATTGCATTTTAGTCACTTGATCCTAATATGATGTAATCTATGTCCAGCATTCTCAGTTTTAATTTTGTGTACAGTATATGTCGGTGGAGAACCGAGAACTAAATACTTACCTCTAGTAGTTTTTGTGCTGTTATTATTATTATTACTTGCTAAGCTACAACCCTAATTGGAAAAGCAGGGTGCTATAAGTCCAGGGGCTTCAACAGGGAAAATAGCTCAGTGAGGAAAGGAAACAAGGAAAATACAATATTTTAAGAACAGTAATAACATTAAAATAAATATTTCCTATATAAACTAAAAAAAAACTTTAATAAAACAAGAGGAAGAGACATAAGATAGAATAGTGTGCCCGAGTGTACCCTCAAGCAAGAGAACTCTAATCCAAGACAGTGGAAGACCATGATACAGAGGCTATGGCACTACCCAAGACTAGAGAACCATTTTGGAGTGTCCTTCTTGAAGAGCTGCTTACCATAGTTAAAGAGTCTCTTCTACCCTTACCAAGAGGAAAGTAGCCACTGAATAATTACAGTGTAATTGTTAACCCCTTGAGAAATGAAAATTTGTTTGGTAATCTCAGTGTTGTCAGATGTATGAGGACAGAGGAGTATATATAAAGAATAAACTAGACTATTCATTGTATATGTAGAGAAAGGGAAAATGAATGGTAACCAGAGAGAAGGATCCAATGTAGTACTTTCTGGCCTGTCAAATGACTCCACAACTCTTTAGCGGTAGTATCTCAAGAAGTTATGCAAGATGTTCTCAAAAAACAGGATTAGACTTTGATGATGAATTTATTTGTGGGGGGAATATTAAAAGCATAAAAATTCTATTTTTACTTGCTGAAATTCTCGTTTTAACCTTTAGTTGTCAACTACAGAGTTAATTTCTGTACTTTATTTAGTCAGTAACATCTCTTCAGGATTTGTTCAGCCTTGTGAGTTTTACTGTAATTTGAACCTTGAACCTTAAAATATATTTGAAGCTGTACTGCTGGAATAATGGTTTTACATTGAAAAAAATTTTTTTAAACTAAATAAATTTTCTTAACCGCAAATCTACGTTCCTCTCAGCCCACTGACCTGTAGCAAAGATTTCACAAAAGGATCAATACCTTTTCCTTATACCTTGCTATGCACCCAAGAATACAGCTGACACATGTTCATTACTAATACTGCTCTTCTGTTTGTTAGAACTGCATTGAATTACATTATAACAATGAAAATCTCACAAGTGTGGTCCATAAACAAGACTATTTATAGGTTTCTTATTATAAATTAATGTTTTATAAAAATTTCCATTTTTGTTTGGATAGGTATCACAAGAAATGGGCGTCACGGAAAAGGACCCCCACTATGTTAACCCATACTCAAAAGAAAACTCTCGTGTTAGTGGTGAATGGTCTCGAAAAAAGGATGGGGATTCCAAAGAAAAGAAAAAGCAACGAAAAACATTCAAGAAAGGTCCGCAGTTGTCGAGAAGTTATGGGGATCTATAGTGCATATTATGAATAAGTATAACTTTTTTCTTTTATTTAAATAATCTAAGATAGCAGTCTCCCTTGCACTTTAAATGTGATTTGAGAGTGGTCAGCACAAATGACAAAGCTTACATTATTCATTTTAAATGATACAATGAAACCTGTTGATAAGCATTGATAAATAATGCTGTGTTAAAACTTTTGAAACTGGGTGATAATTGCAGGAAAATTACCATATTCCTTAGTGGCACAGTATTTTGCTCAATATTCTTCACTAGTTTGATGTACAGCCTAGAAATTTGAAAGTGCTCTAGTGTGCATTTAGGAATTATATGGAGTTATTTAATGACATTACCTGTGAAGGACTTTATTTCCAAATTATATTTTTTATTTTATGTCTAATATTGCCTCACTGTAATGTTTGCGTGGTATCTTTGTAGGAGTGGGGGAGTGAAATGGATTTGCATAAAATGTGTAAATAAACCTGCTTTTGAAACTACAATATACATGTTTTCATACTCTTGTGTGCCTTAGATGAAGAAATTATACCATTTCCTGCCTCACTTTGATGCTTAGTACTGCCATGTAAGTGTTATACTTTATGAAATAAAGTGAATTCTATTAAATTGTTGTAGGTATTCCACCCTATTGTCAAGTTAATGAAGTTTCTTGGTTTACTACATTCATGAGAATAATTATATGTTGAATTGAATTCCAAAATGTTTTAAAATCTGATAACTAGGAAGGTCAAAAACTTTGAATGTTTTTAATGCATGTCACTTTTTTTTCCCACAATCCTCAGGTTGAAACATGAGTTTAGATGGATGTTCAGGCAATCATAAGGTAAGGGCAAGGCTAAGAAGGAAAATGAATACAAACAATGTTATGATCTTAAAATTGTTACAGGTTCTTTTAATAATTAAAATAAATGTTTCCAACAACCACCATTGAAATATGGGAAATGAATATAAAAAGAAACTCATGAAAAACACAACACATTTATTCACAAAGTTTTCAAAGAAAATCAGTGTTACCAATTCGGTTACTTTAACTGACAAATCAAATCAACACATCAATAGAAAAGGGGAACAGTCAGCAAGGTAAAAATACTTAAGGAATAGTTTTCTGAAGCTGCTGAGACGATACTTGTACAGAGACTTCAAGCTTGAGAACGTTGCAGAAGGGTGGCTGAAGTTCAGATGAAACTGGATAGATGACCGAATTCGAAGACGTCACAGAAAGGTTGGCATCCAGATGGGACATCAGAAGTCTTCTCCAAGAATTCGATGATAGTGTTGAACTAAGGCAGGCTGCAGGCATTGTTGGCTACTTCTCGTCACAAGCAAGGAGGGCTGGCTGCTTCAATTTGTCTCTTCTTCTCAGCCATAACAGGATTTTGGAAATAGGCGTTTGTCATCGGTTGGAAAATATCTCTGTCAGACTTCTGATTTTCTTTACTTCTTATCTCGTTAGGACTTGGTTCTCATCTGCTTTGGGCATAGTTCCTCTCTTGTCGTATGCCCTGTCCTATCTCCCTTGGACAATCTCTTCTTGAAGTTTATATACCCATGTATGAGCAGAGGTACTGTAATTACAGTGGGCTGTAGTCATTTTCATCGAAGGTATTTTTAAGAAAAAATTCTGCTTCTCGATTGGCCTCCTCAAAAACGCCTACTTTGATCACGCCATGGAAGCTTCTTTAAGAAATTTCTGATGTAATCTGGACCACGTGTTAAGTCATAACCAAAGGGCAGCACGTATCCACCCCTGATGACATATTTCATAAACAAAGATATCCCGTAGGCCGTTTCTCGAAATATGCTGACTCCACTAATTAAGACGATGACATCTTGGTCAAAACAGGAATCCCCTTATCGCTGCGTTTGTCAAGGTTCGGTTTACTTTCAAAATGCTGACGACAGTAAAGTGATGACAGGTTTGACCTAACAATATGGTTACTTTTTTTTTTAAAGCTTTGCAAGGAAAAAACGAATTCATCCCTAAACTGAGGAACTGCATGAAGCTTCAACTTAACATCAGCAAAACATTCTTCTTTCGCATTCCGTTCACACAACACAAAACTGTAGTGTTTCAAAAAAAAAAAAAAAAAAAAAAAAATTGTTGCTTGGGAAAATGCAAAACAAAAAAAATGTTTCTCTTATTCTGAAAAATCTCTGGAAAGGCTATCAACTATGACATTCTTTCCTTTTATATGAATTATCTGCAAATTATAATCTTGCAGCTCTAAACTCCAACGTATGAGACATTGTGGAAAAATATAGGAAAAATACAAATTATTTCTAAATGTATTAATTTTTATAATTATTATTGTAGATTGCATTTGGTTTTTTATACTGTTCAATGTGTTCATCTTCAGTCCCTTACTTAAAATTTTTCTTTTATTATAGAGTGACGGTGCCCTACACCAACTCAGTCCATATCAAGTGAATATATATTGCATTGAAAAACTTTTATTATTACAGGCGGCATTACAGTATTATAGGCATACACAGTCTTGAAACCATCCAGGATAAGAAAACTGACATTCATTGTGGTCCAAAGTCAATGATATGTCGATAGCAAATTTTGCTAATTTAAAATTTAGATAATCCATTGTTTTTAAATAAATTTATTGATGGATAAAACTTTTGTCAATATACAAAAAAAGCAAACTATTTATTCCAACTCAATGGAAGTAAAGAATTTCATCTGTTGTCTTCTTGAATGGTGCTTGATAAAAAGAAGAGACAGTAGTTAAGTGGATTTAGCATGGTAAGGGTTGATATGATTAATCAAAATTGTCATATGACCCACAGTTGGAGCCAGGGAGGCCATTCAGCACAGAGGTGCAACAGCGGAGAGAATCTGCAGTTGCACTATGCAAAACTTAGGAGGATGGACTACATAATAGAAGAAAGGGGGGGGGGGGGGTAATATAACAGCAACCTAGAAATGGGATTTACGGGCTAAAATAAACAGATTTTGAGCGAAGCGAAAAATCTATTTTTGGGTGAGATAGCCATGTCGTCCTGATGGAAGGTTCCTTCAGTAGCTTCCTAAGGGTATATATGACTACAGTAGATATTCCCAGAGAATTAAACTAAAGGTTTCACAGAATTCTAACTTCTGGTGCGAGTACCCATAAGGTTTCTCTTTAGGATATCGTATAACAACAGGGGACGTATGCTTGACACGCCACATAGCTATCTGCACCCCACATAGCGTTTATGCTTCGAGGGGGAAGTTGGGTGGCAAGTTATGGGAGGAGCCGATACAAAGTTCTCCTTCTCCGTTACTGTTACGGTACTCAGATGACGTCATGAACGACGCCATGTTGGCCGCCATCTTGGCTGATGTCATGACCGCGCGCCTTCTCTATTCCTTCCTGCGTCTAGGCCAGCCTCCATGATACAATAAGATTGGGAGGGGGCCTGTCAAGGCCTGAAATAGAGAAAAAGTGTGGGTCCATAAGGACGACATGGCTATCTCACCCAAAAATAGATTTTTCGCTTCGCTTAAAATCCGTTTTTTGGGCTCAGGCCATGTCGTCCTGATGGAAGTGTACCAGAGAATTAATGTATCGTGGATTTTTCCCTTTTGTAGTGCCTTCGACTTCTAGACAATATTCCTTTGGTCTAATGACCACAGAGACCTTGTGACATTACAGGTATATGTCACTTCAGATAAACATGTGCTATGTTACCGCTTCCTGCCCCCCCCCCCCCCCCCCCCCCCCCCCCCCCCCCCCCGCCAGGAAAGAGTCCTATTGGACGTAAGGAAAGTCTTGAAGTTACTTGATAAAGGAACTCATCCAGCATCAGAAGTACCCCGCCGGTCCTGGAGCCAGATAGAAGATAAGGTAAGTACAACGTGTTGGAACAAATTACTTTAGTCTAGATGAGTTTGTATCAATAAGGAAACAATAGTATATTCATTGTTCATACGTATTTACATGTTATAGAGGGAATTAAAACTCTCAAGCAGTATTTTATTACAATATTAGGGTGAAGTAAGATGCACGAGTAAAGTAAATTCTTGTATTTGGGCAAAAATAAGAATTAACATACATAAATGTTAATAATTGTAAATTGTAATGGAATGCAAATCAGTTACATAGACTTGGGACATTAATAGAAAATAAATGTGGTATCTGAATAGGAAAACTTGCCATCACACACGTTAATTCCATAGGAATTATAGTCTTTCTAGAATTTCTTATATACACTTCATGTTAGGAACATGTGGCACACGTGTTTTAGTCTATGTGACTTCATCTTAGTATAAGAACAGTCCGTAGTGTCACATGGTGGCACTATTCTCAGTATGATGTACACTGGGGTCAACACAGACACCCTTAGAGTTAGAGTCCCAAATAACTCACTGTTCATCGCAGCACTAAGCAGCAGGTTTTAACACACTACCTGCAGCTACCACGTATCTTTTCAATTCATGCACCTGCTTTGCATAGTGTTTGAAAAACACTCTTGAAGATTTCCAGCCTGTGAATGAGCGAAGACTTTCAAAGTCCATTGACTGGAAGAAATTTCAGAGAAGAGGCAACTTTCCTGGGATCGAGACCTGCGGGTGTACTGTCAGGATCCGCTCTGCGAATAAAGTAGGTGTTCTTCGCCCTTAGTTGTTTGAGTGATAAATCAGAACCTGATGTTTCCCCTTTAAAGAGCTGTTCTCCACCGAAGTCTGAAGTTCTTCAAAGATAGACCTTTAGGCTCTCCACTGGGCACAGAGAGATATCTTCCTTCAGAGGGCAGATTCTCCAGGGACCCCACCTTTTAGTGGGTAGCTTGTTCTTGGCGAGATACGTTGGGTCAGGAAAGAGGGTGAGCTCGCCTGTTTCTGCAAACTGGATTCTGGCCCAATTTCACTGACTCGAGCTCCCGAGGCGAGAGCAAATAAGAAAATCACTTTTTGAGTCAAATCTTTCAGAGGGCAGGTTTCATTATCCAAGCCTGAGGCAAAATGGAGCACTTTGTCAAGAGACAAGGAGATGGGTCCTCGGCGGAGGTGCGGGTCTGAATCTAGCACAATGCCTTCAGCAGTTTGTTAAAGATGTCACTAGACAGGTCTATTTGGAAGGCATATAGTAAGGGTCTTGTCAGGGCAGATTTGCAGGTGGAAATCGTGTTTGCTGCCAAGCCTTGTCCATGAAGGTGAATGAAGGACGACAAACAAAAATCTATTGATATCTCTGTAGGATTTCTAGCCTTGATAAAGGACACCCATTTCTTCCAAGGTGACTCGTATTGCCTTCTGGTAGATTTTGTTTTTATATTCCTCTTAGAAGTCTAAGCTTTTCTTCGAGATCCCAAACCTCTTCTTGACGGCTAGGGAGAAAAAATCATGAGATGAAGGTGTCGGGTTTTCTTTGATGAAGCGAAGACAGTCGACTTCTGAACCTGTTAGGTTAGAACTGGGTCCGGCAAGGGAATTAGCTTGGGTTGTAACTCCAGGATCAATGGGAACCAGTTGCTCCGGGGCCACTAGGGCCGCTATGCATTGGAAGGATCTCGGCTTGGTGAGGACTTTCAGCAGAAGGTTGAGTGGAGGGAACAGGTAAATTTTGGTCCATCTGGTCCAATCCAGGGACATGGCGTCCACCGCTTCTGCTCGGGGGTCCTCGTATGGGGCCACGTAGCGAAGAAGTTGTTTGTTGTCGCTCGTTGCGAAGAGGTTCGATCTGCAGTTCCAGGACTTCTCGGGAGATGAAGGAGAATGAGTCTGCGTCTAGGGACCATTCTGACTCTATCCGGGCTGTCCTGGATAGAGCATCCGCCGTCACATTGCGGGTGTGAAAAAAATTAATAGTAGTTGGGAAAAATACAAACCATTTCCAAATATAACATTTTATTCACTGTAAAGATTTCAATTTTTCTTAAATAGGTTTACATAGTTTGCAAGCAATAAATTTAACTTTTTTTTGTATAACAGAAAGTATTGTAATATTTTTTTGGTCCTACCCGTTGTCTAACCACATTTGTTTTTGCAGCACGCCCCTACTCTCTGTAGGGTTTTGGAGAGGCAACCAGAAGTTTAGTCGAGACGTGGCACAAGTAAAATGATTGTAAGGGTGCTGTATTATGTCCGAGTCTGTTTATAGGGTTAATCAGCTTTGATAAGAAAAAAATGGTAATGTAAACATTTCTGTCCTGCTACATGAGTCACTTCTCAAACTTGGTATTGACAGTGTGTTCTGACAGTGACCTATCTAGAGTTTTAGAAAAACATTTTAAGGATCAAGATATTGCTACTCCACATCATCAGATCACAAAAGGTGATTCCATACTGGAACTTAGTGATGGATAGTTCTTTTAAATGTTTGCCCCAGAACCAAGTGAACGTAAAGGGGCCTAAAACTTTCAAGTGTCATAACATTAATAGTAAACTGGAACTATTGAAATGGCATACTGGTACTTGCCCAAAGAGATACACGGTTAGGTGTGCCTTTGTTTATACATGTACTGTATAGGAACACTTATGAGTGTCCCACCTGGGGAAAAAAATTTCCTGTTTGTTTATCTGGTTACCCTGTTGCTGAAGCTTGATGTAAAGGGATGTTAATTTTGCCTTTGATTATTCTAATTGATATATTATTCCTAACTGTTTTTTTCAAATAAATATTTTTTTTTTCTTGTGTTTTATGAATATAGCATATCATTCCAGTTCCTTACACCAATGTGCCCCCCCTTCCCTAGCCACTGTTTTTTTAAGATCTCTTAAGGGGACCGTCCGCCATGTGGTATTGACATAACTTTCAGAAATCGAAAATTGTTTTATTGCTTCTATGTATGCGTAAACATGTCGTACATACTCCCCAGAAGTTTCAGCCCAATTATTTTTACAAATAACGAAGATATAGAGGTTTTTAAATGATGACATCATCCTTACTGTGTCGTCTGCATGACTGAGTTTGACAAAATCATGTTTGTGTGTTAATTTTGCATATCTATAGCGATTTTTCACTAATGTTTCGAGCTATCGTACGTCTGGCAGAAATGGAAGGCATTGGTAGAGTGTAGATGAACGAAATCTACTCCTACAATAACAGAAGCCAAAGTTTCCAAAGATGTATAGAATTTATAATGCATACGTTTGTTTACCTTGAAGTTCGTATGTACATTGTGTTTCCACTACGCCCTCGGGAACATTATAGCAAGGCCAATGTTATCTAAGGTTATAGAAAGAACAAATAGTCAATCGTTTTTCCAAACAATGAAGATATAGCGGTCTTTAAATGATGACGTCATCCTTATGGTGTCGTCTGTATGACTGAGTTTGACAGATGCGCAGTTCTCTCTCTCTCTCTCTCTCTCTCTCTCTCTCTCTCTCTCTCTCTCTCTCTCTCTCTCTCTCTCTCCGAATTATTTACCACTGCCATTTATACAAATACTTTAATTCTCTCTCTCTCTCTCTCTCTCTCTCTCTCTCTCTCTCTCTCTCTCGAATTATTTAAAACTCTCATTTATACAAATACTATAATAACAATGTTCAACTCTCTCTCTCTCAATTTAAACTGCCATCTATATCAGCCAAATGCTTTCATGATCTCTCTCTCTCTCTCTCTCTCTCTCTCTCTCTCTCTCTCTCTCTCTCTCTCTCTCTCTCTCTCTCTCTCTCTCTCATGTTTCGAAATCTCGTACTTCTGGCAGAAATGAAAGGCATTGGTAGAGGGTAGGTGAATGAAAACTACCAGCTACGAAAGCATTAGCAAAGTTTCCAAAGACATATAGAAATTATAATGCATGTGTTTATTTACTTGAAGTTTGTATGTTGATTGTGCTTTCACAACGTCCTCTGGAATTTTATAGCAATGCCAATGTTACATAAGGTGATAAAAAGAACAAAAAGTAAGTGGAGAACAAGAAAAAAGAACCAAGAAAGAGGGAAACATGGATAAGAGTACAAAGCTGAAAGCTGCTAATTAAAACACTGGCAACAATTAGAGATCGCTGGCAACTCATAACATAGGAATAGTAAACTGAGGGTTCAAATACCTCGTTTAGGGTGCATTTATGTAGGAATAAACAATAAAAGTTATCATAATAATATTATCTTGATTTCTTTTAGAAAAGAAGCGAAAGTTTGCTGCAAATCTTTGGGAGCTCATAACTCAAAAACATACTCATTCCCACTTAGGTACATTTTTCTCACTTATTTGTTGTTCGATATTAGAGAAAAAGATATCGTTGAAAAGAAGAATAAAAATCCCACAATTCTGTCAGACAAAATTTTGATTTTCTTTTTTACATTTTTTTTCACGATTATTTTCCGTCTAGACGAGGAAAAAAAATAAAAATTCATTAAAAAAAACAGAAAGGAAAATCAAAATTCTGTCTGACAGAATTGTTCGGTTGTTAGAGTAGTTTTTGTGGTATAAGTTTCTATACAATTGGTATGATAGTAGTGGGGAAAAATGTACCTAAATATTTTTTTTAAATCATGATTTTTGCTAATAAATCCAAAAGTTTTTGATCAGATGACTTGAAATTTTCATATGATGAAGGTATTATATGTCTAAAACATATATAGAAATTGTGTAATTTGGATCATTAGAAAAAAAAATGGCGGACATGGCGGACGGTCCACTTAAGTACAGTAATTTATCATAATTCTTTCCTCCCACAGTGTGTTCCTTTATTAATTATATTCCCTTTCACCTAATGTTCTTATACCTTTACTGTACTTATAATCAGCAAGCCAAAGGCAAGAGAAGGAAAGGTATGATAAATAACAAGGTTCAAGCTAAGTCCCCTTGCCCAGTATAAATTAAGGGGTGGTGCCCAGAGCTCCGTTCTCTTGACCTGTTACTTAGTTTTTTTTGGGGTATTACACCGTTGTATATTTGTTGTGTAGTGAACGTCGGGTTGTGGTCGGCATTCGGGCACTAGGCAGTTCGGGTACTACCTCTGGCCACAGTCCGCAAACCACTACAGCGGAATCCTTGTAGGTGAACTGCTGAGAGGTGCCATCTTTTCTTTTCCGTTAGGCGGAAGATGGGCAGCAACACTTGGTTGAGTTGGGGTGATCTTGAGCCTTGACAGTTGAGACATCTTACCACGACGTCACTGTCCAAAGTCAGTCAAATATGGACTGAGGGACGTGGGGACAGCCATGGCCTCCAAGATGTTGATGTGAAACGTCTTGAATAGGGAAGACCATGTTCCTTGAACTTGCCGTTGATGGGAGTGACCCCCCGATCCTTCTAGCGATGCGTCTGTATGGAAAACGACTGAGGGAGGCGGTAGTTGAAGAGGTACCGACCTTTTCAGGTTCTTTGCCTCCGACCATGGCTTGAAGAGTGATCATAGCCGGGTCGGTAGAGGTCTCTTGAGATCTCTTCGAGCGATTGATGCGTATCTGCTCCAGACTCCCGATGCATCTTCTAACTGTGCTCGTAGCACTGGGTATGTCACTGAAGCGAACTGAAGGGAGCCGAGCACCCGTTCCTGTTGTCGTCTTGAAATCCGTTTGGATTTGAGGAGTCTCTTGACAGAGCCTGCTATTTCCTTTCTCCTCTTTAGTGGAATGGAAAGACGGTGTGACTGAAGATCCCAATGGATTCCTAGCCATTGGAACTTCTGAGCTGGAGAAAGTCGAGCCTTTTTGGTGTTGATCTTGAAGCCCAAATGTTCCAAGAATTGGATCACCTTTGTGGAAGCTGGCAGGCATTCTTCTAAGGATGCTGCCCACACCAGCCAATTGTCCAGGTAAGCCATCACCTGGACGCCTTGTAAGCGTAGCTGTTGAACGATCGTCTCTGCGAGCTTCGTGAATATCCTTGGGACTATGCTTAGCCCGAAGGGCATGGCTCTGAAGGTGTACTGTCTTCTTTGAAGCCTGAATCCTAGGTAGGAGGAGGTCTGGCGGTTCATTGGAACATGCTAGTAGGCGTCTGCCATGTCTATCGAGACTGTGTATGCCTTTTGAGGCAATAGGGCTCTTATATGCTGAAGAGTCAGCATTTTGAACTTGTTCACTATGAACTTGTTGAGAGGGGACAAGTCCAGAATGACTCTGAGTTTGTCGGAGTCCTTGGGAACACAGAATAGTCTTCCTAGGAACCTGGTGGACTTTACCCTCTTAATCACTTCTTGCTCAAGAGTTCTTGGACGTATTCTTCCAGGACGGGGGTGGAGCGTAGGAAGAATCTGTGGAAAGCTGGTGGTAGTGTTACCCAGCTCCACCCTAGTCCGTTCTTAATGATGCTGTGAGCCCTGGGATCGAAGGTCCAACGATCCTGGAAAAGGCGGAGTCTTACTCCCACCGGAAGTATCTCATTGCTTCTGGTTGCCCGAGGGTTCACCACCTCGGCCGCTTGCTCCCCTTCCTCCTCTCCCTCTGGAGGGACGTCGAGAGGAGTCTCTGCCGGTGCCTCTACAACCTCTGGGACGAAAGGTAGTAGACTGCCTTTCGTAGGCGGGCGTGAAGGCTGGTGACTGAGCCACCACCGGCTGGGGTACCAGTTGAAAGGTCTGTTGGGGTCTGGGCCACCAACTGGGGAGCGGCTTGTGCCGGAAACTGGCGTTTAGCCTGACGTTGCTGAGGTCGAGGCTTGTTTGGTTTCTTTTTAGGTTGGGGGCCTTCATCCTGAGAAGATTTCCTTTTCTTAGACATGCCCCACTTGTGGAGAAGGTTCCGGTTCTCCGTGGCGGCCCTGTCAACGATCTCTTTCACGAGGTCATTGGGAAAGAGATCTTTCCCCCAAATGTTGGAGGAACTCAGGTTCTGTGGTTTGTGTTTGACGGTGGCATCCGCAAACACAACTCTCTGCAGGCTCTCTGTGCCCTGATGAAGGTGTAGAAGTCTTTAGTCAGGGTGGCGAGGTGGGTCTTAGCCAAGACCATGTAAAAGCCTGGGGTTCGTTGTTCCCCGGCCATCGTCTCCATTTGCACCTGGAGGAAAAGGGAGGCAGCCAGCCTCTTTCGTATCCTGCTCCCGATGTAGAAAGTAATCGGAGAGCTTAGGGAGGTTTTCGTTGAACTGCCGTCCAGCGATGTCCGCCTCCAACTTTCCCACGGAGAAAGTTAACTAGATGTCTTTCGAGTTCTTGTCGTCGGGAGGGAGGGCGAGGGAGAGGGGCCTACATTCCTCCAATGTAGGGCAGGGTTTCCCTTCCTCTACCGCCTTCAACACTGCTACAAGGGACTTCTCTGCGAAGGGTAAGACCATGGTGGCAGGAGCAAGAAAAGACGGGTGTTTCTTGCTTAGGGCCAGCACCTTGGAATTGGTGTAGCCCTTGCTCTTCAAGCAGCCGGCTAGCAGAGCTTGAGCCTTGGCATGGTCAAACACGATGACCTCTTTAGGCTCGGTTTCCTCCTTGGAAACGGGCTTGGACTTGAGACGGATGTAGCAGTCCAGGTAAGCTCAAAACTTGGCGAGAATTCCACCTCTTCAAGGGGAACGGCGCCAATCTTGTCGTTAACAAAAATCCTGCCACTCCTGATAGGCATGTGCCCGGCATGCCTCCATGGGTTCGTCACAGAGCAGGGTGGAAGGTCCTTCACGATGATCTTCCTCGCGGTTTGCTTTGACATGCAAAGGATTTCTCTCTTGAAATCTTCATCCCTCTGGCGTATCCTCTCGTCCAGGATCACAACCAAGGCTTGGAGGTTATCCACAGGTGTGTCCACTCTTGTGGATGTAGGAGTGGACGAGGTAGAGGGGATGGGTTCCGAAACGACTACGGAAGCTATAGAGGGTGCAGGGGCGCCTTCCTCTTCAGAGTCAGGAGCCTCCTTAGGTTCCTCTTCTTGACCCTCGGCCATCAGGGTCCTCTCGGTGGTGTCTGACACTTCTGACATCCGTTCCACATCGTCAAGATGAAAGTCTTGGAGTGCGTCCGATACGTCCGGTTCAACCGTCAGTTGGACACATGGGATCTCTGGCTTGGGAATGACAGCATCCGCAGATGCTTTGGGAAAAGAGCAGAGCTCTCATCTTCTCACTAGGGAGATAGGGCCCCGTGGCGTTCTTCTGGAAACCACGCACCCACTTGCGTAGTTTCTCGTGAGCAATGTCCATGGCCTCCGCTGACGGGGGAGCCTCGAACGCCTCGTTGAGCAGGTCCTTCCGAACAGTGCAGACCTGCGGGTCCCAGTATCGAAGAGATCCTTGGGTGATGGAACAGCTGGCGTGGGTTCGGCACGCCAAGTGGCCGTAGAAATCCGGGCGCCGAACGCTACAGAAGGCGCTCTCACACTGGATGTACTCCTCCTGTAAAGAAGAAAGGAGTTCATGAATATTGGGAAGTCTATAACATTGACTTAAAATAATTTTAGATTAGTCTTCAAGTAATTTCAATTACCATATAAGATTCCTTTCCAAGTGTAAGCTGAAAATGAAGCAGGAAGGACGCATACTTGTGAATCCCGCCCAGCCAAGTGCCACGACCTTACACCACTACTAACTCTAGGGCTTTTTTTCAGGTAAGTCGTAAGGGGGAAGTTATCCAGTAGGGATAAGTAGCACAGCTAGTACTTCCTCCAGGGTATTAGTAATGGTGAAGGGGAGAGAGCTGAGTTCATTCAGCATAGTGAAAAGGGGAAATGATTATCCCCAATTCAAGTAGGTCCCGGCAAGGGACTGTGCATGGATGCACAGAGTATGCTAGAAAGAATTTACTGCATAACTATACACTATAGTTTTCTGACTAGGGTATGTACTATACCATAGATGTAATGGCTATCGTATATAGCTATACAATAGGCACTGCCGGCGCATTGCCGGCAGGGTAGAAAAAAATGACAGTCCACTGTCATAACATGAATTAGGTGGAGCCGGCAACCCGCCGACGTGTCGGAAGCACACCAAGCGCCGACGAGTCTCCGAAAGAGAGTAACCCTTTCCAGCCTTCAGTCCATGTGGCGGGGAAAGGGCGAAAGCTTCGGGATTGATGGCAGACCGCCGGTAAGACGGCGGCCCCCGGCAGTCGGTAGGCAACCGGCTGTAGGTACTCCAACCCTGACTTCAATCTATGGGCCAGAGTGGAGACCTAGGCTAAGCTGTCGGCCGTTGCCGGCAGAGTGCAGTGGACCGGCACTTGATTGCGAGAGAGAGAAAGCATGGAGGAAGGAAGAGGGAAGGGCGGCAGCTCACTACCCTAACCTCGCCTGCCTCGAGGAGGGTTCAAATGGAAGGAAGATTCTTGTCAGGCTTCCATCCAGCCGCAACTGAGCCGGCAGTCAGCTAGAGTTGCGGATGGCAGTCCAAGGGAGGGCCGAAGAACACTCTAAGATAGGGAGGTCTTCCGCCGGCAGACCGACCTGTCATCCGCTATCCCATAGTTCAACTATATGCGGGAAGCTTAGCAGTTCAGACTAACAGGCGAAAGGACCGGGCCGACCCCACAATCCGCCGGCACTCGGTCGAGTTGTAGGATGGTGGACAGAGGTGTGATGGCTAGGCCATCACCAAAGGACAGAGGGAAAAGGGGGAGAGGGTCCTGAGAGGGAGTGCAGGGGTTGGTGTGAGCCTTCCCCAACACTCCAGGGGGGAGTTCTGTTTCAGTACCGGCACTATCCTAGGTATAGGAAGAATTCGTTCTCCAGCCTAGGGTAGGTTAGTACAGTAAAAGAACGGCATGGACGTGCCGTCCAAAACTATAAAGAAACAGAATCCCATGGCCTGCATAACCTAGGCTAGGGGAAGCATATCCCCCAGCCTGGAGAAGGCAGGTGTAGGACAAGTTGCTAGGCCACAGGGAGGAAGGGTTTTAACTCTACCAGGTGTGGCCTAGGGGGGAAGGGCAGAGACCCTTCCCCTATTGCCGTCCAGCGAGGACCCCAAAAGGAGAGTTCATTCACCTAATGGGGTAACTGGGGGTAAACGACTGATACTCTGAGGTTCTGTCCCCAACTCAAAGCTCATGAACTATGGCAATAAGTAGGGAAAGAAAATCCTAGCCTGACCTCACCTGAATGCGATTCAGGGTAAGGAGAGCTAAGATGTAGCCTAGGCTACCTCAGAGGGAGGAGAGATTACCTTAGTACGAAGGTAACCAGGGAGGTGAGAAAGTATACAAAAGCCCTAAGCCTTAGGTTAGGGGCAAGGGAGACGACTACCAAGATCATCGAAACCCTTTGTATACTTCCTAGAAGGAGAAAAACCCATGTGCAATCACTGAATCTTATATGTATAAATGCCTGATATCTTCATTTCATAATTTAACACAAGGAACACTTATTATATCAAGCATGAAAGTAAACTAAAACGCCTAGGCTGTCAAGCCTAGGGGGTAGGCTAGTACTTCTAGCGTCGTAGATTCGGCTACCTACATTCGCCGAAAACGAATATTATCAGCATAATATAACTAATTCCTAGCAATGAAGACTAAATAACTGATACTGATATTAGTTATGAAACCGGGAAGGTTGTTCTGGCTAAATAAAGCATGCGGTGTGAACAACAGCGTCAGAGACGCCTCCGGTTAAGGCAACAGCTCTGCCACAAAACACAGTATTTATAGATAAAAAAGTGTTACTTTACAGCCTGAGCTGATTTATAAAATATGAGAATATGGTACTCAACTTGCTAGAAGCAGAAGAGGTTAAAGATTGCGACATGATGAAACTAATAGCGAACAACTGGGGAAAAAACATCTGGTCATACACACTACAAGCGAAGGATGGAGATGGCGCGCGGTTGTGACGTCAGCCAAGATGGCGGCCAAACATGGCGTCGTTCATGACGTCATCTGAGTACCGTGAAGGAACCTTCCATCAGGACGACATGGCCTGAGACCAAAAAAGCATACGATGCGAACGACAGCGTCGGCGACGCCTCCGGTTAGGCAATAGCTCCGCCATAAAAACAGTTTATTACGAGAGAAAAACGTTACTCTACGCCCAAAGCTAATTTATACAGTATAAGAAGTAAATACTCAACTTTCCAGCGACAGAAGAGGCTGAAGATAGCGACATGGCTGCGTAAATAGCGTAAAACTGGGAAAACAACGCCTGGTCAAAGACGCTACTACGAAAGGAATGGAGTTAGCGGGTGGGGATGACGTCAGCAAGATGGCCGACGCATATAACGTCATCCAAGTGCCCATAACAGTAACGGAGGAGGAGAACTTTGTAACGGCTCCTCCTATATCTTGCCACTGATTTCCCCCCCTCAAAGCATAAACGCTATGTGAGGTGCAGATAGCTATGTGGCATGTCAAGAATACGTCCCGTTATTATGCGATATCCTAAAGGACAACCTTAAGGGTACTCGCGCCAGTAGTTAGAATTCTGGAAACCTTTAGTTTAATTCTCTGGGAATATCCACTGTAGTCATATATACCCTTAGGAAGCTACTAAAGGAACCTTCCATCAGGACGACATGGCCTGAGCCCAAAAATACCTATTGACAATTTATTGGCAAGAATTGACCAACATGAAATAACAGGTATGATATACATTCTAGTATATATAATGAGAAACATTACAAGTAAATTAAACAGAAAATTCTTGTTTTCACCTGAAAGGGAAAGCTTGATTAATCATTGCCACAGTAATTTGAAAATTTGATAAATTTTTTAATATATATTTTCATAATGTTAAATGTCTATTCACACTGTATAAGTACACACGGCACTAGTGTTATGTATATGTTTCTTCACCTTATCTAATTAGAACAGTCCATAGTGTCCCCTTGGAGACACTCCCATTAAAATATTGCACTTAAGAGGTGTCAATACCTTCACCTTGTTAATTGATCATCCCAATCAATTCACTGTTCTTCGCAGCACTAGAGGACAGGTTTTAGCACACTTCCTGCTGCCACCATAAATCGCTTAATCTCCTGCACTTGCTTCGCATAGTGCTTATAAAATACTCTGGATGACTTCCATCCAGTGTATGAGCGAAGACGCTCAAAATCCATGTACTGAAAGAAATTCAGTGATGAAGTGATTTTCCTTAGATCATGACCAGCAGGTGTACTGTCAGGATCTGCTCTGCGAATAAAATAGGTGATCTTCGCCCTCAGTTGTTTTAGGGATAAGTTTGATCCTGAAGTTTCTCCTTTAAAGAGCTGTCCTCCCCTGAAGTCTCAAATTCTTCGAAGATAGACCTTTAGACACTCAACTGGATACAGTGAGACATCTTCCTTCAGAGGGCAGATTCTTCAGGGACCCCACCTTTTAGTGGGTAGCTCGTTCTTGTCGAGAAATATTGGATCAGGAAAAAGATTGTTCTCCCGCTTCTGTAAACTGAACATGGCCCTCATCTCTAGATAGGGCCACTATTTCACTAACTCTAGCCCCTGAGGCTATAGCAAACAGGAAAATGACTTTCTGAGTCAAATCTTTCATGGAGCAATCCTCATTGCTCACTGTCGAAGCATAGTGTAGGACCTTATCTATGGACCATGAAATGGGCTTTGGAGGGGCTGCAGGTCTAAGTCTAGCACATGCTTTAGGGATCTTTTAAAGATGTCATTTGACAAGTCTACTTGAAAGGCATATAGTAGTGGTCTAGTCAGAGCTGATTTACACATAGTTATCATATTGGCTGCCAGACCATGTTCATGAAGGTGGATAAAGAAGGACAAACAGAAGTCCATTGAGATTTCTTTTGGTCCTTTTGCTTTAACAAAAGCAGCCCACTTTTTCCAAGACGATTCGTATTGTCTTCTGGTTGACTTAGACTTACACTCTTCTAAGAAGTCTATACTGCCTTTCAAGATCCCAAATCTTTTCTTAACTGCTAAGGAGAGAAAATCATGAGATAAAGGCTTTGGGTTCTCTGTGATGAAGCGAAGACAGTCGACTTCTGGACCTGTTGAGACAGTGCTGGGTCCGGCAGAGGGACCAGCCTCAGCTTCAGTTCCAAAATTAGGGGGAACCAGTTGCTCTTTGGCCACTTGTGAGCCACTAGAACTTCCGTTCCCCGAAAGGATCTCAGCTTGTTGAGGACCTTCATTAGGAGATTGGTAGGAGGGAACATGTAGATCCGGTTCCATCTGTTCCAATCGAGGGACATGGCGTCCGTCGCTTCCGCTAGAGGGTCCTCGTATGGGGCCACATAACGAGGTAGTTTCTTGTCGCTCGTCACGAAGAGGTCGATCTGCAGTTCCGGGACTTGACGTAAGATGAAGGAGAATGAGTCTGCGTCTAGTGACCATTCTGACTATCAGCGTGAACCTGGATAGAGCGTCGGCCGTCACATTGCGGAACCCTTGAAGGTGAACTGCTGATAAATGCCATCTCTTTTTTTCCGCCAGGCGGAAGATGGACAACATCACGTGGTTGATTTGGGGTGATCTCGAGTCTCGACGATTCAGACATCTCATTATCACCTCGCTATCCATGATCAGCCTTATATGGGCTGATTTGCGAGGGGAGAGTTTCTTCAGTGTTAAAAAGACTGCCATGGCCTCCATAAAGTTGATGTGGAAGGTCTTGAATAGGGAAGACCAAGTTCCTTGAACTTTCCGTTGATGGGAGTGACCTCCCCATCCTTTCTTCGAGGCATCCATATGGATGGTGACTGATGGTGGAGGTGGTTGCAAGGGCACAGTCCTCTTCAGGTTCTTGGCCTTCGACCATGGCTAGAGAAGTGATCGTAGTAGGGTCGGTATCGGTCTTCTTAGATCTCTTTGAGCGTTTGATGCATATTTTCTCCAGACTCCTGACGCATCTTTTAGCTGTGCTCTTAGCACCAGGTCTGTCACTGATGTGAACTGGAGAGAGCCCAGTACTCTTTCCTGTTGGCATCTTGAGATCCTGTCAGATTTCAGTAGTCTCTTGACAGATCCTGCTATCTTCCTCCTCTTCCCTGGGGAAATGGAGAGACGGTGTGACTTTTAAGTTCCAATGGACTCCAAGCCATTGAAACTCTTGAGCTGGAGATAGTCGAGACTTCTTGACGTTGATCTTGAATCCCAGATATTCCAGGAAGTGGATCACTTTGTTGGAAGCTTGCATACATTCCATCCTGGATGCTGCCCACACCAGCCAATCGTCCAGGTACGCTACTACCTGGACACCTTCTACGCATAGTTGTTGAACGACTGCGTCTGCAAGCTTTGTAAAGATCCTTGGGGGTATGTTTTGTCCAAAGGGCATGGCTCTGAAGACGTACTTCTTCTTCTGTAGCTTGAATCCTAGGTAGGAGGAGAGAGGGCGGTTGACTGGAATGTGCCAGTAGGCATCTGCCAGGTCTATCGAGACCGTGTACACCCCTTTTGGTAGTAGAGTCCTTATGTGTTGAAGGGTTAACATCCTGAACTTGTAGTTTTCTATGAACTTGCTGAGTGGCGACAAGACCAGGATGACTTTGAGTTGATCTGAGCCCTTCTTGGGAACACAAAACAGCCTTCCTTGGAATTTGATGGACTTCGCTCTCCTTATCACCCTCTTGCTCAAAAGTTCTTGGGTGTATTCTTCCAGTAGGGGGGTAGAGTGTTGGAAGAACTGAGGGAATGGTGGTGGAACCTCGTTCCAGCTCCATCCAAGTCCGTTCTTGATTAGGCTGTGGGCTCAAGGATCGAAGGTCCAACAATCCTGAAATTGTTGGAGTCTCCCTCCCACCTGAAGCAACTCATTGCTACTGGTCTCCGGAGGACTTACCTCCTTTACCGTGTCCTCCCTTGCCACCCTTATCTCTTGGGGGGTATCTAGAGGAGCCCCGTTTAGACCCTCTACCTTTGGGACGAAAGGTAGTGGTCTGCCTCTCAAACCCAGGGTTGAACGCTGGTGATTGGGCAACCAGCTGCTGAGGCACCATGTTCAAATCTGGGGTCCTACTGTTGCTGGCTGTCGTCTCAAGACAAATTTGTAGAGACAGAGATGCAGCCAGTCTTTCTTTGATCTCTTGCTCCCTACGCAAGATAAAGTCAGACAACTTAAGGAGATTTTCACTGAACTGCCGTCCAGTGATATCTGCCTCCGACTTCCCGACTGAGAAGGTAAGGTGGACTTCCTTCCAGTCCTTGTGATCTGTTGGCAGGGCTAGGGAAAGGGGCCTACACTTCTCTTTTATTTTGCCACTTATCCCCCTCGAAGGGTAAACACTATGCGGGGTGCAGATTGCTATGTGGCGTGTCAAGAATACGTTCCCTGATATTATGCAATATCCTAAAAGGAAACTTTAAGGATATTCGCGCCAGCAGTTATAATTCTGGAGACCTTAAGTTAAATTCTCTGGGAATATCACTGTAGTCAAATATACCCTAGGAAGCTACTTAAAGGAACCTTCCATCAGGACGACATGGCCTGAGCCCAAAAATATCTTTACAAGTATAATTATGCCTAAATAGCTTTCATAATCTATTAATGCTATTTCAACCGGGAAAGTCGTTCTACTAATTAAATAACACATGCCTAACGAACGACAGTGCCCATGGCACCTCCGGTAACAGGCCTAGCTCATAAGCACAATAAATTACTCTAATTTCACTGTGAAACAGGAGCTAAAATTATACACATTGTAAAGAATCAATACTCAACTTTCCAGAGGCAAAAGAAGCTGGAGATTGCATAATCTCGCAGAATTGATTGAAAAGGTTAGATCAACAAGGAACACCACCGTGAGAATTCGCTACAAAATTAGGAATGACCACCATCTTGATACTCAATAGTGGTATGGGAAATAGGGTAACCTTGATAACGGCTCCCCTTCCAAAATTGCCACTCTTCCCCCTCGAAGGGAAAAAGCTATTCGGGGTGAAGATCGCTGTGTATCGTATCAAGATAAACGTCCCCTGATTTATGCGATATCCTTAAGAGAATGTTAAGGATATTTGCGCTAGGAGTTAGAATTCTGGAGACCTAAAGGTAAATTCTCTGGCAATATCACTGTAGTTCATATATCCCTTGGAAGGTACTATTAGGAACCTTCCATCAGGACAACATGGCTTAGAGCCCAAAACTAAAATTATCAGATACTCGTGTAAGACATCCTCCAGGAGGACAGGCTCACACTGACGATGGAAGACGGGCTCAAAGGCATACGGGTATGTGGTGGGTCCTACAGGATAGCTCACTGCCCTAATGCTCTGACAGGACCGCCCGGACTGGCAGAACTGCCTTGACTGCTTGGACTGCTAGTACTGACTTCTCACCCATTCACCGGTCTCGACGTTTCCTCGTAAACAACAAAAAGAGAAGGAATCAACAATTTGCCAATCATAACTATGGTAGCACGAAGGACTGTAAGCAGTAACAAGTATTTATTTTTCTTAATGTGGTAATACTAAAATTCAATATTTACGAATCCTTCCTGCCGCTGTAGGCAAGTACTGTACATTAGAAATTTATTTTTTCTGTATAGTACTCCTACCCTGATGAGGTGGTATTGGAAAAGTCCCAGTGCACAGTTTTCCATTTAAAGAACTTCGTAACAACTTTCTACAACGAGTCACACTTCTACATACCTTCACACACAGCTTGCGCAGGCCGCAAACCTTGCATAGCAAGGTTCTAGCGCGGTGCAGGGGCTCCTTATCTCTTGAGTACTAACATACTGAGATAAGGAGCCCCCGGGTAAAGCCAAAAAGCCAGACTGGCTGGGACGTTCACCCTTCCTAATGGGTGAGTCGTCTCTATTAAATAGCGTGGTTTTTATTCCAGTTACTGAACAAATAACAAATTTGTAGATAATTTGTATTTTTCCTAACTATACAACCTTAGCTATTTAACCAAACTTGCCCGCCAGCCCTATCCCCCTTGAAGTCCTACCTCCAAGCAAAGTGAGCTTAATCACAGGTGTGTGAGGGGGAGCGGTAGCAAGCTACCCTCCCTAACCCCCCGGTAACTAGCGGTGTGGGTTGTTAACCCTCGTTAAAAATTAATGGCTCGTCATTTCAGCTATGCCGAAAGTAATACCCCTATTAAATAGCTAAGGTTTGTATAGTTAGGAAAAATACAAATTATCTACAAATTTGACATTTTCATACTCTGTGTCTCTTAGATGAAGAAATTATACCATTTCCTACCTAACTATGATGCTTAATACTTACCCTTGTAAATGTTATACTTTATGAAATAAATTGAATTTTATTAAATGGTAGTAGGTATTCCATCCTTTTATCAAGTTAATGAAGTTTCTTGGTTTACTACACTCATGAGAAAATCAAAAGTTGAACTGAATTCCAAATGTTTTAAAATCTGATAACTAGGAAGGTTAAAAACTTTAAATGTTTTTAATGCATGTCACTTTTTTTCCCACAATCCTCAGGTTGAAATATTAGTTTAGATGGATGTTCAGGCAATCATAAGGGGCAAGGCTAAGAAGGAAGATGAATAAGAACATCCATCTACATACAAGCATCCTACTTTACCTTTCTTCTTAATCTTTCTAGATTAACCCAATTTCACATCTTTAGGGCATTTTTTACACTTAGGATGTCTTGATACTTTCAGGTGTTCCATTTCTTTGGGTTATTTAAACTTGAGGCATTCACCTTCCTCAGTTGGTACTTGGGCAAACAGCTTTGTTTACAGCTTCTGTTATTGCTGTTTTTTGCTATTTCTCTGGCACTTGGAAATCCCTTTACCATTATAGCTGTCAGATATGAAGCTGCTTTGCTACCCTTAAAATTTCTCCTAATCTTACCATTATAAAATAATAGGATAATTTATCTATTGAATCACCTTAAGGGGACCGTCTGCTATGTTGTGCATTTTTTTTTCTAATTATTCAAAATACACCATTTCTATACGTCTTAAAATTACACCTTCATCATATAAAAATTTTAAGTCATTTGATCAAAAACTTTAGGATTTATTAGCAGAACTCCTGATTTAGAAAAATAAAAAAAAAAGTAAATTTTTCTCCACTGACACCAATTGTATTGAAAATCATACCATCAAAACTTCTTTTTGGGCGAGATAGCCATGTCGTCCTGATAGAAGGTTCTTAGTAGTAGCTTCCAAGGGATATATGAACTACAGTGATATTCCCAAAAAATTTACCTTTAGGTCTCCACAATTCTAACTCCTGGCGCAAATATCCTTAAAATTTCTCATAAGGATATCGCATAAATCAGGGGACATATATCTTGATACGACACATAGCGATCTTCACCCCGAATAGCGTTTTCGCCTTGAGGGGAAGAGTGGCAATTTTGGAAGGGAAGCCGTTATCAAGGTTACCCCATTTCCCATACTACTATTGAGTATCAAGATGGCGGTCATTCCTAATTTTGTAGCGAATTCGCACGGTGGTGTTCCCTGTTGATCTAACCTTTTCGATCAAATCTGCGAGATTATGCAATCTCCAGCTTCTTTCGCCTCTGGAAAGTTGAGTATTGATTCTTTACAATGTATATAATTTTAGCTCCTGTTTCACAGTGAAATTAGAGTAGTTTAATGTGCTTAGGAGCTAGGCCTGTTACCGGAGGTGCCATGGGTGCTGTCATTCGTTAGGCATGTGTTATTTAATTAGTAGAACGACTTTCCCGGTTGAAATAGCATTAATAAATTATGAAAGCTATTTAGGCATAATTATACTTGTAAAGATATTTATGGTATACATAATTTTCCTCTTTCAATGTTGATAGTATACGTTAAGAGTTTCGGTGATTTAGGTAACCGAGATCTCGTCTTGCCTAGGTTACCTAACTTAGGCGATGTAGTATACTTTCAGACATTTCCCCATTTACCCTTGTGTATTGTTTTATCAATTCTAAGGGAGATAGTATATCTCCTAGAATTATATAATTCAATACTGTCTCCTTAGAGAGTCATAGGTAATCCCTCTTTCCCTCTGAGTGCCGCTGCAGGCGGCAACCCTTTCTGGTCTTGCCATAGAGTAGTTACTCCGGCTTGACTAGGCTAGGGTTTTTCTGTCTCCCACCTTGCCGGCGAGTGTCCAGCTTTGGTTTTCGACAGAATCTCAGAGTATTCAGTCTTTTGCTGGCGGCAGGCCGGCAGGGTGAGTAGTCACTTCCCTGCCGGCATAGGAGGCTAAGCCTCCCTAAACCGCACCTGGGGTGGTGGTATGTTGCCGCCACCTTCTCCCTGCAGTTTAGAAGACTAGTCCTATGCTGGCAGACCCTGGGCTGAAGAATAGATATTCTTCTACAGCCTAGGATGGTGCTGACACTGAAATGAAGTTTCTCTTTTGTTGATAGGGGGCGGCAAACCTGCCAGCCCCTCCTAACACTATTTCGGCGGACACTAGGTTGAAAAATAGACATTCTTCTGCCGCCTAGGACAGCGCCGATACTGAAACAGAGTTTCTCCCTTGTGTAGTGGGGGCGGCAACATTGTTGCCGCCTTTTACACTTGATATAGGACCCTTTTCCCTGCCCCTCTCTGTCCTTTACCTATGGCCGTCATCCTGCAATCTCACCGCTTGCCGGCGGGTTGCGGAGCTGGCCGGGCTCCTACATAGCATCTGTGTGACGGCTGCTGGGATGAAGACCCTTCTGTCACCAAGGTTCTTCAGTCCTCCCTTGGACTGCCGGCCACAAGTCCTGTTGCCGGGGTACTAACCTGGCCAGCCGGCGCCGACAGGTACTGACGCAGCCAGCAGCATGCCGACTGTACCAGTGCTGCCGGGTACTAGCCTGCCAGCCATATGCCGGCAACGGTACTTGTGGTTGGATGGAAGCCTTAATGATGCATTCTCCCCTTCCATTTGAACCTCCTTTCTGGGGAAAGGCGGTAAATTATATATTTACATCCTTATTTAGTGTAAACATACACAGTAATAAGGCAGTCCTTCATTCCATGCTTTCTCTCTCTCCATCAGCTAGTATGCCGGCAGGTCAGTCCCGTCAGGGACTAGCTATGCCGGCTGAACTACAGTATATGATTATACAGTAGTCAGTATATTTGCAGTATAGTATATACTGCAGATAGAAAACTATGGTATATATTATACTAGTTGTTATTTTTCAACATATCTTGGGTATCCTTGCCTAGGCATTTGCTGAGACCAATCCTATATTGAAAGAATAGAATTTCTTCAATACTCTGATTAGAAATCAGTTTACATTTTACCCTACAATATTAAATAATTTAGAAGGGCCAGTGGTAGTACACTTTCTATCCTTAAAGGTTAGAATCCTTGTCTTTGAGCTTCCCTGATCAGGAAACTCTATGGTTTTAATATTGGAAGGGAAGGTCACAGCAATTGGCTGGGTAGGATACACAAATATGCGTCTTTTCTAATTTATAGTCCAGTCGGCGACATACCTGCTGGACCGTGCCGCCAGGTGCTAGCCATGCAGGCAGCACACCGGCTGAACTACAGTATATGATTTTACAGTAGCCAGTATTTTTTGCAATATAGTATATAATGCAAATAGAAAACTATAGTATTATTATACAGTAGTTAATTTCTAACATAGCTTGCGTACCTTTGTGCAGGCTTCTGCTGAGACCGAATCTATATTGAAAGAATAGAATTCCTTCAATACTCTGATTGGAAATCAGTTTATACTTACCCCACAGTATTAAATAATTAGAAGGGTCAGTGGCAGTGTACACTTTTTCTATCCCTAGGGGTTAGAACCCTTTTGTTTTGAGTTGCCTTGATAAAGGAAACTCTATATTTAAGACTGGGGGGGGGGGGAGGATACAGCAACCCTTGATACACAAGTATGTGTCTCTCACTATTCCTTTCTAGCTTACTATCCTAAGCTATATTAATTAAAAGATGACTAATTACATATTGCTTATCAGGTGAGATAAACAATCATATACTCATTCTGCTTTCCTTTCTTTACAGGAGGAACCCCAGATGAAATGTGATGCAGTCTTCTGCAATCTTAAGAGTAAGTACTTTTATGGTCATAAAGCATGCAGGTCTCATGTCCCCTGTGATATTATTACTGAATTCCTGCAATATTGGGACCCCAAGTCTGCAATATCTGCCGGACCTTAGTGATTGAAGGTTTTCATGATCCTAAGTCAATGGAGTCTAAGGATGCGGCTCGTAAGAAACTACACAAACTACAGGGTAAGAGGGTTCCAGAAGATCTCTCTGAGACCATACCTATCTAACGATAGGATGCGTAGCTTACTGTTCCCGAAAGCAAGTAGTGAAATAATGGTGCCCAAGCACGATTCACACCTCCCTGCGTCCAGATTGCCATCGAGACGGAGGGCATGAAGGCACCCCTGGAAGAAGATGACGATGTCGTGTCAGAATTACTTCCGTCTGTGCCGGGCCTGGAGCCGTTAACCTCGACGTCTTCACCTTCTACCCCTCTATTAGACAAAATGGGCCAGTTACTGGCCCATCTCACGGGTCTAATGGAAAACTTTCGCAAACAAGGCGAAACAAAGGAAGCAAAACTCAAGAGAGCTCCGTGAAGCTCCACTCATCGCCTCCCGAGGGTCATTCAAGCGACCCAGAGACCAAGACCTCCTGACATGCTCCAAAATCAAACCCTGGAGGTACGCGGAGCTTATGCCAATTTTGGACGGCAAACTCTACATCTCAGAGAAGATGGGAGCTGTCCCTTTGGACGAAATCCAGTTTTGGCCAAGCTTTAGCACTTTTCCTGATTGCTTTATTCGACTGAAGCATGAACCAACGCCAGGAAAAGAAATGGAACCGAAGGAAGTCATGGTTCTCAACCACCATAAGGCACAGGCTATCTTGTCAAGTAGCGTGAGAAAGGCGGGTTACTCGATGTCGGAAATGTTCGCCCTGAGTAAGAGACACCCTACCTTTCTTGCTCCTGCTTCATTAGCATTCCCCTTTACGTGGAAGGCATTTAAATCTGTTGCCAAGGCAGTGGAGGCAGGCAAACCATGCCCTGCACAAGGAGTGCAGGCCTCTGTCACTAGCCTTGCCCATACAGGAGAAGGATTGGAAGTCCACTTAACCTTTTCAGTCGGGAAACTGGACGCAGACATGGAAGGACGACAGTTTAGCAAGAATCTCCCTAAACTTTCTGAGTTTCTTTTGTGCAAGGAACAAGAGACAAAGGAGAGACTTGCGGCCTCCTTATCCCTACAAAACTGCATAGAGATGTGTTCAGCCCATCGAAGTACCCCAGATATGCTCATGGTCTTGGCCAAAGTGCATATGGCCACCTTAGTAAAAGACCTATATGCCTTTATGAAGGCTAGGAGAGCCTGTAGGGACTTCGTGTTCGCTGCTGCAACAGTGTAGCATGAACCCAGGAAGCTGATATCTTCCAACATCTGGTGTAAAGACCTCTTTCCAAACGAAGAAATCAAAGAGGTAATCGAGAAAGCCACCACGGAGAATAGGAACCTTCTCCAGAAGTGGGGCATCTCTTCAAAGAGGAAGCCTTCCCCGGATGTGGGTCCCCAACCTAAAAGGAAGACGAGAAAGTCTAGACTTTTTCCTCGGTCTGTTCAACAACATCCCACAGTTTCTATGACTGCGGTGCCCGAGGCAGGCGGTCGAGGAGGTAAACCTTCTGATCAGTCGAAGCAAAGAGATGCTTCTGGTAGGAGGGAGGCTCCAATAGGATCGTTGGACATTCGATCCTTGGGCCTAAGGCCTAATCAAGATTGGACTAGGATGGAAACTAGACATGCCTCCACCATCATTTCCTCAACTCTTCCAACACTCCAACCCTGTATTGGAAGAGTATACCCTATAGCTCTAGAGCATACAGGTTATAAGGAAAGCAAAGTCCATCGAATTCCAGGGAAGGCTGTTTTGTGTTCCCAAGGACTCAAGAAAACTCAGAGTCATTCTGGACTTGTCGCCACTCAAATTCAAAAGAAACAGCAAGTTCAGGATGTTAATCCTTCGACACATAAGGACCCTATTACAAAAAGGGGCATTCACAGTCTTGATAGACCTCACAGGTGCCTATTGGCAGCTTCTGGTCAGTCGCCCCCTCTCCTCCTACCTAGGATTCAAGTTACAGAAAATAAAGTATGTCCTAAGAGCCATGCTCTTCCGACTAAACAGTCCCAAGTATTTTCACGAAATTGGCGGACACAGTCGTGCAACAACCATGCCTAGAAACTGTTCAGGTAACAAAGTACCTGGACGAATGGCTGGTGCGGGCTGCACCTGAAGCAGCTGGTCTGCAAGTACCCAAAGAAGTAACCCAGTTCCTGGAACATCAGGGATGCAAAATCAACTTCAAGAAGTCTCGACTCTCTCCAGCTCAAAGGTTTCAATGGCTGGAAAACCATTGGAACCTGAGGTCACACTGTCTCTCCTTTCCCTTAGGGATGAAGAAGGAGATCGCAGGATCGGTCAAGAAACTACTGTTATCCGTCAGGATTTCAAGACGCTAACAGGAAAGAGTACTGAACTCTCTACAGTTCGCAGCAATGACAGACCCAGTGCTAAGAGCACAGCTGAAAGATGCATCAGGAGTCTGGAGAAGATACGCATCAAACGCTCGAAGAGATCTAAAATGACCGATATCGGTCTAACTTTGATCGCTTCTCAACCCATGGTCGAAGGCCAAAAGCCTAATGAGGACTGTGCCCTTGCAACTACCTCGACTATCGAAGATCATCCGCATGGATGCCTCGACGGAAGAATGGGGAGTTCACTCCCTTCAGAGGAAAGCCCAAGGGACTTGGTCCTCTCTACTCAAGGCCCTTCTCATCTACTTTTTGGAAGCCATGGCAGTCCCGTTGATGTTGGGGAAACTCTCTCCACGCAGATCAGCCCTCCTCAGGCGGATCTGGGACAGCGAAGTGATAGTGAGATGTCTGAACTGACAAGTCTCGAGATCGTCCCATATAATCTAGGTGATGTTAGCCATCCCTTACCTAAAGAGATGGCATCTATCAGCAGTTCACGTACAAAAGATCCGCAATGTGACAGCGGATGTCTTACTCAAGCTCAAGCCGATAGGGTCAGAATGGTCCACAGACGCAGACCCATTCTCTTCCAGATTGGAACAAGTCCCGGAACTGCAGATTGACCTCTTTGTGATGAGCGTCATCAAGAAACTACCTCGATATGTAGCCCCATACGAGGGCCTTTTAGAGGAGATAACGGACGCCATGTCTCTAAGTGTGGAACGGATGGACCCGGAAATTCCTGTTCCTTCCATCCCATCTCCTGCGGAAGGTCCTCAACACGCTGAGATCCTTCCAAGGAAAGGCAGCTCTGGTGGCTCCCAAATAGTCAAGAGCAACTGGTTCCCTCTAGTGAGGGAACTGAGGCTGAGGCTGGCCCTTGTACTGAACCCAGCACTATCTCAGAGGGTTCAGAAGTTAATTGTCTTCGATTCAACACAGAAAACCCAAAGCCTTCATCTCATGATTTGCTCTCCTTGGCAGTTAAGAAAAGATTTGGGATCTCAGAAGGCAATATAGACTTCCTCTTGGCAGTTAAGAAAAGATTTGGGATCTCAGAAGGCAATATAGACTTCCTAGAAGAATACAAGTCTAAGTCAACGAGAAGACATTATGAATCGTCTTGGAAAAAGTGGGTTGCTTTTGTTAAAGCAAAAGGACCAAAAGAAATTTCAATGAACTTCTTTCAGTCCTTCTTTATCCACCTTCATAATCAAGGTCTGGCAGCTAACACGATAACTACGTGCAAGTCAGCCTTGAATAGACCTCTTCTATATGCCTTTCAAGTGGATCTGACAAATGAAATCTTTAATAAGATTCCAAAGGCATGCGCTAGGCTTAGGCCTGCAGCTCCTCCGAAGCCCATCTCATGGTCTTTGGACAAGGTCCTACATTATGCCTCATCTATGAACAATGAAGATTGTTCTCTCAAGGATCTAACCCAGAAGGTTATTTTCCTGTTCGCTATAGCCTCAGGGGCTAGAGTAAGTGAAATGGTAGTCCTATCAAGAAATGAGGGCCACATTCAGTTCACAGAAGTGGGAGAACTGAATCTCTTTCCTGATCCAACCTTTCTCGCCAAGAACAAGCTACCCACTAAAAGATGGGGTCCCTGGAGAATCTGCCCTCTGAAGGAAGATGTCTCTCTATGTCCAGTAGTGTCTAAAGGTCTATCTTCGTAGAACTTCAGACTTCAGGGGAGGACAGCTCTTTAAAGGAGAAACCTCAGGATCAAACGTCCCTAAAACAACTGAGGGCGAAGCTCACCTACTTTATTCGCAGAGCAGATCATGACAGTACACCCGCAGGTCATGATCCGAGGAAAATTGCTTCATCACTTAACTTTTTTCAGTATATGGACTTTGAGCGTCTTCGCTCATATACTGGATGGAAATCATCCAGTGTTCTACAAACACTACGCTAAGCAAGTCCATGACCTGAAGCATTATGTGGTGGCGGCAGGTAGTGTATTAAAACCTGCCGTCTAGTACTGCGATGAACAGTTAATTGATTGGAACTATCAATTAGGGTGAAAAGGTATTGACACTTCCAGTGTGATACCTTTTAAGTGAGTGTCACTATGGTGACACTAAGTCTGTTAAAAATCTCAGGTGTGGAATTATACAGATAACACTTGTGCCGTGTTACGTAGTACAGTGTTGATAGTATACAACATTTACAGAATTTTATTTGTAAAAATTTATCAAAATTTTTCCGTTTTAGAGTGGCACTTATCAATTCTTCCCTTTCAGGGAGGGAAAGATATTTTCTGTATACGTTGCACATATAATTCCTTTAACATGTTACATTCGTTTCACTCATTATTCCATTTAGTCATTTATTCGAAATGAATGTCTATTAGAATGTAACTGCGTCCTTTCTCACCCTGCAATTTGCACATTAAAGATGCCAGAGTTCTCTTACTTAATTATTTAAGTAAACCTTGTATCATTGTAGGCTTATTAGCAATGGATATAGTTGACACTGATAGTTCCGACAATATATACAAACCGTGAGACCGTTTGTATATCTGGTGGATACTTATGTTTGTTTATACAATATATGCTAACCTTGAGGACCCTTTTTTACTGTCTAGTATGACTCTTCCCTGTAGAGGGCAGGAAGCACTAACATTGTCTATGATTAGTGGTAATGACGGATAACAGTAACGTCATTTGTCTCAATGGTCCAGATGACCATGGAAAAATTGTCCCAAGGTTAAGGCACCGATGAAAATCCACAGATACAGTACTTTCTAGTAATTCTCTGGTGAACTTCCATCAGGATGACATGGCTTGAGCCCAAAAAACGGATTTTGAGCGAAGCGAAAAATCTAATCTTGGGTGAGATAGCCATGTCGTCCTGATGGACCCACTCTCCTTTTCTATAGAAAAGGCCTTATCCCTCTCGAAACTACTATATCTGTAGCACCATGCTCAATGCTACAAGGAATGACTGCCATCTTGATACTCAATAGTAGTATGGGAAATAGGGCAACCTTGATAACGGCTCCCCTTCCAAAATTGCCACTCTTCCCCCTCGAAGGGAAAACGCTATTCGGGGTGAAGAACGCTATGTGTCGTATCAAGATATACGTCCCAGATTTATGCGATATCTTTAAGAGAAATTTTAAGGCTATTCGCGCCAGGAGTTAGAATTCTGGAGACCTAAAGGTAAATTCTCTGGGAATATCACTGTAGTTCATATATCCCTTGGAAGCTACTATTAGGAACCTTCCATCAGGACGACATGGCTATCTCGCCCAAAAATAGATTTTTCGCTTCGCTCAAAATCCGTTTTATAAACCAAATATTTCTGAGACAGATTTTCTTTTAGTTAATTTTTTCTAATTTTTTTTTTATTTAGATGCAAAATAAGGAAAATAAAAATTCTGTCCCCAAAATCATGGGATTTCAATTCCTCTTTTCAATTATATCTCTATTCTAAACAAAAAATTAGTGAGAAAAATGTACCAAATTGTGAAAGTGTTTCCAAGTTATGAGCTCCCAAAGATTTGCTATAATTTTTTCCTTTCATAGAAAAAACAAAACATTATGATAACATTACTTTGTGCTTTTATCATTTATTCCTACATGAAGGCTCCCTAAACGAGGTATTAAACAATAAGTTTAATAATACACTTGGTGTGAGGGTGTTAAAGAGTTGCTAGCAGCCTCTCGTTGTTGCCAAAGTTTTCGTTAAAAATGTTCCAGCTTTGTACTCTTCATGTTTCCCTCTCTTCTCGGTTCTTTTGTTGTTACTCTGTGCTCACTTTTCGTTCTTTCTTTGACTCTAGGTAACATTGGCCTTGCTATAAAGTTCACGAGGACGACGTGTAAACACAATGTACATATGAACTGCAAGTAAACAAACACATGCAGCATAACTTTAATAAGTTTTTTGAAACTCAGATGGGTCTTCTCATAGACTGTAGTTTGCGTTCATCTACCCTCTACCAAAGCCTTCTATCTCTGCCAGGTGTAAGAGATTTCAAAACATAAGTGAAAAAATTGCTAAATATATATGCAAAAATAAACACGCAAAAACGATTCTGTCAAACTCAGCCATGCAGACGACGCAATAAGGATGACTTCTTCATTTAAAGACTGCTTCATCTTCAATATTTGTAAAAATAATTGTCTGAACCTTCTAGAGCATGTAGGACATGTTTCTGCATACATAGAAACTATAAATTAAAGTTATGTCAAACACTATAGCAGACAGTCCCCTTCATCCAAATTCCAAAATTTAGTAAACTGAAAAAGAATATCTCAAATCAAAAATATTTGAAGGGATTAAATAAAAACTTTAACTGGATTATTTTTGTATAGCTTGAATAAAAAACTTTCAACATATCAACAATATAGCTAGGATTTCTGTAGAATATTGCACCTAAAATTTTTTAATAAAATCTTTTAATATAATCTACAAATTACACAGTTGTAAAAAAATATTGTAGAATATGTATGGAAAGATATTTAGCTCAGGCAACTTGCTCTAGTAGAAATTTTTGCACCTTAAATAAACAGCCACTTCAGGATGTTTTGTTTGTAAAATGTCAAACAATGTAGAAAACATCCTGAACATGAAGCTACAGTAGGTTAGCAAATCCAAACAGCTGATATAATGCTTACAAGAAAGCAAGCCCAACTCCATGCAAATAATTTCCATCTTGTCAGAAAAGCATCAGAGATCATTTTTGGTAGGAATGTAGACATAAAAATGTGGGGGGATTAAAAAATGCATATCGAGTCATTCACCTTCAGAACAGAGTAAACAAGCAATTTCTAAAACTAAAATGACAAAATGCATAGTAATTCCTAAAAGAATAAATATCCAGGTTATCAAAAATTTCTCTTGCCCAAAAAGGGAAACTTCTAAATACAATGTACATACAAAACCTCAACAGATTATTTTTTTAAAAATAGCACAAGAGCACATTATACATCTCTTGAGTCTCACAAAAAACTGTTAACATGAGAGTGTGACATTTGTTTGAAATTATTACATTACAAAAAACCATATATAGTCGTTATAATCTTGGTTGTGAATATGAATTTGATCATTACTAATTCTGTGCCCATGTATATGATACGATTTCCTGAATTTAAATCTAAAATATTTTACATGCTGCATATAAACAAATGGTTGGACTCCCTAAAAATACTCAAAATCTTTTAGGAGATCAGACAGTATCACAAAAACCTAAATGAACGCTTCAAGAATTTACAATTGGGTGCATTTCAATACTTTCCATAAGGCAGGCCTAGAACATTTTATACTTAAAGAGAAATAAAATGATAACAGTTGGAAAATAATTAAAACTAGGTGGTACAAAAAAGGTAACACAAATAAAGATTGAAAGGAATGTAACTTGGAGCCAAGGGATACTTCTGCAAAGGAAACCCCCGACACTTTTACCAATGTGCTGCACACACACAAAATGTTATAAAAACTATGCAAGGTATGAAATTTGTTGGGTACTACTATTTTGTACATTATATATCTTTACAAGTGAAAATAACAACTGCAGTGTGGCAGACATTTTCTCTGAGGTGAAGGCTTTAAAAAATCTAAGTTTCTAATAATATTAAACAAGCATTCCAAGGTTATGCAGCACAAATTATTTATAACTATTTGAGGAGGAAATCTAGCTTTTCAGCACCTTGAAACTAGTGACATATGTTTTGGGCCTGGGGTGTGAATGGGATATCAAGCAAATTGTATTTTTTTCAGCTCAAAGTTTATATAGTCCAAATCCATTGGAATCGGACAGATCATATCTTGACATGAAACCTTATCTCAAACAAGTGCCAAAACAACACTGTAAAATCTTGAAATCACCACATGGCCAGAACATATACTTTTTTCAATCGGAGATCATTCACACTCGGTCACTACACAGTCACTACACATTTGGATAAACCTCTAATACCATACTGTACAGCATAGGCTAAATATGATACAAAAAGGTTTACAATGAGTTAATTCAAAAGGATTAAAAAATATTTATAATTTTACACAAAAAAATTTAGAAAATTGGCTACACTTGCTCTAACTAAGCCATTAATTAAGTTTTAGGCAACTATCCTAATGTCAATAAGCCGATAGCAAATTTTGCTAATTTAAAATTTGATAATCCATTGTTTTTAAATAAATTTATTGATGAATAA
This sequence comes from Palaemon carinicauda, assembly GCF_036898095.1. Classification (NCBI taxonomy): domain Eukaryota; kingdom Metazoa; phylum Arthropoda; class Malacostraca; order Decapoda; family Palaemonidae; genus Palaemon; species Palaemon carinicauda. The sequence continues at coordinate 67,749,915 of NC_090754.1, forward strand.
AACTTTTGCCAATATACAGAACAAGCAAACTATTTATTCCAACTCAATGGAAGTAAAGAATTTCATCTGTTGTCTTGTTGAATGATGCTTGATAAAAAAAAGAGAAAGTAGTTAAGTGGATTTAGCATGGTAAGGGTTGATATGATTAATCAAAATTGTCCTATGACCTACAGTTGGAGCCAGGGAGGCATTCAGCACAGAGGTGCAACAGGGGAGAGAATTGCAGTTGCACTATGCAAAACTTAGGAGGATGGACAACATAATGGAAGGAAGGGGGGGGGGGGGGACATAACACCAACCTAGAAATGGGATTTACGGGCTAAAATAAGAATTATTAATCATACTTGCAGTTTGGTAAAAGGTAAAAAAATTAAGAGCTGATGGGTTTAGATGCAACTTCTAGTTTTTCCTCCACCAAAAATATAGTTACTGGCTAGACCTATGATAATTATTTTAATTCAGGGGTCTGGATAAGCTACCTACCAATAAAAATAAGGTCTTGGTAGAGATGCTTACTGCCTAATATAAGCAATAACTGGTAATACTTTGCAATTACCGTATTTCCCGTGTCATAAGACACACCTTTTTTTTCAGAAAAATGCCCCCTAAAATCACCCTGCGTCTTAACACTTAAGAAAAAGTTGTATAGGGGCATTTGACACCCTTCAAACACCCATCTATTGACATACAAGCACCCAAACTCACGAGAGATAGAATATAAACCTACAATTATCATTCCTATGTAATAAATTCATTTATTTTTATATTGCACCTAATTTAATGAAGTACAGTAGCATTTTTTTTCTAATCAGCTGATGACTCACTAACCCCCTTCTACAAGATAACATGCCACCTAATGGTCCCATAGCAGACGACACTATGACATATTAGTTGTTTATGCAGTATATATCTATTTTCTCATTTGTGTTGATGTTTTGTAATAAAACAATATATTGATAATGACTTTGTTGCCTGAGTTACAAAATAATACAAACAGATGTTTGCTGAATATGACCTTGGAAAAAAACTTGATTGCAGTATTGCCAATTTTCAGAAAAGTAATGACCTAGAATCACATGAACAGTAGCAAAATTATTCCACCTAAAAGAATGTCTAGATTTCTTTAATCAATAATTACATTTTGTGTGAAAATTTATGGGCTATATGAGGGATTTTGGAAATAGTACTAGAATTTTACCTCTTTAACAAAATTTCATGCACCTTTGGCAACGCTGCTTTCATGTAAACTTCACTTGAAACACCAAACATTCTGACTAAAAGTGTAGTTGTGGTGGAAATTAAGACTGATTTAGTGGTCTCTTAAATGAATATGTAATAATATTGGGATCATCAGCATATAGCCAATTAATATTAACTTAAACATTTCATAATTCAGCCGAAATAAGAAAAGTTACTATGCAAGACAATAATAACGCTCGAGTCGGTGACTAGGGATTTGTGCTAATAAGTTTTTAAAATCCTCATTTTTTTTTTTTTTTTTCTAAAACTGCCTTGCTATTTTAAGGGTGCTTCTTACCACTTGCAGTGTCTTATGACATGGGAAATACGGTATATATGACACTACTTCACCAAAAATTATTTTAAGAAGTTATCTAAACTGATGGCCACACGACAATTCTTATGAGCAAATAGTTTTATCCTAATTAGGATGGTAAAATGTCAAGAGAAGAAATATATGATCAAGTCTTGGAAACTGCTAAAAATCTGTAATAAAAGGAAATTTTCCCTATATTACAGTAAATTAGGATTTAATTTCACTCCAGACAAAATAGGAATAACAAAGTGGGTCAGTATTGTAGATCTGAAATGCCTATGACTATGAAATGATTACATACAAGACAACCGACTTCAAAACGTGCAGATAAAGCAATCGAAGCTGTACCCACTGGACTACAGTATACAACTCTTCTTTTAAAAGAAATAGTTGATGCAAATGCATGAGATAAAATATTTTCTTCAATATTAGGTAAATAACTTAAATAAAATGGCCAAGAAATAATGCATGTACATTATTAACAGCCTTTTTTTATCAAACACAAGGCATAAAAAAACAAGAGAAATCTGAAAAAATAAAATGTGTTAATAAACTTTAAATCCTTAAAAATATTTAGATGCCTGAAAAGGTTATTGCAATGGGAAATTATATCAGTACTATGCATTAGGTACCGTGTACACTTTTTGCTTAGTGGATGGTTATCAAGATCTTAAGGTTCTATATGGAGGGTTAAGATGATCTGTTTGGGTTTTAATGGATGGTTAATAAGAGCTTTACAGGTCAACCTACAATGTTATGAATTAGAATAAATGGCTATAAAAGTACAGAAACTGAACTAGTGCTTACCCACTGCATAGAAAAAAAACCTATACATAAAAGTACTGTATCTGTATTCAAAAATTTTATTCAGAAAAACAAATAAATAAAAAATTTAAATATTCTTTCAACACCATTGTATAGAATATTTTGCAGGTCTATAAATTTAACATTAATATATTTTATACACATAAAAAGTTTTTCATAGAATTATGAAGAGCTAAGAAATTTAAAATAAAAATCCTAATATTTATATTCTAATTATCTACAGGCTTTTCCATTCCTAAGGGGCGAGCTTTACGACCAAGCTTTAAAAAAGCCATACCATGTGTTCTTAAATGACTATATAACTCCACAGGATTTGTAAATCTTTCTTTGCAAACTACACACCGGTCATCAAATACAACCTCTCCCATTTCCTCACCAGCCTTTGCAAGGCCAAATTCCTTTCCAATTTTCCTCTTTGCAGATACTTTCAATGTTTTTCTTTTCAAGTCTTTCACTTTACGTTTTGTACTGGTATCTTTAACAAGTTTTTTTGCCCCTCCTTTCAAGCTATTTTTCTTTACCGAACCATCCACTAACCGCCTTTTGTTTGCTTCCTTCGCCATCTCTTTGGCTCCTCTTTTCTTAGAATTATCTTTTTCCACTTTAACCTTTGCTACTTCTTTTTCCACTTTAAACACTTCTTTCTTTGCTTTTTTCTGGGTAGTTATTCTAGCAGCTTTTCTCTTTGCTATGGTATCTTTCACCTCTCCCTCATTCACTATTCTGCTCACTTTTTCATCTTTAATGCCACTATCCCCATTTTCAATTTCATGCTTCACAATGGGAAGTTCACTTTCCTCTCTCTCTTCTTTAACCTTAACTTCTTCCTTAACGTCAAGAATTTCATCCACAGGAGAAACTTTCCTCTTTTTAGAATCACTTCCAATCTTATTGGAATCAGGTTTAATCCCATATTTCCCTTCTTTTTTACGCTTACTGTCTAGTTTAGGTTTCACAATATTTGCATTCACTTCTACCTGATTTAATGTATCACTTAGTTTATCTGAGCTATTTTCTGGCTGTTCCTTTTTGATAGCTTTATTAGTTGCTGGTGAGACTCCACTATCAATAATACTAGGAGCTTTCATAGAAATTACATCTTTATTGGGACTGGCATTAATGGCTGGAATGTTTCCATCTATAGGATTGACTACAACTTTGTTTTCATCCACACTTGTTACAGGTAGTTTAACCTTGTGTGCAAAGAACATGTGACGGGCGAGAGAAGGCTCTACCACAAAGGAAGCCCCACACTCTGTACATACATATCCATCAGGTTCAACCTCTTTAAGAGCTTCACTGTGTTTTAATATATGATTGTCATGTTTTTCTTTGCTGTTGGTACCAAAACCACAAGTACTACATTTATATACTTTTAGTTTCTTTTTGCTCTTAATCTTTTTTATCTGTCTCCTTTCATCAAAGGGAAGTTTTCTTTTCTTGCATCTTGACTGATTGTCTAGGATAGAATCGGGCAATCTTTTTATCAACACTTTAGTCTTATCTTTCAACTTTACATCATCTTTCTTTCTTATCTTATTACCAGGACTAGAAGGAACACCTCCAGATACTTTGATAGGGGAGGCTTGCAATGATTTGCTTTGTTGAGATTTGCCTTGTGGATGAGAGGCAGTTTCTGACAGGACAGCAGACTTGCTCGGAGATACTTTTGACTTCTCTTTTTGAGGTTTAGTCACCCTTAAATCTCCATCTGTCTTGTTTGGTGAAACAGAGCCCGGAATTTCCTTACTCCCAAGGGGCTTTGTTGGTATAAACTGAGACGTTGGCATGGTACCCTGACCACGTGTCCTAATCATGACTTTTTCATCAACCTGTTCCCGGTCAAGTAAATGCACAGTACGGAAATGATTCATCAAGGTCTCTTTCTTTACATGGTCATATGCACGACAGATCCAGCAAATGTAACGCCGCTTTGCATATAAACAAATTTTATGAACAATGTCTGTGTGACGTTGCAGTTGATATGTGAAATTATAATGCATGTCACAATCTGCACAGAGTAAGTTACCAAAACCATGTTCTTCTTTCAAGTGTGTCAAAGCAGATGTTTTGTCATTCATTGCAAAGTTACACATGGGACATAAGCTAGGATATGCCAAAGCAGCAGCATGTTCTTCCAAGTGGTGTAAAAGAGCCATGCTAGACGGAAGTGTTCGTCCATCACAAAGACTGCACACAAGAAGTCCTTCCTCAAGGTGAGAGACCATGTGACGACCAAACATTTCTGATGTGAGACCTTTGGTGCAAACCTGACACTGACGACAACCTGTAGCTGATGGAGTGGGAGTGGCTGTGCCGAGAGTGCAGCGACCTAGATGGACACTCAATCCCCTTTCTCCATGGAAGCGTCTTCCACATCTGTTGCACTCAAATTCTGAGGAGTCAAACTGTACAAAGTAAGGATCATGCTCTTCGTGGAGATGTATCAAAGCTGTGGAAACATCAGGTAAAGCACAACAACAGAATGAACAGACAGTAGGGTACAAAAACTGCTCATGAACATGGAGCTCAAAGTGTTGTTCTAAGTCAGAATTATTACTAAACTGTGTACCATTACAGTAAATACAAATGATTGAGTTTTCCTGAATATGACCACGACAGTGACGAGCAAAATCTTCACCTATACCAGTAAACCCACAAACCTGACACCGACGCTCATTATTCTCCCCATCACAAGCTTTTTTATGGCGTCTAAAATCCTTGCTATCATTTAACATGAACCCACATTGATAACATACATTTGGTCTTAATTTATCTAATTGGTCAATATCTTTTTTAATTGTACTGTCTTTCAGAGACAATTCTCTTAATTCAACCTCTTTACCAGAAGCTTTTCCAGATTTAACTTTACCATGTTTTTCCATTTTACCAAATTTGACATTTTCAAGTGATGGTACATCAGGGAATAGGGTCTTATCAATCACACTACTAACAGTCGGTACATCTCTTATACGTGCTTCATGTAACTCTTCTGCACTCAAAGCTACTGGTAATGTAACGAAGGCATTTCGTGGCTCCTGACCATTAAAATACTGATGTTGGTATCCTAACACTTCGTGATGCAATGTACAAGTTTTGGTACGGTAATGATTATCTCGACGGTGTTCTCGGTCATGGTGAGCTCGTAACTCGTCTTTTGAGCGGAATGCATTAGTGCAAAATTTTGATTTATATACATAATGAACTCTAGTTATAATGGACGGGTGGCAATCAGCCAGGTGGGATTGAATTTTGACATTGGCATCACTTTCCTCTTGTGCGTGTAACTGTACAGACTGGGAACAGAGTGGGCAGGTCAGGAGACATCGGAATGTTGCTAAGACCTGTTGCCCGGGAGACTGGCAATTGTGAAACACAAGGCTTTCAAAGGTATTTTGACAAACCACACATTCATATGACTTCCCACAATGCTCTAATATCCAATGAGTTAGAAAATCATCTTGCGATTTGAAGAAACAAACTTGACAGACTGTGCACACAATACCTGAGCGACGAAACTGATGTCCACATGTATTTAAATGATGCACAAAATCTCTTGGCCCATCACACCTGCTACCGCATTCAGGACACACTGAAACATTAGATGTGTTGGCTGGTGGATGGGTGAGAATATGAGCCTTTGCAGCACAAACACTGGGTAGAACTAGCTGACACTTTCTGCATTCTACACGCTGATCAGAATAGGGCTGGTCTGTCCGCATGTGAGCCATCAGCTCCCGAACACTGTGAAACATCCTCTCACATAAGTAGCATCTAACAGTTCGCCTTCTTGGTGACAACCTGTGGAAGGACATTGGTGGTAGCCACAGTTAATAAGAATGCATAGTAATGGAATTCAATGAGGGTTAAGTTAAATTTCTTACCAAAAGAAAACTCAAATGATTGATTTACTTGCCTCTTCATTCCCACAGGTATCTTCTCAGGAGAAGAAATCATTTCATCATCATCAAAATATTCATCACTAGCATATTTGTCTTCAAAGGACCCATTAGGCAATTTTTCATTTAGAAGTCTTGTTGCACTTTTCCCAATAGGCTTCAACGTTGGTAATTTTGTCACACACCCATGACTTTTGGATGAGGTGCATCGTGTGTTCGCAACCTGTAAACAAATGGTAATTACTGTACATATTTTTAATTCAGAATTTGAAGCATAAAATGCTCTCTAAGCTCATATTTATCAAATAACACATGCTTTACCATTCCTTCCTATATTTTATACTACAGTAAACATGATAAAAGCTGGATGAAAATAATTTTAATGATAAAATTTATTTTTATACTCTACTGATGTTCATATTGCTATTACTCAAAGCTGTTGACATCTCAACGATAAAAATTTCCCATTCTCTCTACTTACAAAAAAAATGTCTCCCCCTCTCAGAAACACCCCACCTTCTGGCAGATGATAGCTACTAACTAGTCGATGATATGACATATCTCCTACTCTTCATGACTCCAAGTTGAAAACACAGTCATTAAGCTCATGACATCACTTATCAGTGAGAAGAACGGGGGCACATATGTGATCATCAGAAGAGTTTAAAAATGATAAATTTTACAGTTAAAATTGTTTAACACGAAACTCTCCTGTTTTTCATATTGCGGATTCACATCCTCTGATGGAGGTGGGATAAGATGGGAAAGTAACAATCTAGATTAATAAATTTATCAACCAGTTGAAACTAGTTCAAAAGGTAACCAATCCTAACCCCAAGTAAACTCCTAATCACTCCAGTTTCCTATTTGGGATTTAATCCTATACTCGGCATTCACCTTTCAATATTGGAGTCTTATATAGTACAGTATTATAAATAAAACCTTGAATTTTCTCATAAGAAAAATAAAGGTACACTTAACTTAAAATAAGTTTAAATAAATGAAAAGTAAGTTCTTACACCATAACACTCCCAGTTAACACAACACTTACATGCCCCGTAAATCTATAATACAAAAAATGTTCTATAAATCCTTGCAAAACCAGACTATGTAAACCACTGAGTCTGTCAACACCTTTCCAAACAAAATGAGCAGCTGAAATGACAAATTGGGAGGTAATTTGTATTTTTCCTAATGATACAAACCTTAGCTATTTATAGGGGTATTAAAGAAGCCTAGCTACACCCCTCATCGCATACCTGTGACTGCGCTTCACTTTGCCTTCAGGACTCCGACAAGGGACAGGGTTGGCAGGCAAGTATGTATAAATAGCTAAGGTTAATATCGTTAGGAAAAATACCAATTACCTCTGGATTTGTCATTTGTTCTGTAACTGGAATACAAACCAACGCTATTTACAGGGGTGACTCACCCATTAGGAGGGTGGATGTCCCTGCCAATCTGGCTTTTTGGCCTCACCCGGAACACTCCCTATTGTGCAGAGTTTCGTGCAAAAATAAGAAGACCCTAACACCTCGCTAAACCTGATAAGCATGGTCTGCGGCCTACACAAGCTGTGTGTGGTGAAATACTAGCAATGTGACTGTCAAGGTAAAGGTTATTCAGTCTTGTAGGAAATAACTGAAGAGACCGAGACATTCCTAATACCACCTTGCCAGGGTATGGGGACACAACAGTATTGGAACAATACTAGGTTACACAAGGGAGCAATGGCTTTCCTGCCGAGGTTTGAGGTCAGCTTGTGCAGAGGATCCAGGATGCTGATTTCCCAAGAGATGGGAGGATGAAGAAAGGAAAAGAGCCAGACATTCCTTTTCATTCACTCAAACTAAAACCCAGGTAATCAATGCCCTAAACCTTCTGCTACTTGTCCAAAAAGGAGTTTGAGGTAATAAACCAGCCGTTTTGCATCCACCACAGAATCAATAGAAAACGTATTAAGGTTCCTGTGTTACGTCTTGCAGGAAGTGGGCAGTGGATGTAGTTTGCCGTTTCCAAACGCGCACTTGCAATACCTGCGTCACAGAGTAGTTTTTTTGAAGGTCAAAGATGTAGCTACGCCCTTGACATCGTGGGCTCTGGGACGACGTGCTGGAGGGGGATCGGGATTCACGGCAAGGTCAATGACTCTGCGAATCCATGCAGAGATTGTGTTCTTTGTGATCCTCCTCTTGTTTTTACCCGTGCTGATGAACAGCGAGGGCACTCGGGGCTGAGCTGCTGCTGTTCTCTTGAGGTAGCACCTCAAACATCTTACTAGGTATAGTAACAGATGATTTGGATCGTCAGTTACAGAGCGGAGACTCATTATCCGGAAGGAGTCGAACCTAGGATCCGAAACCCCCGGATTCTGAGTCTTGGCAACAAACTCAGGGACGAAGCTGAAGCTTACCTTTCCCCATCCCCTTGAATGAAAGACATCATATGACAGACCATGAAGTTCACAGACTCGTTTGGCTGAGGCCAAAACGAGCAGGAACACCTTCTTCGAAGTTAGGTGGCAACCTGTTGCCTGTCGTAATGGTTCGTACGGGGATCCTTTTGGGGACTGAAGAACTCAAACCACATTCCATGAGGGAGATTTCACTTCTAACTGAGAATAATTGAGGAGTTCGGTCGACTAGTGCTGTTTTTTAATGACAGGATTTTGACACTCATACCAGTTAATAAGGTGACTTAGGACATCTCCCAACTGCATAGGATTTTTGCCTCTGACCTCCGGTTTTGAGATGCCAGGGTGATTTATCCTGAAAATTAGTGCTTTTCTAAATTATACCTCCTCCCTTGATAATTATTACTAAGATCTGGGATTACTACCCTATATAGACCTGATATCGACCTCCAATAATGTGAAGTTTTTTTCTAAAAGTAATTTTTCTGCCAGATATGAATTTTTTCATTATGGTAAAAATAAACCCTAATAATCAGGGAAAATTTTTTTTTAAAAATTGAAAAAAAAATTGGAAGAAAGGGCTTCATTTCATTGTTTTATATTGTATTCCTAAGTTATATACCAAATTTCAATGCTAGATCTTTAATACCCTGTACTAAGGGAGACTATTGAATCTGAAGGTTAATAAGTATAGTTTTGAAATGCGGGCGTTCAAAGTTTTTCTTTGTATTCTTACAGACAATATCAATAAATCATGATTATCATAGGTACTAATAAAAGAAAACAAAGTTATTTATCATAATTTAATCCCAAATAAAGATCCTTTTGCTCAATTTCTTGCTTCTTTTTTCTCCTGTGAGGCAAGGCAGCCGCTCCTCTATTCACAATCACAACTCTCTCTCTGCACTAACGATATTACCTTCTGAACTCTTAATAGAGAGAATTTTCTTCTTCCTCAAGTTAGCATGATGTTGAAATTGTCTTTTCCCCTTTGAAATGATAAAATTCTTGCCGAAAACGAGAAAAACAAACGTAAAATTGAGTAAATGTCAAGAGGGCTTTCAAGGTTTTTCTTTGAATTTTTACAAAGACAATATTACTAAATCCTAATTATTATGAATTTTATGTTCTTTTTAGGATATTGATAAATGAAAAAGTTATTTATCATAACTTACACAAAGATATCGCTCTCTCTCTCTCTCTCTCTCTCTCTCTCTCTCTCTCTCTCTCTTTTAATAGAGTAAATTTTCTTCTTCATTATGTTAGCAAGATGTTGAAATTGTCTTTTCTTCTTTAAAATGATAAAATTCTTGCCGAAAACAAGAAAAACAAAAGTAAAAATGAGTAAATGTCAGAGGGAGTTCAAAGTTCTTTTTTGAATTTTCACAAAGGCAATATTACTAAATCCTAATTATTATGAATTTTATGTTCTTTTTTGAATATTGGTAAGTTCATGATCATAATACATACACACACACACACACACACACACACACACTCTCTCTCTCTCTCTCTCTCTCTCTCTCTCTCTCTCTCGTGTTTCCTTATGTTAGCAAGATATTGGAATTGTCTTTTCCTCTTTGAAATGGTAAAATTCTTCCCGAAAACCAGAAAAAACAAAGTAAAAATGAGTGAATGTCTGAGGTACAACTCAAACCTGTACTCTATGATGTTTGTGACTCATGGATGCTATACAGATGCCATTGTTGTCAATTTCTTTTACATAAAAATGTATATTAAAATGAAATAATTATAAAAAAAAATTTCTTGTAGGGAACAATGTTTATGGTTTAAGTTACTTTCACTAATTACCCTGTAATATGAAAGTAAGACGAATTTCGAGAAAATACTTTGTATACGCATTCTCCATTGCCATATTAAGCTCTGTAAATGTTTTCAGGATTTTGTGTTTTACTTCCTATACCCCCATATTTTGGCATTCTAGCCTACCCCCTTAATATCATAACTTTATACATACATACATATACCAAAGGCACTTCCCCCAATTTTGGGGGGTAGCCGACATCAACAAAGAAACCAAACAAAAAGGGGACCTCTACTCTCTACGTTCCTTCAGCCTAACCAGGGACTCAACCGAGTTCAGCTGGTACTGCTAGGACGCCACAGCCCAACCTCCCACATTATCCACCACAGATGAAGCTTCATAATGCTGAATCCCCTACTGCTGCTACCTTCGCGGTCATCTAAGCACTGGAGGAAGCAGCAGGGCCTACCGGAACTGCGTCACAATCGCTCGCCATTCATTCCTATTTCTAGCACGCTCTCTTGCCTCTCTCACATCTATCCTCCTATCACCCAGAGCTTTCTTCACACCATCCGTCCACCCAAACCTTGGCCTTCCTCTTGTACTTCTCCCATCAACTCTTGCATTCATCACCTTCTTTAGCAGACAACCATTTTCCATTCTCTCAACATGGCCAAACCACCTCAACACATTCATATCCACTCTAGCCGCTAACTCATTTCTTACACCCGTTCTCTCCCTCACCACTTCGTTCCTAACCCTATCTACTCGAGATACACCAGCCATACTCCTTAGACACTTCATCTCAAACACATTCAATTTCTGTCTCTCCATCACTTTCATTCCCCACAACTCCAATCCATACATCACAGTTGGTACAATCACTTTCTCATATAGAACTCTCTTTACATTCATGCCCAACCCTCTATTTTTTACTACTCCCTTAACTGCCCCCAACACTTTGCAACCTTCATTGACTCTTTGACGTACATCTGCTTCCACTCCACCATTTGCTGCAACAACAGACCCCAAGTACTTAAACTGATCCACCTCCTCAAGTAACTCTCCATTCAACATAACATTCAACCTTGCACCACCTTCCCTTCTCGTACATCTCATAACCTTACTCTTACCCACATTAACTCTCAACTTCCTTCTCTCACACACCCTTCCAAATTCTGTCACTAGTCGGTCAAGCTTCTCTTCTGTGTCTGCTACCAGTACAGTATCATCCGCAAACAACAACTGATTTACCTCCCATTCATGGTCATTCTCGCCTACCAGTTTTAATCCTCGTCCAAGCACTCGAGCATTCACCTCTCTCACCACTCCATCAACATACAAGTTAAACAACCACGGCGACATCACACATCCCTGTCTCAGCCCCACTCTCACCGGAAACCAATCACTCACTTCATTTCCTATTCTAACACATGCTTTACTACCTTTGTAGAAACTTTTCACTGCTTGCAACAACCTTCCACCAACTCCATATAACCTCATCACATTTCACATTGCTTCCCTATCAACTCTATCATAACTTTATATGAGGAGGAAAGTCCTCTCTTCCTCTTCAGGGGGGAGGAATCAGACGTGGTCCTAAGTCCCGCAGCTGTTGGACTCGCTGAGGCTTCCGATGTACGTGAAGAGAGCATGGGGTCAATAGCTTGAGATACCACCCTAAATAAGGCATTGAACAACGGCTACTTACTCATCGATGCACTCTCTGATAGATCCCCTGAAGGGGTCTCCGCAACCGACACTGAGGAATTAGGGGCCATACACGCTGATTCCCTTCTAAATGCTGGGAGTTTAGGGATCCTGAAATCCTGAAAATTGCCCTCTCCCTCCTTCCTCGACAGTTGTGACGTTAAGCGTTTGCAGGGAGGGGAGTGGGGTGACGGAACGATTATTAATCACCCTACCTTTGCAGGCCACAACCACTGCTTTTGGTGGTTGCAGTTGGTAGAGTACTGATTAACAGGATTAAGGATAAAACAGAGAATGCAATCTTAGAAGTACAGGGTGGTTTTAGAAGAGGTAAGGATTGTATAAATCAGATCTATACAGTTAGGCAGATATGCGAGAAATATTTAGCAAAAGGTAAGGAGGTGTATGTTGCGTTTATGGATCTAGAGAAAGCGTATGATAGAGTTGATAGGGAAGCAATGTGGAATGCGATGAGGTTATATGGAGTTGGTGAAAGGTTGTTGCAAGCAGTGTAAAGTTTATACAAAGGTAGTAAAGCATGTGTTAGGATAGGAAATGAAGTGAGCGTTTGGTTTCCGGTGAGAGTGGGGCTGAGACAGGGATATGTGATGTCACTGTGGTTGCTTACTTGTATGTTGATGGAGTGGTGAGAGAGGTGAATGCTCGAGTGCTTGGACGAGGATTAAAACTGGTAGACGAGAATGACCATGAATGGGAGGTAAATTGGTTTTTGTTTGCGGATGATACTGTACTGATTGCAGACGCGGAAGAGAAGGTAGGCCGATTAGTGACAGAATTTGGAAGGGTGTGTGAGAGAAGGAAGTTGAGAGTTAATGTGGGTAAGAGTAAGGTTATGAGATGTACGAGAAGGGAAGGTGGTGCAAGGTTGAATGTCATGTTGAATGGAGAGTTACTTGAGGAGGTGGATTAGTTTAAGTACTTGGGGTCTGTTGTTGCAGAAAATGGTGGAGTGGAAGCAGATGTAAGTCAGAGAGTAAATGAAGGATGCAAAGAGTTGGGGGCAGTTAAGGGAGTAGTAAAAAATAGAGGGTTGGGCATGAATGTAAAGAGAGTTCTGTATGAGAAAGTGATTGTACCAAATGTGATGTATGGATCGGAATTGTGAGGAGTGAAAGTGACGGAGAGCCAGAAATTGAATGTGCTTAAGATGAAGGGCCTACGGATAATGGCTGATGTATCTCGAGGAGATAGGGTTAGGCACGAAGCAGTGAGGGTGAGAACGGGTGTAAGAAATGAGTTAGCAGCTAGAGTGGATATGAATGTGTTGAGGTGGTTTGGTCATGTTGACAGAATGGAAAATGCCTGTCTGCTAAAGAATGTGATGAATGCAAGAATGGATGGGAGAAGTACAAGAGGAAGGCCAAGGTTTGGGTGGATGGATGGAGTCAAGGAAGCTCTGGGTGAAAGGAGGATAGAAGTGAGAGAGGCAAGAGAGCGTGCTAGAAATAGGAATGAATTGCGAGCGATTGTGACACAGTCTGGTAGGCCCTGCTGCTTCCTCCGATGCCTTAGATGACCGCGGAGGTAGCAACAGTAGGGGATTCAGCATTATGAAGCTTCATCTGTGGTGGATAACGGGGAAGGGTGGGCTGTGGTACCCTAACAGTACCAGCCGAACTCGGTTGAGTCCCTTGTCAGGCTGGGAGGAACGTAAAGAGGAGAGGTCCCCTTTTTTGTTTCATTTGTTTGATGTCGGCTACCTCCTAAAATTGAGGGAAGTGGCTTGGTATATGTATGTATGTATATAGGAAATATTTATTTTAATGTTACTTCTCTTGAAATATTTTATTTTTTGTTTCCTTTCCTCAATGGGCTGTTTTCCCTTTTGGGATCCCTTGGCTTATAGTACCCTGCTTTTTCAACTAGGTTGTAGCTTAGTAAGTAGTAGTAGTAGTAGTAGTAGTAGTAGTAGTAGTAGTAAATGAAAATAATACAATGCATACAGTATAATACTGTACATATACAAAATACAAAGTACCATTTTATGTACTGTACTACTATAGTTACCCCCTAATATAGAGATATACATTTTCTATTGTGCATAAAAAAAAAGGTTTTCTTCATATTTTTAATGGCTAATTATTTTATTCTTGGCCTGGCTGGCAAATCTCTTTTCTAATCATGAAACATTTTTCATAATGCAAGTCATAAAAATATTTACATGTTGTTCCACAGCGTGAAAATTTCACAAGCAGATTCTATTGTGAAGAGAGGTATGACTATCTTGTAACCAAAAATTAATAAATGTATGCAAAGTACCTACATAATTCAATAACTCTGGGACATAAATAGTGTATGCTATACAAGACAGTGATTCTTATCTTTGTTCAACAGAAGGATACCATTGCTCTATGCAGACTCATGCCAATTTTTTTTTCTTGTACGATTGTCTTATATAATAGTAAAGAAAAAGTTTTAGTTTACTTACCCTTAAGGACTGTGGAACTGGAACCAAAATAGGCTGCAGAAGACGGGTTAACTGAAGAGGAAGAGACCTCACATCAACAGTTTCCTCGTCCACTTCTTCACCATGTAAAAGATGCATTCGAAGATGATCTGTTGAGCGAAAGGAATAATCCAAATATTAGTTTATTCAGTTTATACGTATCCAGTTACAGTACTCTAAACATAATTCGACTCCATCTTTCAATCATAAATAAAACAAATTCTTTAAATGAATTGGGAGGGAAGGATTTGAACCTAACCCCCGTAATAGCCAAGGGACTACTATAATGAAAAAGCAATCACCAACTTATTGGCAATCTACACTTGAACTAAACACTTCAGAGGTATTGCACATGGAATTTAACCAGCCAATTTCTATGGGCAGGGCCAGAATTGATGTCTGGAAAGATAGTCTCACATGTTCCACAACCTGAAAACTGCAGTCGCGATACTTTACCTATTTACAGCTTGACCATCCAGGAGATTGGTCATGACATTATAAAATCATTGGGTGATGGCCATTCACTGTACACCAGTCACTTCACCTTATGATATTACTTTACCCACCTGTGCTGCCACACTTAAGACAAATACACCTTTACTTTAAGATTTGCTTTTAAATGTCTTTTTCAGTATTAAAAAAAAAACCACGCTCAACTTATGAAATAGCTTTTTAAAACAAGTTTTCGACTGTAATTATATATCTACAATTCCTCATGAACCAGGGTATGCATCTAAAATTAGACCTAGTTTAATGCTCTTGTCTCTGGTCAATTTGCTTCTTTAACAAGGGGTACCAATTGCAGTGTCTTGCACAGCAGTTTAGGAGTGAGAAATACCATTCTCTAAGCTTCAATGATACCTACCCTAAGTTAATAACTATACTGCATTTATAAATCCCGTAAACAGTAAAATTAAAAACATATTCTGTAATGCTTGCTAACATATTGCATCTTTCTTGGCCATATTTTACCCTAATAGAAAAAAAGCAGTACATTAAAACTAGATGTTCAGTGATTGTATAAATTACAAACAAAAGACAAATTAATGTTAATTTTGAAATGACTGAATAACAGTAAGAAACAAAAGTGGATAACATTAATAATGGTTGGATTTAATAAAATGAAAAGAATTAAAATTCCTTAATTCTGTAATGAAATAGGTTATTTGGAGGAGGGAAATTTACCTCATTCGAGTAATGAAAGAACTCGTACCAAAAAACCTAATTTAATTTTAAAGTTCACTTCTTTAGTTCTACCTCTATAATCTGAAAAACACCCTAAATTTACCAAGACCTACTTGATCTTGTCACATATCTCAGTAAGTAAGCACATTGCAGTGAATTTAACAGCTTTATCACTATTATGCATATTTGCCCAATGTGTACTAAACAGTCTCTCTTATACTGTATAATCTAAATTACCATATAATCAATATTTAGCAAATCGACATACTCATTTGGCAATAAAAACACATGAAAAATTAACAGAACAGATAACTGAAGATTACCTTTCAGGGCACAACGATTGTAGAAAGTCAATTTTGCATCACAGGGTCCACATTCCAGGTTGATCCACACGCTACGGCGTTCTCGATGTTGCACTAGGGAACTTTCTATGAAGAATCTAAAATATAATTACCAAAAGTTAATAAGACATCTCAGAATAATGAAATCTCCTGGAACCACTCATTTTGTAACAATATATTACAACTATTTCCCAAAACAGTGTCACCCAAGACTCATCAGTAATTTGCTTCTCTCTCATCTGTAGATACATTTTTCCAAAACTTGTGGCCATAACAAAAAACCTACCTATTCACGGTATCAACCTCTATAACACCCTCATTCTATACATGTACATTTTCTCCTTCGTAACTTATACCGAACTCGACCACCTTTTCATATCTTTAAGTTTCCTCTTGCTATCCTATCAAACTAAGTTGTAGCTTAGTCTTGCGAGACTCATATGAGTTTAAAACTAAATTCTGACTTATTATTTAAAGCCTCAATGATTTTACTACTTAATGATGCTTGAAAAACAGAACCTTATTAATAAAATTTATTTCTATAATCAGCCAATGTTCATCTTCCTTAGCTTGGGAAAGCTTGGATTTATAAACATTTACCCCTAAAATTTAGAAATTTTCCAATTTTATGCCTCGTAAAATAATGCAACATTTAGCAGTACTGTAAATGGCAAGAAACAAATTTGTAGTGTGCTAGTTTTTTTTTTTTTTTTTTCTAGTTTGGTAATCTAAAATAAACCTGAAATACCTGAGGCTGATAAGGACATTGGTGTGCTCATAAATGAATTCAGTGTGTTCAAGATCAAAGCTATTATTAAAAAACTCAAGAGATGAAAAGCCCCTGGATATGATGGAATAACTACCGAGATGCTATTGACCAAAAATTTTGTAGAATGTGGCATAAAGAGGCAAAACCTGAAGAATTAGACTTAGGAGTGTTGGTAAAAAAAGGACACCTGACTGATTGCAATAGTTACAGAGGCATAACACTTACATTAGTTATGAAACTAATGTATATAGTATGCTTATTCTAAAGAGACTGGAAAGAAAGATTGATTAAAAGCTGAGAGATGGACAAGCAGGATTTAGAGAAAGTAGAAGTTGACTGACTAAATTTTCATTCTAAGACATGTTGTACAGCAATGCGCAAAATATAGAAATCCACTTTTGATTGTATTTTGGGGACTATGAAAAAGCAGTATCTCAAACTCATCACTGGGCATAGTAACAACTGATCTGCTTAAAAGGTTGAACTTAATCCTTTCATTTTCTATGTTGTGGAAAGGTACATCAGCATCCTGGAAAGTAAGAACAATCATTAATGTTCCAGGTACTTTATGTACTTTCCACACTGATAGTGGACACATAGCCAATATCTCCTCTTCTGTAAATTCATATAGATCCCTATTGAAAACCACTCCCCTTCCATAGCTAAAGTTTAGATGGCGTTTGTCGTCCAGTTTTATATCATCATTTACTGTCTTCAAATTGGACAATATAACAGACTGTGTATAATTTGGCCTTTATCAAGTAACTTTTCTTACCAAATCGAGATATATCTCCAGGTGCGATCGTTCCTACCTTCCTCTGAAGAAATTTGCAGATCTTGAAATAATTTCCCATACCTCCTGTAGATTAAGCAAGAAGCCACATTGGTGGTCTTGGCTTTCTTTGGGATGGCATATCTACCTTTATATCTTTATCAATCAAGTCTGCTGGTCTGTAGACATCCAGATCTTTAGGTGCCCCATCACACAGAGCACCCTTAATACTCATATTACCTACTTTAATATTAACAATGTTACGGCTTGCATGAAATGCTTATTCATGACAATTAAATGATAACCAAGAATCCCAATTATCATCTTGAAGTATCATTGTAATTTTTCTTATTAATCCATAGCACTCAAATATTGTATGTAGCACATCATAATTAGCTTCTAATGAGCTTTGGGTAATGTGCAGGACTTTCAATTTTCCTGTGTTGCCCAAATTACCCTTTTTTTCGAATGTTCAAAGAATAGTCCTTTTCGAGTTCCTAAGTCGTCAACAGAATTTTCTTTGAACGAATTGCCAGAGGTCGTCAACAGTGCCGGGGGCGAGTCAGCATATCCAGGGGAGGGGGGTGGTCGTTGTCACAAAAATCCATTAGAAAAAAGAAAAGTGTGATATTTTAAATAGTTTGATTCACCTGCTTGAGAACATTAAGGCATCACATGTTGGGAAGGAAATTTGCACTCTCCACTACCGGCACAATGAGAATATACTTCCCAGATGGTCCACTCAATACCTTACCCAAAGGATAGCACCAAGAGTTCTTGGACATATTCTTCCAGAACGGGGGTGGAGTGTTAGAAGAATTGGGGGAAGGCTGGTGGTGGTGTACTCCAGCTCCAGCCTAGTCCGTTCTTGACGATACTGTGAGCCCAGGGATCGAAGGTCCAACGATCCTGGAAGAGGCGGAGTCTTCCTCCCACCGGAAGCATCTCATTGCTTCTAGTTTCCAGAGGGTTTACCTCCTCGACCGCTTGCTCCCCTGCCTCCTCTCCCTCTGGAGGGACGTCTAGAGGAGTCTCTACCGGTGCCTCTACCTTTGGGACGGAAGGTATTAGTCTGCCTCTCGTAGGCAGGCGCGAAGGCTGGTGACTGAGTCACCACTGGCTGGGGTACCAGTTGGAAAGTTTGTTGGGGCTGTGCCACCAACTGGGGAGTAGCGGTCGCAGGAAGCTGATGTTTAGCCTGACGAGGCTGTGCCCTTGGTCTCTTGGACTTCTTTGGTTGGGGGCCTTCATCCGGAGAAGATTTCCGTTTCGACGACATGCCCCACTTTTGGAGAAGGTTCCTGTTCTCCATGGCGGCCTTGTCGACGATCTCCTTGACCAAGTCATTGGGGAAGAGATCTTTTCCCCAAATGTTGAAGGAAATCAGCTTCCTCGGTTCGTGTTTGACTGCGGCTGACGCAAACATGAACTCTCTGCAAGCCCTCCGTGCTCTGACAAAGCTAAAGAAGTCTTTCATCAGGGTCACTAGGTGGGTCTTGGCTAAGACCATGAAGACGCCTGGGGTCCTGTGTTCCCCAGCCATCGTCTCCATTATCACTTGGGTGAGAGAGGCATCCAGCCTCTCTTTCGTATCCTGCTCCCAACGAAGGAGATACTCCGAGAGCTTGGGAAGGTTCTCACTGAACTGACGTCCAGCGATGTCGGCCTCCAACTTTCCCACAGAGAAAGTTAACTGAATGTCCTTCCAGTTCTTGCCGTCGGGGGGTAGGGCGAGGGAGAGGAGCCAACGTTCTTCCAATGTAGGGCAAGGTTTCCCTTCCTCCACTGCCTTAAGCACTGCCAGGAGAGACTTCTCCACGAAGGGGAAGACCATGGTGCTTGGAGCAAGAAAGGACGGGTGTTTCTTGCTAAGGGTCGGCACCTTAGAGTTGGTGTAGGCCTTGTACTTCAAGCAACCGGCTAGCAGAGATTGAGCCTTTGCATGGTCAAATACGATGACCTCCTTCCGCTCGGTTTCTTCCTTAGAAACGGGTTCTGATTTGAGGCATATAAAGCAGTCTGCATATGCCTCAAAGCTAAGCCAGAATTCCACCTCTTCTAGGGGGACGGCGCCTAGCTTGTCATTAA
Source organism: Palaemon carinicauda (assembly GCF_036898095.1). Lineage (NCBI taxonomy): Eukaryota > Metazoa > Arthropoda > Malacostraca > Decapoda > Palaemonidae > Palaemon > Palaemon carinicauda. The sequence goes on from NC_090754.1 coordinate 67,769,704, forward strand.
TCACGATCCTACCGCTGGTGAAGGGCATGTACTCAGCATGCATCCACGGGTTGGTCACAGAGCAGGTAGGAAGGTCCTTGACGTAGAAGTCACGGCGCCGAATGCTGCAGAAGGCGCTCTTACACCGGATGTACTCCTCCTGTAAAGAAAGGAAAGGTACATGAGTATGCGGGAGTCTATTATATTAGACTTAGAAGAATTTTAGATTAGCCTTAATGTAATCTTAATTATAATGTAAGATTCCTTTCCAAGTGTAAGCTTAGGATAGGTAAGCTGGAAATGAAATAGGAAAGACACATACTTGTGAATTCCGCCCAGCCAATTGCCGCGACCCTTCTCCACTACTAATTCAAGGGCTACTATCAAGGTAGGCCCGAAGGAGGAATCTAGCCCGAAGGAGGAATCTAGCCCGAGGGTTAGAGTAGCATAAGTAGGACTTCCTCCAGGGATCAGTCGTGGGGAAAGGGAGAGCTGATGATCAATCAGCATAAAGAAATGGGGGAATATTAATCCCCAATTCAAGCGGGTCCCGACAAGGGATTGTGCATGGATGTACAGAGTATGCTAGAAAAAATATCTATTGCATAACCACACACCATAGTTTTCTGTCTAGAGTATGTACTATACCGCAGATGTACTGGCTACTGTATACAGCCATACAACAGACACTGCCGGCAGGGTTAGTGCAAGAGGACGGTTCACTATCACAATACTGTAATATAGGTGGCGCTGGCGGGCCGCCGGCGCTTCGGCTGCCCAACGGACTGCCGGAGGCACACCAGCCACCGGCGGAGGGTAACCCACCCCAACCATCATTCTATGTGGCAGGGAAAGGGAGACAACCCCAAGCATTGTCGGTAGGTTGCCGGCATGCCGGGGACCGCCGGCAGACGGTGAAGGTACACCTACCCTGTCATAGTTCCATGTGACTAGGAGGAGACCTAGGTTATATTGCCGGCAGAGTCGTTGTGACAGTGGGCTGGCACTAGATCGGAGAGAAAGAGAAAGCAGTGAAGGAAGGGGAGGGAAGGGCGGATGCTCACTACCCTAACCTCGCCTTCCTCGAGAAGGAGCGTTCAAATGGAAGGAGGAGCATATGATCAGGCTTCCATCCAGCCGCAGCTCTGCCGTCGGTCGGCTAGGGCTGCGGGTGGCGATCCAAGGGAGGACCGAGGAACGCTCTGAGACAGCAGGGAAGTCTCCCGCCGGCAGATAGACCTGCCGCTATGCTATCCCATAGCAGTATTATGCAAGGGAAGCTGAACGGCTTGGCCCAGCGGGCGAAAGACCGGGCCGACCCCACAACCCACTGGTACTCGATGAATTGTAGGACAATGGACAGGGGTGTGATGGCTAGGCCATCACCAAAGGACAGAGGGGGGGAGGGGAAAGGGTCCTGTGTAGGGGTGTAGGGGTTGGTGTAAGCCTTCCCAAGCAGCACCCTAAAAGGGGACTCTGTTTCGGTACCAGCACCACCCAGGTATAGGGAGAGTTCATTCTCCAGCCTAGTGTGGGTTAGAAGGGTATTGTCAGGCTGTCCCAAACTATAAAGAAACAGAATCCTTAAGCCTGCCTAACCTAGGCTAGGGAATGCATATCTCCTAGCCCAGAATAGGCAAACACAGGACAAGTCACTAGGCCTCAGGGAGGAGGGGTCTAGTAACCCTTCCAGGTGTGGTTTAGGGTTGGGAGCGGAGCCCTCCCCCCTCTTTGCCATCCAGCAAGGACCAACAGGAGAGTTCATTCACCTATTGGAGTAGCTGGGGGCAAACGACGTGTACTCTGAGGTTCTGACCCAAACTCAAAGCTCATGTACTTTGGCTCTGGGGAGGGAAAGAAAATCCTAGCCTAACCTTACCAGAATCACAATTCAAGGCAAGGAGGGCTAGGATGTAGCCTAGGCTACCTCAGAGGGAGGAGAGATTACCTTATATGTAAAGGTAACTGGGGAGGTGCAAAAAGTCTATAAAAGCCCCTAGGCCACTAGGTTAGGGGCAGGGGAATCGATTACCTTATTCATCAAAACCCCTTATATACTCTCAAGGAGGAGGAAAAACCCATGTGCAATCACTGAATCTTATATGTATAATTGCTTCATATCTTCATTTAATTAAATAACACCAGGAACACACATATCATGCATGAAAGTAAACTAAAGCGCCTAGGCTAGCATTTCTAGCAGCATAAAATCGGCTACCTACACTGGCCGAAATTAAAGAATACTATCGGCATAATATAACTAATTCCTAGCAATGAAGAGTAAATAACTAATACTGGTAATTAGTTAAGAAACCGGGACAGTCTTTCTGGCTAACTAAATAAAGCACGAGATGCAAAGCTATTAGGCAATAGCTCCGCCACAAAACACAGTATATTTCGATAGAAAAGCATTACTTTACGGCCAGAACTAATTTATACAGTATAAGAATTAAATACTCCACCTTTCAAAGGCAGAAGCTGAAGATTGTGACATGGCTGCAGTAAAAAGCGAAACAACTGGGAAAAGCACTTGGTCAAACACGCTATTACAAAAGGAATGGAGTTAGCGGGCGGTGATGACGTCAGCCAAGATGGCGTCGCATATGAAGTCATCTGAGTACCCATAACAGTAATGGAGGAGGAGAACTTTGTAATGGCTCCTCCCATATCTTGCCACCAACTCCCCCATCGAAGCGTAAACACTATGTGGGGTGCAGATAGTGATGTGGCGTGTCAAGAATGCGTCCCCTGTTAATATGTGATATCCTAAAGGACAACCTTAAGGGTACTCGCGCCAGAAGTTAGAATTCTGGAAACCTTTAGTTTAATTCTCTGGGAATATCCACTGTAGTCATATATACCCTTAGGAAGCTACTGAAGGAACATATAGATATATATTGACAACTTCATCTTGCCTATATTCTTATTCTTCTACTTCTACTTGTCTCCCTACTGGGTGTAGGGTCCTGCTGTCAGTACCTGTTAAAAGAAATAATAACTGATTAAGGCACTTCTTTGGGGGGACACTTGAGGGATATAAAAAAAATGTAAAAATTAATGTTTTTTCAAACAATCCTAACCAAAAAGCTTTCTTTGACACAAACCATCATTCATTGCAACGGGAGCGTCTAGCTCTCATTCCAGAATGGCGTGAGCGTCGAGAATGCCTAGCTAGCGAATGTGAGCGTCGGCCTCGCGAACGGAGCCCTCGCGATCGTGAGCGCTACCCTCGTAAAGGGGAGCGTCCTCCTCGCGAGTAGGAGCACTATCTTCGTTATCTAGATCGTCGAGATCTAGAACACAAGCGTCTGGCCCTGGGTCTAGACTGGGATGCTCGTGATTGTACAGAGCTCAATTGCAAGACTTCTGATGAATATGAACGCCTCCGAAGAGAGCATTGAGACCAAATGTCACGTGAGCGTGAAGCTCTAAAGCCAGAACACCTTCTAGAAGAAGAGCATTCAGATTGTGATGACCTACAATCCAGATGTCTTCCAATCTTCTCGAACGATGATGAGAAGTGTGTCCCAAAGGACAAGAAGATGGTGAGGCTTGTTCTTTGGCGCTGCTGGTGGAGGGAGCGCTGGACTCAGGAAGATCATCACCTGCAACCGGTGGGTTCCTGAGGGATGAAACAGAAGGTTAGAGGTTACAGGACGATGAGGTCCCAGGATGGCGAGCAGGAGGTCGTTGGAGGGGCGAACGCGAGCAATTGCCTCGCCCCCGGGTGGAAGGTCTAGGAGAGGTGGCAGATAGACTTCGCACAGCTCTAAAGCATGAGATGTTGAAAGCTCTGGAGAAAGGTCCTTCCCGGCACTGCGCTGAAGGAGATGCAGAAGTTCTTCCTTCGAAGGAGCTCCAGAAACCCCTAAGGTTGGCCACACATCTGAAAGGGAGAAAGGCTCCCCGGCGGCTGGATGTGATGTTGCTCCTCTAGGGGAAGCAACTACCCATTTTCGCAGTACCCTGGGGTTGCGTAAGGAGTTGGTCGGTCTGCGCTACTGCTCGATTTGGGGGTACAGTACTATAAGAGGAAGAAGAACGCGCTTTCCTCGCCCCTAAGGAAGAAAGATCCTATTTGGCCTTCTTTCAGCACCGCTCAAATTTCTCCATTTGGGAGGCAGGCCACTCCCTACACTCTGCGTATGGCGAACCCTGCTCGCAACAATGCCCTCTACATGAAGGACACAGAGAGTGCGGATCGGTATCCAACGATGACATGAAGGTACCGCACGCAGCACCCTCGCGCCATGGACAGGTTCGCATGAAGGCAATCCAAAGAAATCATGCACACCTGAAAAGATGTCCAATGACAGCCTCGGGGGAGTGAGAGGAGAAAAAGTGACGTACCTCACAGGTGTGAGAGTACATATAAAGGTGGCTTGGTACCCCAGAGCCACCCCCAGCTTACCCACTCAAACGGTTAGGCAATGTTGCCACCTCGCACTTCAAGTCTAATGGCTACCTTCCAGCTTCGCCGAAAGATAATCCAAATAAAAAACAGAAGGTTTGTTAGTAAGGGAACAAATTATATCATACACAACTAACTTATTCAAGCTTTTACATTTGATTGTTTAAAGCTAGCCTATGTATTGTGGTGGCCTGGCCATGATCAATGTTGACCAGTTCAAGACAGAAATTCAATAATAATAAATTGAAGTTGATGAACACTTAGCTTCAAAAAGTATTTTAAAAATGTTTATTAAAAAAAATTCAGATTTTAGCTGGGAAACAACTTTTTCTTCTGCTTTCCTTCTCATCACGTGATTCTGTGGAGTGGTGAAGGCAAGATCAATGAAGCCTTTACCCATTTCCAGGTCATAAATCCTGGCCCTCCTTGTATCATATTATTCTTACTGGCTTTGCCTCTTTCTCCTTTTGTATAAAATCATAGTGTATTTGTTAATTATGTGAATAAACCATTATAAGTAACTTCTTTTCTTTATCCATCCTTATTATGCTATCTTTAAAAAATAGGACAAATTCGTAGATAATTTGTATTTTTCCTAACTATACAAACCTTAGCTATTTAATAGGGGTATTACTGTACTTTCGGCGTAGCTGAAATGACGAGCCATTAACTTTTAACGAGGGTTTACTACCCACACCACTAGTTAGCGGGGGTAGGGGAGGGTAGCTTGCTAACCCCCCCCCTCTCACACACCTGTGCTTGAGCTCACTTTGCTTGGAGGTAGGACTTCAAGGGGAATAGGGCTGGCAAGTTTGGTTAAATAGCTAAGGTTTGTATACTTACGAAAAATACAAATTATCTACGAATGTCATTTGTTCCGTAACTGACATTCAAACCATGCTATTTATTAGGGGTGACTCACCCATTAGGAAGGGTGGACATCCCAGCCAGTCTTTTGGCTTTTGGCTTTGCCTGGGGGCTCGTTATTTGAGTGTGTAAGCACCCAAGAAATAAAGAGTCCCTGCACCTCGCTAGAACCTTGCTACGCAAGGACTGCGCCCTACGCAAGCTGTGTTTGAAGGTATGAAGAAATGTGACTCGTCCTAGGAAGTTGTTCTGAAGTTCTTTTGATGGAAACTTGTAGACATGGACTCCCCCAATACCACATCGTCAGGGTATAGGGACATAACAGTATTAATCTTGATGCTAGGAACACAAGGGAGCATGGTTTACCTGCAGTGGTTTGAGGTCAGCTATGCAGAGAACCCAGGATGCTGCTTTCCCCAAGAGAGGGAATGATGAAGAAAAGAATAAGGGCCAGTCAAACCTTTTCATTCATGCAGACTGAAACCGGGTAACAATGCCCTCAACCTTCTGCTACTTGTCCAATAAGGAGCTTCAGGTTTTAAACCAGCTGTTGTGCAACCACCACAGGGCCGATAGCAAATGTATCAAGTCTCCTGTGGGTCACATCTTGCAGGTAGTGGGATGTGAATGTTGTTTGACGTTTCCACACCCCAGCTTGAAGAACCTGCGTCACTGAGAAATTTCTTTTGAAGGCCAGGGACGTAGCTATGCCCCTGACATCATGTGCTCTAGGGCGACATGATGGAAGAGGGTCTGGATTCAAGGCCAGGTCAATGACCCTAAGAATCCATGCAGAGATGGTGTTCTTGGTGACCCTCCTCTTAGTCCTTCCAGTTCTGACGAATAGACCTGGTACATGAGGACGGGCTGCAGCTGTTCTTTTGAGGTACAGCCTCAAGCTCCTTACTGGGCATATTAAGAGATGGTCTGGGTCATCCGTTACAGTACAGAGACTAGAAATCTGGAAAGAGTCGAATCGAGGATCCGCCACTCCAGGATTCTGAGTCTTAGCAATAAACTCAAGGACCAAGATGAACGTTACCTCTCCCTATCCCCTTGAATGGGCGATGTCATACGAAGGACCATGAAGTTCGCTGACTCGCTTGGCCGAGGCCAAAGCTAGCAGGAATATCATCTTCCAAGTTAGGTGGCGATCTGATGCCTGGCGTAATGGTTCATATTGAGGTCTCTAAAGAGACCTGAGAACTCGAACCATGTTCCATGGGGGAGGTCTCACTTCCGACAGAGGGCAGGTAAGTTCATAACTACGTATGAGTAGGGAAAGTTCTAGCGATGAAGAAATGTCCATTCCTTTTAGCCTGAAGGCTAGACTTAAAGCTGAGCGATAGCCTTTCACTACCGAGACTGAAAGGTGCATTTCTTCCACGACACCCACAAAAGACTTTCCACTTTGCCTGGTAGACTGCTGCCGAAGACTTTCTTAGGTGTCCAGACATCCTGACAGCAACTTGTTGCGAAATTCCTCTCTCAGAGAGTAGATGCTGGATAGTCTCCAGGCGTGAAATCGTAGTGAACCTACGGCTTTGTGGAAGATGTTGGCATGTGGTTGTTGATTAGATTGTGTCGTGGAGGGAGTTCTCTTGGTAGCTCCGTTAGGAGTTGCAGAAGGTCCGGGAACCATTCCGCGTGATGCCATAGCGGAGCTATAAGGGTCATTGAAAGATTGACCGATGTTCTGGTCTTGTTGAGTACCCTCCTCATCAGACAGAACAGGGGAAAGGCGTAAACATCGATGTTGTCCCACCATTGTTGGAAAGCATCTTGCCAGAGCCTTGGGGTCTGGGACTGGGAAACTGTACAGCGGAAGCCTGAAGTTCAGGGCCGGTTCGAAAAGATCCACAGTTGGAGAACCCCACAAAGTCAGGGCTTTGTTGGCTACTAGATGATCCAAAGACCACTCACTACTCACTATCTGAGAAGCTCTGCTCAGGTTGTCGGCGAGCAAGTTCCTTTTGCCCAGAATGAAGCGTGCCGATAATGGTATCGAGTGGATTTCGGCCCATCTCAGTATCTCTACTGCTAGATGGGATAGTTGCTGCGAAAAAGTACCTCCTTGTTTGTTGATGTAGGCCACTACTGTGGTGTTGTCGCTCATCACCACCACAGAGTGACTTGCCAGGTACTGTTGGAACTGTTGAAGGGCCAGAAAGATGGCCTTTATCTCTAGGAGATTTAAATGGAGGTACTTTTCTGACACTGACCAGAGGCCTGAGGCCGTGTGGTGCAGCACGTGGGGCCCCCACCCTGTTTTTGAAGCATCTGAAAACAGCATCAAATCCGGGGGAGGACGAGGAGATCCACTCCTTTTCGTAGGTTCTCGTCTGCCACCCATCACTGAAGATCCGTCAGTTCCGCAGGTTCCATGGGGATCTGGATGTCCGGGGAATCGTACCCTTGATTCCAGCAGGACTTGAGTCGCCACTGGAGGTATCTCATCCTGAGGCGACCGTTGGGAACTAGACGGGCCAGCAATGAAAGATGACCGAGGAGATGTAACCACAATTGGGCTGGAAGTTTTTCTCGTCTGAGAAAAGGTCTTGCAACCTTCCTCAGCCTTGCTTTCCTGTCGTCTGATGGGAAGGCTTTGTGGAGATTGGTGTCTATAATCATGCCTAGGTATACCAGTCTTTGAGTAGGAAGCAGTGAGGACTTCTCGACATTTACCATGATCCCCAGATCTTGGGAAATTCTCAGAAGTTTGTCTCTGTGTTGAAGAATAGATGACACCGAGTCTGCTAGGATTAACCAGTCGTCCAGATAACGGAGGAGACGGATGCCAATCCTGTGTGCCCAAGATGATATTAGGGTGAACACTGGTGAAAACTTGTGGTGCTGTGAAGAGAACGAAGCACAGCACCTCGAACTGGTACTTTCTGTTGTCTAGGCTGAATCTTAAGTACTTCCTTGAAGACGGATGGATTGGGATCTGGAAGTACGCGTCCTTTAGGTCCAGTGTGCACATGAAGTCTTGCGGTCTTACTGCTAGTCTGACCGTGTCCGCCGTCTCCATGCTCAACGGAGTTTGTTTGACAAACTTGTTCAGAGCTGAGAGGTCGATGACTGGTCTCCAGCCTCCTGACGCCTTCTTTACAAGAAAGAGTCGACTGAAGAAGCCTGGAGATTCGTCGAGGACCTCTTGGAGAGTACCGTTCTTTAACAGGGTCTGGACTTCTGCTCAAAGGGCTTGCCCCCTTGCCGATCCCATGGCAAGGGAGTTCAATGACACTGGATTCGTCGTCAGGGGAGGTAGAGATGTTATGAACGGGACGCGATATCCTAGACTGATCACGGAAATTGTCCAGGAATCGGCCCCGAGTTGCTTCCACTTGTATGAGCAACTTTGTAGGCATCCCCCCACTGGTGGACATGCAGGGGGACAGCCTATCCTAGCGTTTGCAGCCTCGGCTGCTCCCTCTAGGATTCTTGCCTCCCCTGAAGGACTTTTTGTCTTTTCTTCCTTTGACAGGAAAGGGCTTAGACACCATGGTCTTCGCTGCTGTCGTCGTTTTAGCGGTCTTGACTGGACGGGACTGCTGTAGTGCTGTTAAAGCCCTATGAAGGAGGGAGTCTTGATGAGACTTCCTCCAACTCTCAGCGGCATGTTCCACATCCTTAGGCTCAAACAAGATGGATTTTTCTAGAGAAGAATGTCTGAGCCTATTGATCTCGGTGCTAGGTACCTTCTGATGGAATCTCTCAGCTACTGCATCCCAACGTTTCAGAATGGTATTTGCCCACAAGTTCGAGACTTGGTGGGCCAGAAACTTGATCGTGCGAGTACCTGAGAGAAGAAAAGTCTCCATAGCTTTCCTGGTACGTTCTTTGGGAAGATCCTCAGAACGTATCATGATACCTAAGGTCCCCAAGCAGATGTCGAGCCACGAAGTGGCTTGCATAGCACACTTCACAACTTTCTCCTGGTTAAGGATCTCGGTTGCCGAGAATGAGACCTGCCGGTTACTCTCTCTCTCAAGAGATACTCCACGGGTAAGCTCTTCCAGCGAGTGGTGAAGAGAAAGAGCTAAACAAGGATCCTTAAGTACCTCCTCTGCTGTACGCGAGGAGGTGGAAGGAGCTTGTTGGTAGCACTGGAACGGTTGGAGGAGGACATCTCAGAGAGCTGTAGAGATCTTGTCCCTGGTACTCTCAACCCCTGAAACCAGGGCAGTGCTGCACTGGTCTTGGAGAGTTTCTGAGTACCAAATACATGGTCTAAGACAGTGTCCTTGCCCTCTCGAGGAGGGATCTCTGGGTCGGAAAACCCTTTGAGAGCCCTCATTAGAGTCAGAACTTGCCAAAACGCATGTTCTGACTCTTGCTGGTCTCCTCCTGATGTAGGACTTGCAGAGAAGTTTCCTGTCCCAAAGGCTCTTCTTGGGGAGAGTCGCGGACGTTCTCCGAGTGGCTAGCTGGCTCTATCTTAGACCTAGTAGAGGACTTCGGTAATGTTTTAGAGTCCTTAGATTCCTTCCTGGGAAGGATGTAGGACTCCAACATTGACGGGGATGGCATGTTCCTTTCAGTCCCCACCTGAGAAGACATCTCGGCGCGAGGAGAGGTTTCCCTCATTGGTGAGATGGGGGAAAGTCTCTCCTCCCGTGATTCCCGAGGACGGGAAATCTTCGTCCGAAGGGGAAGGAGAAACGGTCTGGGGGAAAGAAGGAACCTGCCTCGAAGGCTTGCGTGGAGTCAGTTTTACCCTTGGAGAAGTTACCGCGTCCGGAACTCCTCTTTTTCTCTTCAAAGGGGTAGACGCAGCCAAGGATCTGTGCCCAATTCAGAGAAGAAAGGCTTTAATGCCTGCGTTACGGCTCTGATTAGTGCACCGAACCAGGGCTGTTGGCTGACAGACGCGCTGTTAGACATACCCCTTAAAAGGACAGGAATTGAAGGATCCCTAGGAGGAGTTCTCATCATTGGTGGGTTCGCCTGAAAAGGCTTTAGGATCCTAGACCCCTCTAGATGTTTCCCTTCTCACACAATGCACGCTGGTATGCACTTGCAGGGAGGGGAATGAGATGGTGGCGACCTTGCAGTTCGTAGTTCAGCAGTCTCGCGCGGGGGAGGATATTGACGCTCGCGCGAGGGAGAATACCGGGAGTCGCGCGCGGGAGACTGCGGGCGTGCGCGTAGGAGACTGCGGGGGTGCGCGGGAGACTGATGGCGCACAGGAGTGCGTGCGGGAGACTGTGGGCACACAGGAGTGCGTGCGGGAGACTGTGGGCACACAGGAGTGCGTGCGGGAGACTGTTGGCGCGCAGGATCAAGGAGTTGAGTGCGTGGGCGAGAGTTTGCGCGTGCCTGTACCAGTCGTAGGGTGCACGCGCGCAGGAGAAAGACCCTTAGCGGGTGGGTGCGCAGTTGAAGTCTGTGCTGCTCGTGGGCGCGAATCCGTAAGAGAGGATGGGCGAGTGCGCGCGCATATCCTCACGGGTGCATGAGGGCCTTAGAGAGCACTGGCGCGATGGTGAGAGCTGAAACGTGGGAGAAGTCAATCTAGTTGAATTCCCAGTAGCGCCCAGATCAGTAGATCGTGGGTGCGCAGGAGAAACAACTGCTGGGCGAGAGCGCTGGCGTGCAGGATATCGCTGGCAAGTAGGAGAGCGCTGGCACTCAGGAGGTTAACAGCGCACAGGTGAGGGTTGGCGCGCAGATAGGCGTGGACGCGTATGCTTAGGCTTAGGCAAGGCCTGGCACGCTGGAGAACATGGGCGTGTATGTGCAAAAGTGTGTGCGCAGTGCATAGAAGAGCTGGGCTCCTGTTGGGATGGATGCGCGTGTTGGCACATACGCCCTTGATTCCCTGTGTTAGGGTTTGTTGACGGGGCCTGACGAGCTACTATAGCGCGCTCGTCAGGTTTTGTTGGCGCATAGCGCGAATCAGATAGCCGCGCCTTAGCACGTTCAGATGAAACCTTACTAAGCTTATATAAGAACGGTGATGGCAGGTCGGCCGGCAGGGATGTCGGGTGGAAGGTAGGCGTGTCCTTTAAAAGGACGACCTTCCACCGAAGGAGATCGCGAACAATCTGCAGAAAGGTCCTGGACCAATGCAGTAACAATGATCGGTGATCGATGTCAAGGCTCCTCTGCGGGGGACTGCAACGAAGGTGTTGAACCGAAGAGGCGCCTCCTCACTGCAGGTGAAGGAAGGCCTCTTTGGCGAAGAGGAAGGCGAGCCTTACAACGAATGCGCCCTCTGGGGGCTGTAGGGTCAGCGAGCTGACCTTCTGCAGTCCTCCAAAGAGGAGTCTCTGTAAGTGAACTCCCCCGAGGGGAAGAAACACTAGCAGGAGAGACTGTTGGGCTTAGTTTCTCCCTCGCTGGTTAAACAGGAACAGGAGAAACTAAGCCGTCAGCTACCGTAGGGTTTGAAGAGGCAGAGGTGATGGGTGATACTGCATTGGATACCTCTGACACCACAACGTCGACAAGAGAGAGTATCAACCTCTGTTGGTGACGGCGATTGCTTGACAGCGGCACCCAATCGGATGTAGTCGAGTAAAACCTCCTTGGAGGGCGAACCCTCAAGCCCCAAGGAGGAACAAAGCTGAGAAAGGGGGAATAGTGACATATCCTCCCCTGGGGGGGAGGATAGGAGGGAGAGGTGGAGCTGCTTCACTAGGGTGAGCAACATCATCTCTCAAGCCCCGAGTTTGGTAAACAGTAAATCGGTCTACGCTACCATTCGACGGTCTCTCGAAAGAGACCGATCGAGTGGGAGCTTCGTACGAGGTTTGGGCAATGGAAGAAGAGACCTTGGGTTTTTCTCCTTTCAAAGAAACCTTCGAAGGAGAAATATCCCGTTTGGACTTCTTCTTCCGTCGTCGCGAAAACCTCTCCCACTGGGAGGTAAACCACTCCCTACACTCACTACTCCTGTTATTGCTGTCACACCGTTGGCCCCTACAGGAAGGGAAAAGGGCGTGAGGACCGGTCTCGACCGCTGACATGAATGTTCCATAGGGGCGGTCAGGAAACCCAGGGCAGGTGCGCATATTCGCAAAGGCCAACTTCACACACAAAACTAGAAAAGAAAAAGCAAAAAAGCATTAAATGGCTGCCAAATGACGGCGAGGATGAGAGCGGACACGTCCGACTACCATGTCGAGAGCAAAGTGAGCTCAAGCACAAGTGTGTGAGAGGGGGGGGTAGCAAGCTACCCTCCCCTACCCCCGCTAACTAGCGGTGTGGGTAGTAAACCCTCGTTAAAAATTAATGGCTCGTCATTTCACGCTATTAAATAGCGTGGTATGTAATACAGTTATGGAACAACTAAGTGTTTAACTAATTATCTGTTGTAGTTCCTCGTGCTTAGGCTTGACAAACACACACACACACTAAAATGTTATGATGGCCTAAATAAAACGCTCTATATAGCATAATCACTGATGTAACTAACCTAGAAAAATAAACTATGTAAGTAATGCTAAAGATATGCAACTTACATTAGAATAATAAATCAATGTACTGTACTAAAACTCATACTACCAAACATCAAGATGCAAGATTTGCATTTTAGGCAGCAGCAATGCATACAACCCTTTACTCGATACATAAAATCACAAAAACTTTAATGAAATAGGATAACAACAGAGCAAAAAGTGCTACTTCATCCTAGGCACTTACGTATCGCCACACGAATGACACCGATAACCTTCAGCTGGTATAGTCAGGCGTAGCCAAGAAGGAGGAGCCACATTTGGAGTAAACGGAGGCAAATGAACACCATCGAGTTGCCACTGGGTAAGATCAGTCCCTTCTGCTGGGAGTTCATTATTTGGTGGGGGATATTCTACAACCTCCCCTTCACCTCCTCCATTGACCTATCAATAGAGAAAACAATTACCAGAACAGTAATTATACTCTTGGATAACCAAATCTACATTCCTAAGTTACCTGAGCCAAGGTAAAGTATAACATAATTCCCAATACAATTTTTTTTAAATAAAATAAAAAATAAAAATATTATAAATCCAATTTATTCAATTAAACTTAGCTAATATATATATATAAATATATATATATATATATATATATATATATATATATATATATAGATAGATAGATAGATAGATATATATATATATATATATATATATATATATATATATATATATATATATATATATATATATATATATATATATATATATATATATATATATATATATATATATATATATATATATATATATAATACATACATACATACATACATACATACACACACACACACACAAACACACACACACACACACATATATATATATATATATATATATATATATAAAAGGATGTAGAAAATAAATTACAAACTGACACCTACAGCAAACTTTATAAGCAGACTGATAGTGACAACTTATATTCATCACTACAGCCAAGAAACTAGCAAATGGAAATAAAAGAAAATATGGTATTTAAAAAACCTTTAGTTGGAATAAATTCCAATAAAAATAAATCTGATGAAAATAAAAAAACTAATCACCCTTTTAATCAGAATGACATGATGGCTAACTATAAATCTGTTTGTACTGTATATGGAATTCTCACCTACCAAATCTTACTGAAGTTATTTTTGAATGCTAATGAAACAATTATATGCATTATTAAACAAAACTCTACTTACGAAGCTCTGCAGGTAAGCCACAAGCTCACTATTTTCTTTGTCGGACTGATGCAACAACTCGCAGCTTTTGAACCAATGGCTGCCGTCCTGTTCGGATATGGCTTTATCATAGTCACCATATTCAAGGCCACTTTCACTTCCTTCAGACATAACCACTTCAGCCTGGATAGGCATAGGAAACATGTCATCTATATCACCTTCAAATTTGTCTTCTTCTCTTTCACAGCTACTGTCTAGGATCTCAGAAACTACGTCCTTCCCAACTGTCCCGTTAACATTGTTTCCAGGAACATGAAAACTAGAGCTATCTTTAGAGGCTTGTTTTTCACTAGAGATGCTTTTCACCACAAAATCTTTTTCCAGGTGATTTTCTTTCTGAACATTGTCCTTCGGTGATTCAACAGTAGCAGAATTAAGTTTCTTTGTCTGAGGAGACAACGCTTGAACCATATGTTTACCAACTTGTTCTGCTGCATCATCGCTTCCTTCTTTGGATTTTGCCGTCATTCTGCTTTTCTTTGGAATTTTTAACTTTACACCGGTGCTTTTAGGAAGTTCTTCCTTCAAATTATTGGTTTTTGGGGACAACTTATTTTCTTTTGAGCTTATTGCATTTGGCGACTTCTCACTGGACTGATTTGAACCCTTCACAACCTCAGAATGCCCCTTCTGAATAGTTTTCTTTCCGCTGTCACTTTCCTTTTTGTTAGCACATGATTTCTCCCCCTCTTTCTTTTGGAATAAATTTCTTCCAGTTTCCACAGTTTTACTTTTTTCTTGCGGTGAAACAGCCTTTAAAGAGGCAACTTTACTCTTGTCACTATTCTTTTCTCTAGACATTTGCTTAATGTTAAAACTTTCTGAACCATTAACTTTTTCTTCTCCCTTTTTCAAATGTTTTTTCTCACTTTCTGAGACCCTTACAAATTTTGAAGACTTTTCAGAAACTAAACCATTTCCTTCTTTCTTTGTTTTCTCATTTTCATTATCTTTCAATTGTTTACCACTACCACTGGCTGATACATTCTCTTTAACATTAGGGCATATCTTCGACCTTTTACCGGTTGTATTTGACGTTTCTTCATTTTGTTCTTTGGACTTTGCAATGTCAATCACTTTTTTTTCCTGATTACTACACTTCTCCAATTGCTTTCCATCATCCATTCCTTTTGAAGACATACCCCTGCTTACAGATTTGGATTGAGAGCTAGTCACTTTCAACTGAGAACTAGAGCTGTTGACACTTTTCAATTGTGAACTCCCACTCGTCACTTTCAACAGAGTACTGGTACTTGCAGTACTTGTCTGAACACTACTACTAACACCTTTCAATGGAACACTAACACTGGGACTTTTAGCCAGAGAACCTCGACTGACTGCCTTCAACTGAGCACTGGCACTTGTAGTTGCAGTTTTGGCCTGAGCAGACACTAATTTTGGAGTACTTTTGATCACAACACTTCCACTGACTGGTTTAGATGTAATACTGCTGATACTTGTCACTTTTGGCTGGGAACTCGCACTCGTAACTTTCACTGGAGTGACGACATTTGTATTCTTAGTTTGAGGATTTACACTGACAGTTTTAGAAGATGCCCTGACAACTGCACCTTTGACCTGCGTACTCTCAGTAACTGATTTTATTGGAACACTGACACTTTTACTTTTGGCCTGAGAACTGGAACCACTCGCTTGTATAAGTGCACTAGGTTCATCATTTTTCGACACAGAGGGAGAAGTACCTCTCGTATTATCTGTGTCCTCATCCTTTGAATCGTCACTGTCAGAATCGCTGTCGCTGTCTGATCCATCTGATTCGGATGATGAAGAATCACTGCTGTCTGAATCAGAATCCCTGTCAGAATCACTATCCGAGTTAGTGTCACTGTCTTCGAGGGTCGACATACGCTTACCCTCTATTAAAGGTCTATATTTTTCGGGCGATACTTGGTCTCTGGGCAAAAGAATATTCGTATCCAGGCTGCTCCTCCCCGGCAGGCTTTGGACAGTTTTTAAATGCGCAACATCCCTATCGGAATACAAACCCACTCCAAACGTAATATCTTTGGAACGCTGCACACTTTGTTCACGTTTACTTTCCATGTCCTCTTTCTTTGCCAAGCTTGAAATAATGTGCAATTCTTTCTGAATGCTTTTGTTTTCTACGCTAGCTTTGAGTTCAGGAACAACAGTTAAAGTTTCACGAGTTTGTACCAAATGTTGCCCTTCTTCACTGTCCTTTTGCAATGACTCTCGAGTACAAGAAAGGTTTTCGTTCTTCTTTTGAGGAGGCTGACTATCGTGTGAGAGGCATCCCCCATCATTCTTGTCATTTTTTCCCTCTGTCACCTGGACAAAAGCCCTTAACTGGGCCAATCCCTCATCGGTTTCTTGGCCTTCTGCTGATTCATATGACTCTATCATATCCTCTTTCAACTCGGATGCTGGCAAATCAGACAACTCATTGGCCTGGACCATCTCTGCTCTAGATGGATCATCATCATCTTCCTCATCATAATCGGCAACAAACTTGTTGGTCATGTCCTTGTTCATGTAGTCAGTTTCACTTGAATCCATTAGGTAATTATCTTCATACTCTGCAAAAAAAGGATCAAATTATATGAAGGATCAAATTATATTAACTAAAAATACTTCAAAAGATGCAAAACAACAACAGCAATGTGCTTCATCCTGCACCTTCTTCAGTAAAACATTATCTGGTAAAAATCTAAATAGCTTTAATTATGTTCCATAGGCTTATTAAAAAATCCTTGCTGCTTTTTTTTTTCTCTTCTTAAGGCTAAACCTAGCAGTATTTACAAAAGTGCAAAGTATTTGTATCACTAGGCATGCGAGTTCTCCTATAATAAATATATTGCATACTATGCTCTCACAAGTACATAAACCGGAAGAAAAGAAGGGTTTTATAATATATCTATGAATGTTCATTAAAAGCTAATATACAGTACTGACTAGTTACAAACAGAATACATGTATCACCTTTGATGATAGATGAACAGAGCTAAAAGAGGAAATAAAAAGAATCTGGACTAGAAACGGCTTCAGTAACACAAAAGGTCAAATGCCATATTTGGGTAACAGAGAAACTGGAAAATAATGGAAAAGAAAATCAATATCAGCAAGGTGCTAGAAGTACCTGTAATAGTATTATTTGTGAAAGATAGTTGGACTAATATAGCATTTGATGGCCAGAAATGAAAGCAGGCAAATAGAAAAGTATGCACCAGTGAAAAAATAAATAAATTTAAAGACTTTGGCAACAGCTGACTTCATGTTATTGAAACGTGAGAAGGGTGACGAGGCATCATGAAAGTGGGGGGAGAATTGCCTATTCCACCATTTTTTCTTTGACTATAAGACCAAATAAAGGACTGAGTAGGCTTAAAGTTAAGGGTGCGACTCACCACCATTAAAATACAGGTAATATTATTCAATAGTTACAGAACTTCACTCCCACTACTGTTTTGTTTCGTTATTTTTTTTTTATTTAAAAAATATTTTAAAGATAATTTTATGCTCTAAAAGATCTTAACTAATACATTTTCTCAGCATTTCTATTTCTTTATATATACTACTTTATCAATGTATAGACCCTCAAAGGTGACTATTTTTCATAGGAATTTTTTTTTCCAGAGTGAATGCATTGATTGTAGGGCTTAAAATTCCTCCTCTTTTCATGTTTGAATAATAAAAATTGATCAATAACAGAAAATGTAGTAGTAAATTTTCTCCGAAAATTAACCGCTTTGAGAAATCGAACTTCAAAGTTTTATTTCGTTGAGATTGGTTAGATATACTTTAATATGCATAAGCATGGATTTTTAGCAGTAATTTTCCTCACCACTGTGGATCATAAAGATTTAATCATCACATTTCAGAGATGTTTACTAAGCATTGGTGAGCCTCTTCCCTCAAATCCAGAAATATATACAATGCATGTACCAAGTACCCAAACAAGCAAGAGGTTGCTAGCCTAATATATTCTTGTCTGCGTATTTTAGGGGGTAAATGTTACAATTTAGGCATGTTTGTTTATTATCTCTTGACACTTTATGCATATTTCAGCATAAGCATAACATAAAATTGGTAAATATATAAGTAAGCAGACAAAGAAATATGTTAAATTTAACTTGGAGAGAAGTGCAGTAAAAGTTCATTTACACTACCATCAAGAAAATGAGAAAATTGATACAATATCAATTATGGAACACTAAAATAAATATCTTTCCCTAGAGTTCTTAACGAAAAAGTAAATAAATAGGTACCCTGGTCAGAAAAGGGTTGTGTAAGGGACCTGACTCGCTTTCATAAATATAAGAAAAGGATGTTTTAGCAATAAAACATTATGTTTTCAATAAAAAAAAACTATTTGAAATACAAAATATAGAGGTTTCCCAAGCCAAAACTGCAATAACCTGAATTTCCAAAAATTCCAAGAAGAGGTCGTGAGTCTGTTGTACTTGGGTCTGATATAGAGGAATAACTTTATTAGCTTTAAAAATTGCAGTGCTCCTGTGAAGGGTACAAAACTCCATCGAATCAAGGCAATGCACTCAAACTGGGGGAGGTTGGTCTGGTGTTATTCTGAAAGTATCAGTAACGAAGGTGAAGAACCTTGGCCTTGTCTCAAAGCTTATGACTTCCACATCTCATGCAATGAAAATCTAGCTCATAGGGAACCACTGTTACCATTGTAAGGATGTGCAATATCGTTCCAGGCCTCATAACTTCCCATGATTTCAGAGGGTGGAAAGAATGCATCATCAGACAGTGTTTTTGGCAGTTGCTCAATATTGTCACTCACTTGCACCAAGTCCAACCAACATAAACTACTACAAATTCTAGATAATTTGTATTTTTCCTAGCTCTACAGACCCTCGTCATTTATATAGGTTTACTCCCAAGTCCTTTAGTTAAGACCAAAGGTAAAGAATTTGTGGGATTCTGGTAACATTGTATGCTTACCAGCTATCCCACCCATGGTAGGAAGGAGCAGCCGAGTCAGCGAGACACCTCCACTTATCTCATGGTCAAGACTTGTGAGGTGGATAAAACAGGACATTAAAATGAATGACTTTGATTTGTATAGCTGGAAAAACACAAATTATCTTTAAAATTTGTAGTTTATTCCAACGCAAATAAAAACCCTCGTCATTTTTAGGGAGGTCTTTCTTAAGTGGGACAAAGTCATCTTTACCTGTCTAACCCTTAACCCTGATTAAAGGACGACATTCTAAGATGGGCTGGTAAAAGGGGTAAGGTCTAGAAGTCAGTGACAGTCACTACCCTCACAAGAATTATATGACCAGAGCAAAATGTTATTTTTATAATAAAATAAATTTTTGAATATACTTACCCGGTGATTATATAAGCTGCAACTCTGTTGCTCGACAGAAAACTCTACGTTAAAAATCCGCCAGCGATCGCAATGCAGGTAGGGGGTGTACTTCAACAGCGCCATCTGTCGTGCAGGTACTCAGTACTCAATGTAAACACAGAACTCAATTTTCTCCTCGGTCCACTGGGTCTCTATTGGGGAGGAAGGGAGGGTCCTTTAATATATAATCACCAGGTAAGTATATTCAAAAATTTATTTTATTATAAAAATAACATTTTTCAATATTAAACTTAGCCGGTGATTATATAAGCTGATTCACACCCAGGGGGGTGGGTAGAGACCAGCAATAATTGTTTACATTATTATGAGCTAAGGATTTTTTATTTAATTTTAGCAGTTATTCAAAATAACAAACATAAAATAAATAAGTACCTGGTAAGGAAGTCGACTTGAACAATTACTCTGCCTTTTTAAGTACGTCTTCCTTACGGAGCCTCGCGATCCTCTTAGGATGCTGAGCGACCCCTAGGATCTGAAGTATCAAGGGTTGCAACCCATACAACAGGACCTCATCAAAACCTCTAATCTAGGCGCTTCTCAAGAAATGACTTTGACCACCCGCCAAATCAAGTAGGATGCGAAAGGCTTCTTAGCCTTCCGGACAACCCAAAAACAATAATAAAACATTTCAAGAGAAAGATTAAAAAGGTTATGGAATTAGGGAATTGTAGTGGTTGAGCCCTCACCCACTACTGCACTCGTTGCTACGAATGGTCCCAGAGTGTAGCAGTTCTCGTAAAGAGACTGGACATTCTTAAGATAAAAAGACGCGAACACTGACTTGTTTTTCCAATAGGTTGCGTCGATTATACTTTGCAGAGATCTATTTTGTTTAAAGGCCACGGAAGTTGCGACAGCTCTAACTTCGTGTGTCCTTACCTTCAGCAAAACTTGGTCTTCCTCATTCAGATGGGAATGAGCTTCTCGTATTAACAGTCTGATAAAATAGGATAAAGCATTCTTTGACATAGGCAAAGATGGTTTCTTAACTGAACACCATAAAGCTTCAGAAGGGCCTCGTAAAGGTTTAGTTCGTTTTAAATAGAACTTAAGAGCTCTTACAGGACATAAGACTCTTTCTAGTTCATTTCCAACCATACGATAAGTTTGGAATATCGAACGATATTGGCCAAGGCCGAGAAGGCAGCTCGTTTTTGGCTAGAAAACCAAGTTGTAGAACATGTAGCCGTTTCGGATGAGAATCCGATGTTCTTGCTGAAGGCATGAATCTCACTGACTCTTTTAGCTGTGGCTAAGCATACCAGGAAAAGAGTCTTTAAGGTGAGATCTTTCAGGGAGGCTGATTGTAGCGGTTCGAACCTGTCTGACATAAGGAATCTTAGTACCACGTCTAAATTCCAACCAGGTGTAACCAAACGACGCTCCTTCGTGGTCTCAAAAGACTTAAGGAGGTCCTGTAGATCTTTATTGTTGGAAAGATCTAAGCCTCTGTGACGGAAGACTGATGCCAACATGCTTCTGTAACCCTTGATAGTGGGAGCTGAAAGAGATCGTTCTTTCCTCAGATATAAGAGTTAGTCAGCTATTTGAGTTACAGAGGTACTGGTCGAGGATACGGATACTGACTTGCACCAGTTTTGGAAGATTTCCCACTTCGATTGGTAGACTCTAAGGGTGGATGTTCTCCTTGCTCTAGCTTCCATAATCCCGAGCATTCCCGACCGTCTAATGTCGCACCCCAGCCTACGTCCGATGCGTCCGAGAAGAGAACGTGGTTGGGAGTCTGAACAGTCAGGGGAAGACCCTCTCTAAGGTTGATATAGTCCTTTCACCAAGTCAGACAAGACTTTATCTTTCCGGAAACCGGGATCGAGACCGCTTCTAGCGTCTTGTCCTTTTTCCAGTGAAAAGCTAGATGGTATAGAAGAGGACGGAGGTGTAGTCTTCCTAGTGACACAAATTGATCCACGGATGACAGTGTCCCTACCAGACTCATCCACAGCCTGACTGAGCAGCGTTCCTTCTTCAGCATCTTCTGGATGGATAGTAGGGCTGGGGGCTGATCGTCTTGTTCAGCAACGTCCTCATCAGAGGGTTCCTCATCCGAAACTGATGAGGAAACGGCAACGGAGTGGGCAACGTCTGACTCGCTGAATCCGGTCGCACTGGTGGATGCGTGACGGAGCCGGACGCAATATCATGGAACTGCTGCACAGTCTGTGAACTGTCAACAACCATGGGTGCGCGAGGAAGTACAGCGTCAACCCGAAACTGTCTAGACCGTCTGGGTTGTGCAGTCAACACCCTACCGGGTTGCTGAGGTTGACGCACTGTGTCACAACAAGTCACCTCTGCTGGTTGTTGAACGTCCTGAACGTCAACAACCACCTCCGAGCGTCGCTTTAACGTCAACGTGCGACTGGCAACCCACACTGGGTCGCATCGGTGGAGGAACCACCTCAACTGGCAGACGCGAGTAGGTTACCTCAGCGTCAACAGGGCGCACAACCGACCGGTTGGAAGGTTGTTGGCCAGAAGGAGGAACCACCTCAACTGGCAGACGCGAGTAGGTTACCTCAGCGTCAACAGGGCGCACAACCGACCGGTTGGAAGGTTGTTGGCCAGAAGGAGGAACCACCTCAACTGGCAGACGCGAGTAGGTTACCTCAGCGTCAACAGGGCCCACAACCGACCGGTTGGAAGGTTGTTGGCCAGAAGGTTCTTCTCCGCATTTAAGTCCTCTATCAAGGACGCAAGCTTGGACTGCATGGCTTGCAGCAAAGCCCATTTAGGGTCTACGGGAGCAGGTGTGGCAACAGACGGGGTTAGCGACTGAGGCGGAACCGTTTACCATCCCTGAAAGCCTTGTTATGTGTGACATAATAGTACAGCAAAACTTCAAAGGCTTGACAAAAGCTGAGAAGTTGACCTGTAAACAACTTGGAGCGTCTCCTGGCTAGGCGCCAGGGCGAGTCTACCAGAATTGAGAAGTCTATCTGGGCAGAGGCATGAACTCCCAAGCCGAGAACTTCTCTCGTGTCATATCAGACTCTCGCTCTATAAACCAGTTTAAAAGAAGGGAAATCAAAGGCTGTATCCCTAAAAACTCCTCCTGGTGCAAAAACCAGTCGCCTAGCCAACGTAACGCTCTCTAGGAGAGTGAGAGAGCACTAGCTTAAAAACAACGGCTTCGAAGTAGCTAGGCCTAGTGTAAGTTCTGACGTTTAGGCGAACGAGGAGCAGCAGTTACAAGATCCGGACGAAGATACTTAAAAAAAATCATCATGATTTAATTAAAGTCCATAGGAGGCTAAGCAGCTTAAGGCTCCTCTCCATCTGACAGAGTCCTCAAGGGAAAATCAGTCGGAGGGAGAACAGCAACTTCCTCATCTACAGGAACCTTGTCCGATAAAAGCTAGGTTACCTCAGCGAGTCTCTTACTGGAGCATTAGTAGCAGACCAGAAGGCAACGTCATGTAACTGCTTGACAGTCTGTGAACTGTCAACAACTGAACTGTCAACCACAACAGGTGCGTGAGGACGTACAGTGTCCACTCGAGACTGCTTTGACTGTCTAGACTGAGCAGTCAAAACAACTCTAGAATGCGGAGGTTGACGCACCGCGTCAAAACAAAACAACTTAGACTGTTGTTGTAACTCGCGAACGTCAACGGAAGGTTCCGTGCGTCGCTGAACGTCAACATGCGGCTGGCAGGGTACACTGGAACGCATGGGTGGCGGGACTCTCTCAGCTGGAGTGCGGCAGAAGGTCGCCTCAGCGTCCAGAGGACGCACAACCGTGGTTGGTTGTAGGCTAGAGGTTGGTGTCAACCTTCTCCGCACGAAAGTCCTGCATCAATGACGTTAACTGAGACTGCATGGTCTGCAGCAAAGACCACTTAGGGTCTACAAGAGCAGGTGCGGAAACAGACGGTGTGACTGCCTGATGCGGTACCGCTTTGCCTCTCTTAGGAGGTGAGCAGTCGTCGGAAGACTGCAGCGAGTCCGAATTGACCCAGTGGCTACAACTGGGCCGTTGGACTTGCGCGGAAGGGACCGACTTGCGCTTAATAAGCCGCGAGACCTTGGTCCATGGTTTCTTACGAGAAACCTCTTCCGCAGACGAGAAATAAATGGGCTCTCTCGTCTTTGTGTGGGTGGGGCGATCTTGGGTAGATACGCCCGAAACCACGGAGGGAAAAAACGTCTGTTCATTGATCAAGGCCTCTCGAACCCATAAGTCGTTCGACATTACTTCTCCCCTGGGCTTGGGAGCTTGCAAGAGGTCCCGGACTAGGTGAACGACAGGCACGAACAGACGAACCCTCGGACGCAACACTGTAACACTTTGCGCATATCACTTTATCGATTTTCTGTTTTGCACTTATTTCACTGAAATCGAAACTTTTACTGATTTCTACCTGAAACACGCAATTCTACCCTTCATTAAAAGGTAGTAATTGCGAAATCAGTCGTATAATGCAGCTCATTAATACTAGCAAAAAACAGAAAACATATATAAAGATAAAAAATTCAGTGGCTGGGAAAGAGACTAAACACTAGTTCAAATAAACTACGTTTACAATCTCTCACCGCACATAGCCTGGGGACAAGAATAAAACCCTAGAAACGTTTTACCTTCCTCCCCGTACAGAGACTAGGGACGAGAGTAACACGAGAACAACGTTACCCGCTTGAACGGAACGTTTTCTCTCCTCTCTCTCCCTCCGTCTCTATCTCTCTCTCTCTTTCTCTCTTGATTTCGCACCTAAGAGAAGAGCCCAATTATATATCGTCAAAAAAACATATTATTTGACTAAAGGAAAAAACTGAAAGGTTTTCCAAATAAAAAGTTCCTTTAATTTAGAATTTAAAACATTTAAGCTAAGAAAGAATGAACAAAACGTCAGAATCGATTTACTCTTACTGCAAAGTGAAACCGTGATACACTCTCTCTCTATCGTAACGATAGAGCGCATGTTGAACGTCCTGAACGTCAACAACTACGTAGTCTAAAAAACTAAACGTTAGATCATCTTTGAAAACAGTACGAAGACTATCAAAGAAATTCTTTCATAAAACATTAAATTTAAAAAGTTTTAAATTCTTTAAAGGCTAAATACGATATAACGGGCTCAACGTTGATTAACTTCAGTTCCAAGTTAGGACCGCCTACTATCAGGAAAGGTCGCATATAAACAAAACATAAAAATTTATTTTTATATGTTTATAATAAATGGAAAGTTAATCGAAGAGGCCTAATAAAGGCGGAGAGATATAAAATATAAAGATCTATAACGTATTAAGCAAAATTACTAAAAAACTAAACACACTTCCGTCTAAGGGAAGGGTCGGCCATTTAAAAGTGAAAGAGAGTCCATACTCTCTTTGTCACCATAATTAAATCTATCCAAAACGAGTTCAAGTTTTGAGATGAAGATAAAACACCTGCATAGCGAAAGCTCAAAACTAGAATACTGTAGTGTACTTCACCAAATAGTTGTGAAAACAAATCCAGTTAGTAACAGCGAATTAGTAGGTCTTGCCGGTAGCCCGACAGAGAGAAAATTGAGTTCTGTGTTTACATTGAGTACTGAGTACCTGCACGACAGATGGCGCTGTTGAAGTACACCCCCTACCTGCATTGCGATCGCTGGCGGATTTTTAACGTAGAGTTTTCTGTCGAGCAACAGAGTTGCAGCTTATATAATCACCGGCTAAGTTTAATATTGAAAAATTATAATTTCATTTTATTGTTTCAAAATTATTTCAAAATTATGTTACATAAAAAATCTCTTACCTGCATAAGAGTTTCTTCAATGTAGATACTCACAAGTGACTGATGTCCATAAGGAAATGAAAATAAGAACTCATTCATTCTACTGTCATACTCACTTACGATCAACATAACCAATTATGTGACCAAAGGTTAATCATCCAAAAAAAGTAAAATTTTAAATGATCTGTTGATTAGCAACTACTGGACCTAAAGAGAAAGTGTCAAGTGATCTGTGGTTACAATCTTTAAGGTTATGTACAATAAAGGTGGACTCTCTCTTTCAGACCCCATCACTAAGGACTTGCGCTGCCGAGTGGTTTTTGTGGAACGCCAGGATTGCAGCAACACTACGGATGTCATGAGCTCTTGGAGGGACCCATCGTCTCTTCTCCCGAGGACTTACAGGTTTCAAATATGACTTCACGGATCCATGAGATAAAGAGATGGTATTGTTATTCTTATTTTGTTGTGAAGTGTACTCAATAATAAGTTAGCGATAAAAAAAAAAAAAAGCCGTTCTTTTAAGGTATCATCAGACTGCTCTCACAGGGCAAAATAACAC
The DNA here is from genome assembly GCF_036898095.1 of Palaemon carinicauda. Taxonomy (NCBI): domain Eukaryota; kingdom Metazoa; phylum Arthropoda; class Malacostraca; order Decapoda; family Palaemonidae; genus Palaemon; species Palaemon carinicauda. The sequence goes on from NC_090754.1 coordinate 67,795,332, forward strand.
TGTCTGGATCATCAGTTACTTCTCTGATACCTAAGAGGAGAAGGAATCAAATCTGTTGTTAACAATGGATGAATTCTGGTTTTTTACCAAGAACTCTGGAACTAAAGGAAAAAAAAAGACATATCTTTCTACTCCTTGGATTGTGAAACAAGATATGATAGGCTGTACAGCTCACTAAAACACTTAGATGAGGCTAAAGCCAAAAGGATGACCATTTTTAAGGTCTCGATCTGAGACTTTATAAAGAGATTCATATGGTGCCAATTTTTGGAACTTTAGAGCCTTAATCACACTCAAAGAAAGCGGTTTTAGTTCTCAAGGTGGGAAATACCGCTCAGAGCTCTTGATCAGGGATGATGAAAGTTCCCACGAGGAAGAGAGATTTATTCCCTTCAGTTTAATCTTTCACCGTTGACTATGAAAAACGTCTCCTTCTGTAGGAACACCAACAAGTCAAGAATTAGTGGAATAATGGCTTTGAGTGGAGCAATATCCCTTCCACAACACCAATCACAGAAAATAAACCCCTTTGCTTGATAGACCACTGAGGAGGACTTGCAAAAGTATCCTGACAACTGCTTCGCAGTCGGTCTCAAAAAGCTTCTCTTTCAGAGGAGATGCTAAATAACTTCCAACCATGAAGAGATAGGCAGTACATTGTGTTGTGAAACTTTCTGACATGAGGTTGATGCAGAAGATTTGGCCACTCTCACTTCAAGAGTTCTCTTGGAACTTCTATGAGAAAATCCAGAAGGTCCAGGTACCACTCCACATGGGGCCACCTTGAAGCTATTAGTGTTATGCTGAGATTCTTTAGTTCCCTGATCTTGTTCAATATTTGATGAATCGGGCAGAATGGGGTAAACGCATAAATGTCCATTCCGTCCAAATGGTGCGCACCCTCCATTATCGCAGCTGGGTCTGGGAACGGAGAACAATACATGGGGAGTTTGTTATTTAAGTACAGTATGTGACGAACATGTCCAATATCGGGGAACCCCACAAAGTCAAAAGGTTATTCACCACTTGAAAATACAAAGACCATTCTGAACCAACTGTCGTCCCCAGTCGGCTCAGTTTGTCCACTATTACACTCTCCTTTCCTGAGATGAGGCATGTCAATCAAGACCAGGACAGGTTCTCATCCTACCTTGAATAGCACAAAATCTCTCTCATACCAAAGTGAAAAGGAAAGGCTCAAAGAACTGCAGAGCACAGCGTGGAAGTAGTCGTTGTTGACTTTTGTAGCTGGAAATTATAAGCATGGTTAGGCTTACCCTAGGGCCAAATTCAACTTAAAAACAGTTTCTTGGAACCTATTAAGTTTATTGTAAGTTGAGGACCTTCTGTAACAGTAAAAGCAGTACAGTATACCTTTTTTTCCTAGGGACACAAAGCTAAAAGAGAAAATGTTATACAACATCATAGTTGACTAGTGCTAAGGACAAGGAGGTTGGCCTTCTAATAAAGTACCAACAAAAGTATTACTACATTAAGCGTGAGAGTGTTGCACTAAAAGTAATTCTTCATTGCCCTCAGGCTGGTCCCAAAAAAATAAAACCCTATGTTTAAATCACCACTAAAAATGAACAAGATTTGCTAAACTAAAAGCTATGGAAAATGTCTATTGGCCCCATGATTAGCTAAAACAACAGAAGTCAGTTAGGAGAGAGGTCACCTGACACCTCATCAAGGATTTCTGGCTTTAAAATAGATTCTGGAGAAAAATCATCTCACCCAAGATGATCACTCCACGGAGGGGAATGACTACCTAAGATTGCTTGTGCTATACGTTACTGTAACGAAGTGCCATTTAATATCAGAAAACCTTAATTATACTCCATGGTTTTGTGTTGTCAAAAGACTAAAGACTGTCCAGAGAATCATCAGACTCAACAGGGATCTTCATAGCCCACGAAAAAAACACAGGAAACTAACTACAGGGACAGGAGGCTATTGATGTATTGTATATCTAAATCCAGTCCAACCTGCTGCTAAAGGACAGCAAAGAGAGATGGTCTTCACTATTCATTATTCACCAAGCCCCAACAGACTATCTGGTAAAAGGGCAGTATGAAAAGCAGTCTCAATCGGTAAAGTCAAAAGAGGCACCTCTTTACGACCAAAAAACAAACAAAACACACACACACAACAACAACGTGTAAGAGAGAGAATTTTTTCCCTCTCCCTTAAGAGGACCAAAACAGTTGTATTACCTGAGTAGGAGTAGTCTGTTGTTGGCAGAGTGAGTGCCAACAGTGCTGCAACTGCCGTGCGCGCTTCCATGTCTCCCTCTTCTTCATCTTCAGCAGCCTCCTCTCCATCCCCTGGTTGCTGATGATCTTGAGACATCATTCTAAAATCTTAAGGGAAAAAATATGGCCAAGATTAAATTTAAGTACTGTACTAACATGTCAACTCTACATTACTATCATTCAACAGAGATGCTATAATAAAAATGTCTACCATCTACCAGACTTCTGATGACTATTGCAAAGTAAAACTTAATTGAAACAATACATCAAGTTCAACTTTTTACACACCATGCATAAAAGGATGCAAGGGTACTATTACTCTAAGGTCTGAATTAGTGTTAGTTTGCTATAACGTATGACATTAAAAAACATAATACAACTCCTAGTAAATTATATAAGCAGACATGAATTTTTCTTTATCTTTTATGTCCTGCTAAAAAGTATACTATACTGTATAAAACCCAATCCTTTACAGCAATGTGAATAATTTTGCCTATGTACTATACCTTTTTCATCGTTGTATCAAATAAATCATTCTTAAATTGAAAAGGTTAAAAGCTGGCGAAGGATTACTTGTCACTGCCTGCTGAGAATAGACTCATGTTACAATACTGTATAGCATTTCTTTTACCATAACTGTCCTCCAGAAAACAACTGCCTGAAAAGAAAGAAAATGATCCACCTATTACAACTGTATTCTTATGTTACCGGACATTCAACTATAAAAATTCTAAAACACTTGCCATTTAAAGATTGTATTTTGTGCTTTTCCTAAGAACATGTACATTACCTAAATAATGAATTAAAACCATTTCTTACAGTCTTCATCAGCTTAGTAAACATTATTTTAAAAAAAAACCTACCGTATAGTAATGAGTGACGAAGCATCACTAAACGTCTGCTCTTAACATGTATAGATAGTTGAATCTAAATTCAAAACTTCCTACAGTAAAAAACAAGGACTGTACAGCACATAACTCATAAACAGAGTAGGATATGAACAAGATGATACTGAAAACTAAGATTTTATTTTTTTCCCTGTAAAGGCTATTAATGATAGGTAAAACCAACCTTGTCTAACCCAGACTTTAAAGGAAAAAGGGATAACAAGAAATTTACTTCACTTAGCCTCTGCCTTCCCCAATATGTATATATTACCTTGATAAATATCCAATTTAAAAAGGGTATATGCCACAAAATATGATGAATACCATAAGGACATACCTCTACAGTACTGTATTGTATTCTCATGCCATGTATTTATTCAGTCTGCAACCAGAGATAGGGGGTATACAAATGCTGCATCATAAATCAAAATAGTTTGACCTAATACAGTAAAGGTAAATGGAATAGGAGTAATCAAGAGGGAAAGCGATAAGTATACAAGTAACAAGACAATTGTCAGCAAGTTACAAAAATTCAAGAAAATAGGTATAAATGGATATAGGGAATTTTGGCCATAGCCACACACCGACGTCGGAGAGGTTATTCAGAAATATTCAACTGGGGGTAAAACCCTTGCAGTTGTACTATGAAGATAAATTTGAATGATGTTGGATTACAAGATGAAAAGAAGGAAGCAGGAATCCAGATGGATCACAATACAGGCTCGATGGGAATTCAAGTAATGCATGCAGAACAGAAATTAGCAAAAAGATCACCTGCTTGGCTTCATAAAGGAAAAAAAATAGTTATAAAACATTTTTGATACAATAATACATCACCACTAAGCAGCACACCCTATGATTCTTAACGTACACCTGGACCATAAACATACATATGAATTTTACACCCAAACCATAAACATACATATGAATTTTACACCTAAACCATAAACATACATATGAATTTTACACCTAAACCATAAACATACATATGAATTTTACACCTAAACCATAAACATACATATGAATTTTACACCTAAACCATAAACATACATATGAATTTTACACCTAAACCATAAACATACATATGAATTTTACACCTAAACCATAAACATACATAAGAATTACATACCCGGACCATAAACATATAGAAATTATACTTCTGGACCATAAACATACATAGAAATCATACACCTGGACCATAAACATACATAGGAATTATACACCTGGGCCATAAACATACACAAGAATTATACACCTGGGCTATAAAAAAACATATAATTTATAAACCTGGGTTCTAAACATACAGGGCCACATATATACATAAAGTATGAATTAGTGCAGTACTGTACAGTCATCATTCATATCTTATCGCACCAGCGTTCTACACATTGTGTACGTTTGCTGTTCCTAGATTCATGTCTGAACAGGTGGGCCCTAGTGGGCAGCTACGCAAGATGCGATTCATTGTTTGCATCAGCACTATCTGTAGAGATTATCCCCTGTCAAACCAACCTTTGTTCTTACTTTGTTCAGGGTCACCCTTTTCCTTCTTGTTGAATTTATGGTGTAGGTACTTTACACTATTTGAGTACTATACAGTAGCTGGAAGGGTTATCTTCCATTCTTCCTTTACAACAACAAAATTCACAAATGGAAAACCCTTCTTATTTTCAATACTGTACTAGGTAAGCTACAACCCTGTTCGGAAACGAAGGACGCTATAAGCCCAAGGGTCCAATAGGGAAATTTAGCCCAGTGAGGAAAGGAAATAAGGAAGCAAATACACTACAAGAGAAGTGATGAGCAATTAAACTAGAATATCATAAGAAAAGTAACAACATTAAATTAAATCTTTCATATGTAAACTATAAAAACTTTAAAAAAAAAAAAACAGAATAAGAGAAATAAGATAGAATTGTGTGCCATCAAGCAAGAGAGCTCTAACCCAAGACAGTGGAAGACCATGGCATGGAGGCCTTGTACCATTTAACTATAGGTGCACTAAACACAGATGAAAGGAGCCAATTCTTCAATCTGTTCCCAAACCCATTAATATATGATGGGCCTCTTTCAATGTTAAATTACCTAAGAAAATTGCAAAACCAGTCGTCTTCCGAGCTTCACATAATCAAAGGTACGTCAAATTAACATTTCAGAAAGGAAAAAATATAACTATAAAAACTTTAAAAAAACAGGAGGACGAGAAATTAGATAGAATAGTGCGGCAGAGTGTAGTCTCAAGCAATAAGAGCTGCTTACCATAGCTAAAGTCTCTTCTACCCTTACCAAGAGAACTAAACAATTAAAGTGAAGTAGTTAACCCTTTGGGTGAAGAAGAATTCTTTGGTAATCTCGGTGTTGTCAGGTGAATGAGAACAGAGGAGAATCTGTAAATAGGCCAGACTATTCGGTGTATGTGTAGGCAGAGGGAAAGTGAACCGTAACCAGAGAGAAGGATCCAATGTAGTACTGTCTGGCCAGTCAAAGGACCCATTAACTCTCTAACCTTAGTATCTCAATGGGTAGCTGGTGCCCTGACCAACTTACTACCAATGGCTTAGCTTCATTGGCCTAGGCAATTAAATGCTTCATAAATTGACTATAATGGGAAAACTATATATAAGTTGATGATGAAATTTAAAGGTAAATCATACAGTCATACAACAAATTGAAGACAATTGACCACCTAGTCTGTTTTCTATATTGTGTCCGGCTAATACTGTAATTCTGAATATAACTTAATTTACAAATGATATATTTTTCAAACTTTTCTTTTAATTTCCTGAAACTCATGAATTTTCCAGGGAACCATTAAAAGTCACCTTTTTCAAGTACCTCACGTAATTCTAAATTGAATATAACAGACAAAAAAATTGGGGTTTATATATAAGAGAAATCTAACCATCTTCAGAATATACCACCTCTGCATCATACATTTCAAAGGCATTCCAACCAGTAAAGGGTGCAAGATAAAAAATACCAAGAAAAAGCATAATACAGTACAGCCAATAGACCCTAATTACTAAATTATATAAAGACCAATTAAAAGAAATCTCAAGATACACCACAGGCAACCACGGTAGGCCAGTGGCATACAACTGAGGTTAGGTTACAGGTAGCAATTCAGGTTATGTTAAAACCAACAAGGAGGACAGCTGATATGTAACATTAAAAAATTCAGGGATGTATGTATGATAGCGGCCACCTGTATATATACAATGACAGCTGACTATGAATACGGCAGTGTAAGGGGGGAGTTTATGTTAGTGAAATTTTTTTACGCACGAGGGAAGGAACTGGCCACTAATATACAAAGGCCCCTAAAATTAGGCTTAGGCCTTCCTTCATTAAACCTTGGACCACCTAAGCAAAACAGGACTGGGCTTCTTGCTAGCAAGCAGGTTAGGCTAAAGTAACCATGATGGCCTACCTTTACTGGTTTCATGTAAACACAATTTGTTCTCTTGAAGAACCCAGATATAAGTAATTAAAAAATCCAAAAAAATATGGAGGTAATTACAATCAACGTCAAGCAAGGCATCTTAATCGCCTGATCAGACTGACAAGTCCACGCCTACTTCCTTTAGATCTTGGGAGAGCAATACCAGGAAGGTCCAGTGTTAGACATTGGGCGATTCTGTTCCTATGTCATAAATGTGTAAATATTGACAGCTTGTCATATACAGGAAACCTACTAGGAAACCTACTAAGTCTAGAGAGAGAAGGAAATGAGATATCATCGTAAACAAGTCAGCCAAAGTCCACTCGAAGATGTCTTCCTTTCCCTTCCATTCAAACAGAATGATTAAAGATAAAGTGAAAGATTTGTTGCCCAATTGCATAGAGTTAAAATCACAAGAAGTTATCCTATGACACCAACACACTGCTTGGAAATCCTAAGGAGAGAGAGTGTAAGGTCATCTCTTGTCAACGTTGCTTGATAACCCAAAGCAGCGTCTTCGTCTTCAACCTTTCGTTGTCGTAGTTGATGTAGCCAATATCGGGATACTTTTCCCTTTCCTTAAGACTTTTGAACAACTATTTGAAACGGAACTCACACGAATAAGGACAAAAGATCTCCATCTCACCTCTAATGCAGGGCCTCGGACATGACAAACGTCGGGTTCTTTTCACGAAATCTTCGTCTGGCAATTTCTCCTGCTGGAGGAGGAGGTGGAGAGAGGAACCCACCGATGATCACGTGACCCTGAAACCCTGGTTGCCGCTGTGCTGATGTGCCACGTCTTTATCTGTTATAGTTTCCATTGATAAGAGGAACGTGTTCTCCAAGGGCGTGATTTTTTGCATTCACGCCCTTTAGTGACTCGAGGGTGTATGGCAGTCACAGCCTTTTACTCTCCGTCGATCATTCTTATGGACAATATGTTTCAGTTCCTCTGACTGCATCACTTGAATTTCATTGCAAGGCTTCGTTTTTTTATTTTTTTTTAGATTTTTATATGAACAGGGAGCAGGAACCTGATACTACAACAGGGTTCTATTTCGTCATCGGCATATGCACAAAAAAAATAAATAAATAAAATCATCTTAACATGATACGCCCACAAATTATACATTTAATCGGTGGCGATTTCAGTCACCCCAGTCACCCCATTCAGGTCACAGGCGTTCACAAATTTATACTCTGTGGTCTACACAATGTTCCTTGGCTAAATATTGGCCCGTTAAAGATAACTTTATTGTTTTAAATCTTCTCCCATTAATCTCCCTTTAACGTTTTGTGTCATTGCAATTGTTAACAGAAAATATACATTGGTTTTCCCAACTTTAAGCCCACCCAGGTACTTTGGGATATAAACATGCAATGGGGACATGAACATTTGTAGTAGTTTGCATTATCTTTATTTATCATTTTTAAATTAATTGAATTTATGGTTTCTGATAGAACAGAGGGGGAAAGGAAGCAGCTAATGTCTGGAGGGGCGCTTTAAAAAATACTGTGAACCACGAGAAGTCCTCTGATGGTACTTTCCTAAATTCCTCTTTTACTGGAGACATATATGAACGGTTTGTTCTGAAGAAAATACAAATGAATGTTAGCTGTTATATACTTTACCTATAAAGAAGTCTCGCCAGCAGTGCCTCTCGCCCATGCTTCTTGCTGGCTCCTGGTTCTCAGCTATCAAAGGCCCTTCAACAACACCAAAAAATAAGGTGCTTTCTCTCCCTAAACAAATATGCTATCATTAACATATACTGTAATAAGTTTTTGTTCCGTTTTTGCAATACTGGGTATGCTGCTATCATTTTGTAATTCTTAGCAAGTAGTACAATTAAAAAGTCCATGCCCTGGGCTTTAGGTATGTTGTACTACCTAAGACTGCAGTGGCAGTGCAGCAATAATGGTTTTATATCACTTGCTCTTCCTGGCAAGCTACACAAGTGAAAAATTTTATTGCCTGTCTTTGGGAGGTAAGGCTTAATTGCCACCTGGGAGTCATTTTCTCCTACCAAAGGGCCCATAATCCTTTTTTTATGCACACTTCTCCTACGAAGTGTATTGTATATAAAATATAAAATTTTAAAAACATATTAAGTATTTTCAGGTACAGAGGACCCTGTTCTCTTGGGCGAAAAATTTAAGAAACATTTAAGCCAAATATAGGCCATGTTAGACAACTAAAGATGCAATTATCTAAATGAAAAATTTGTGCAGGAATTCTAGCTATTTCTTTTTTTATTATTTTATATTACCAGAAGTTAATAAATAAACTTTTTAAAATCAAAATATACAAAGTGTCAAGTTTAAAAGATATTACACATTCAATATAGAATTTTACATCAAGACCCATATAAATAAGTTAACTTCATAATACTGATTTATGGCATGCTACTTCAAATTTATAACGTTAATCATTGTGTGTGGAATATCAGTCCAAACTGATAGGTTCTGGAGATCACTTTAACTTCAAAATACAGTACTGTACATGATAGTTATTGGCTAGCTGTGCTTGTCTTCTAGTACAGCTTATTTCAATAGTTTACACAATACTGCATTTAAGATCATCTACAAACTGTGCACGGCATACAGCAGCCACAAGTCCTGGTTGCTATAACCTGCAGTTCTTAATTGGTTCAGCTTGATATATTTCCATAGACTTTGTGCTACAAAAGATCTGGATAGTTCACCATAAACTTGTCTCCTAATTTGGCATTGGTGATATTCACAAGTCTATAAAGACAATTGACAGAGCTCAGTAACAATGACTGAAGTTGAACTACTGTTCTGTACTCGCAGTGAAGAAGTATTTTCATGTTGAATATGTTTTCCTTGTGACCATTTTGCTTGAAGCCCTTTCCAGTATTTAAAACAACATATTTCAAGAATATGTATTATTTTGATGATTACAAAGGCTAATTTAATTAAGACGTGCTTTCACAGGATATAGTAACAAAGATAAGTTTAATTAAGAAAAAAAAATCAATGAACTCCCATCCAGAGATTTCACTCCAATTCTGACTTTTTTTTTCTCTTTCAATCATCTTTAGGCAATCTAATATTATTACAGTAGTATTAAATTATTACTAAGAATATTTTTGTTCTGCTCATGTAAATCAATCTTAGGAAGAATTTTTGCCAAGAATACACTTCTCTCCATCATTTCTAAAGGTATTTGTATAACCTACTATTCATAGAATGATTAGAGTACAGTTCTAATTACAGCTGTCAAACATAAGAAAAGGAAGTTAACAAATGTAGCCTACTCTTAAAAACATTTACTTCTCTGCATAAGTTTGAGATTTGTCTGAGGTGAATGTACATTACTAATATTTATTCACACCTAGCAGTTACATCTCAGTGACTTCAGCTGCTTGATTCAATATGGCCACCTATAGATATATCATATTCCACATAAATCATTACTGCACATGGTATCCATTTTTCATGGACTTTTAAGTAGCCACCTCAGGGGTAGAAAGTTGCCTGGACCCTCCAGACAATCAATATCTTTATACCATAATACTTTTTTTCCTACATCCTGATCATAATCATACTTTGACTTTTTAAACAGATTGCACTAAAATATTATTCTTTTGAATGGAGTTTGTTGCCAAACTTTTAGTTACCAATAGGGCACTTCAAATGTCCACAAAGTTCTGGTTCCCTGAAAGAAATATGATACTGTACACAATTGTCTAAGTTGAAGTTCCATGAAAAAAGATGGATTATTGACTTCGGTACTGTATTTGAGTGTATGACTTATTTACTGATAAGAATTTGGTGGGCATACTGAGATAACTGTGTGCATCTGTGAAGGTTTGCCAAATGTACATGAAGAAAATTATAGAAACCCAAGTTGTAGCTGGCCTAGAGTTTATGGATATTCTTATTCAGGACTTCATTAGTGCTCTAGTTTTCACCACATTATTTGGCTGTACGAAACCCTAATACCAAACAAAGGCAACTCAAAATAATTCAAGAAAAAAAAGAAAAGTCTTGGATTGTCCACAAATGTTTCCAATTTTTTTGTCCATATACAGAACTCATTTAACTAGTCTCTAATGTATACCATACTGAATTTCTCTTTAAATTAATAGGACTATTATTTAAGACTGAATAATTCATACAGTACTTCGTTTTAAATATACATTACAGGTACCATATACAGTACACAATTAAGTTTCAGTAATGTGAATTTCTCTTCAAAAATGGTCACCAAACCCCAGCCCTAAATAAAAATAGCAATGCTGTACTTGACAATGGCAAAACTTATAAATGAAGTTTGAAAATGTTTAAAAAATGTAACTGTGAAATGGAGGAGAGGACCGAGAATTAACATACAGAAACTGAACTTTCTGGTAACATATTAAGTTAGTAAAGAGAAAAGTACATTTCAAGAAACAGGGCATATTGGTGTTGTGAGGAAAGTTGTAGGGGAGAATTTATTACTGGATTACAATATGTACTGGATTAAGGGATTTTTTAAAAAGCCAATAAACTATTTCCTTACAGTAAACGTTTTTTCTCTAGGAAACTTACGATTTCTCCATGCAGAACACCCTAGGATTGGATTTATGAGTTTGGGTTAAAATGGCCTTCATTTATTTTTTAGCATGGAGAGTATCTCTAAAACTAGGATGGTGCTTCAAAGCTGTTTTGTAGATATTTCCCAGAATCTAATCCATGATATGTTTAGAATTTGTGGGACATCTAATTCTACTACTAATCCTGTAAGAACAAAATTACCTAAACGATTCTTGATCCAGCAGCTTGCTAATTGATCAACACTGGTAATAATCCAACCCCTTAGATTAATCTCATCATCCAATTGATGAGAGTTCAATTTTTTCTTTACTTTGGATTACGTACATTTCCTTTTCATCATGTAATTCCTTCAAATAATTCCATATAATTGTGATTAAATGTAATTTAGAGCAAGTAAGGGCTTTGGAGGAGATTGGAGGTTTCTATTATGATTAGCACTAGTATTTTTGAGTAGCTAGGAATATATCCCTATTCATCTCACACTATACCGGTAATTATTTTTCTATACAACCAACCATAACTTGATTTATTTTCAAAGAATCTGGCCCAATCATGTCCAAGATGATTTCTTAAGGAAAGCTTTTTTCTCAATCTTGATTAATCCAGTGGTTATTGAGCCTTAATGCATGGCTCAGGCAAAGTTTTTGCAACCAAAAGTGTAGAGATTTAACATAATGAAGAGTGGGGAAATTAAAATACTGTATTCTTAGGCTTTCACTGCAATTCTTTCATAATTTGCAGGTCAACACAATAACTCAGACAAATAAACAAAATAAACTCTTAAACACACCAGGAAGTAATTCAACTGCAATCAAATATTGCAAAGAACCTTCAATAACACCAATAAGCCTGTTAACAAATGTTTATTGATGGCACAGTAAAACAATTTTACTCATAATTTGGTATATCAGTTACTTAATTTCCTTACAAAAAAACCTAGGCTTCTATCTATAAAAAAATATAAAGCCTATACTCTCTAACTTGATGATTCACTAGAGACGTTTAGTTAACGAGCTCCTGTTGATCTTTGGTTATCTTTTATTCCTAAAGAAGACTACTTGTCATGGGAGAGATTGGATTCATCTTTTGTTCCTAAGGAAGTCCCTTCCACTTTATGCTGCCTGTCAAGTTGCCATCTTACAGAAGAGGTGGGAGAATCTTTTTTTTTTTTTTTTTTTCTTTCTGGTAGACTGCCTCTGTCTACCTTTCCAATTCCTTTTGCAAGCTGTAGAACTAGAACTCCTGTTTATGAATATGATGGCGAATCCTGATGAATAAATCTCCTTCAACTGAAATATTCCAAACGACAATGGTATTCTAAGACTGGATCCTAGACTGCACATTAGCAATAATGTTGGCATCAAAACTAAATCGGCAAAGAATTCTAGACTTGAGGAATCCTGGAGTAGAGTTTATGCCATTACTAGCACAGGGAATGAGGAATGATGTCAGCTGATATTCATGCTCACAAACTTAAAGTGTCTATTAGTCCAAAACCCAATAAATGCAAGGCACCTAGATTAATGGAGACAGACAATAAGAAATTTCCAAAGTACCATATACCATACAGAAACAGCAGACCATCTTGAAATGAAGTACTGTAAATGAAGATGAAATTCAACAGTAATTTGTTGCTGATGTGATGGGAGTTTTCTGTATAAAATCTAAAAGGAGCAGCAATGAAAGGAGTCTCAATTCATAAGAACAATACATCATACACTAATAATAAAAGTTGAAGATGTGCTTCAAAATTAATTACAAAAGAATTATGCTAGATTCTCTTTTCACACGAGAAGAGAGAACCCTAATGTGATGGGACACATTTTAAGAGATACTGTAGATAGATTACGGAAGGACATTATAGAAGGTAAATTTGAAGGACGAACTCAGAGGAAGGAAAAGGAAGTACAGTAAATGATAAGTGACCAGAAGAGAGACAAAAGGTACAAAGAGCTAAAAGAGTTGCTCAGGAATAGAGATATATGGAGAGTGACTAATCCATGAAACGACCTGTCTTAGGACAGAACACTATAGTAGTATGGCATGAGGTCATTTTTCTATGTGCTACACTAATATCCTTAATGGCTGAATTAAACAAAATCCTTCTTCAACAATTATTGTAATCTTGGCCTATAGAAAAATTAACAAATTTCAAGAATTCAATGACATCCTTCAAGTTAAATTTCAATAAATAAGTTAATAATAAATGTTCCCTGCACATTGTGATTTTAAAACCAATCTCATACTTGGAAAATTCTTATTTTACTTTTTCTGATACAATGTAATTTTTCATTTAACAAATAAGCTTAACACAATTATTTATAATGAGAACAAAACTTAAAATGTTCATAAGAGTAAATCTTCAAATACAGATTGATAATTCTCTCAAATACATTAATTTTCAAGGGCACAGTTTTTATGATACTGCTCTTACCAATCTTCCTCATTTCTTATCTAATCAACTTATGTGATATACTCTCTGCCTCCAGTACAAATAATTGTACTTTCCTTCAACAATAATGTGAAACCCTCCCCAAACATAACTTGCCAATCTTTCATCAGCTCTGTCAGCATGACTGAAGTCTTAAAACTACTCATAAAATGAAATTAATGTACTTATGTACAGTACAAGTAAGTTCACTACTATGTGGTAGTGTATGTATCTACTGTATTATTGAAAGTTAGCTCAGTGCTAACAAATGGCATTTGGGAAGTACTGTATAGTAAAATCTGTGCACACTAGACTGGAGGATAATGAAGTAGTCTGTCTAGCTAGTACTTCTTTTGCTAATCTTTGACTTCCAGCTGATGTTGGGACCCAATTGCAGCTGGATTGACTGGTTTTGATTGAAAATTTATGGTTATCAAGCTCAGACCAATAGTACTGTATTTAAGATCAAAAGTTCTTGTCTGGTGTAATCTTAGTCCATTTTTCTACACTACCCATAGAAATAACTGACTGGGTAGACAGACATGAAACAGTAGTACAGTATGGTTATAATTTAAACATGTGAAACTTGTAGCTAAATGTACAGTATATACAAATGATACTTTATATACATAACCATTTTATATACTATTGTACAATTAACAGATGCAACAATTATAAATTTCCCACAGGATAAAGTAAGAGAAATAAAGATGGATGTAATGAAAAAAGGGTATTAAAATTTATCACTTGTATTGCATAAAAAAGTGATGTTTTCCAGTACCATACATAAAAATATACAGCATACAATACTATAATCATCATTGTACAGACATTACACATCTAGTATCGTTAACACGCTCAGAAGGTTACAAGTAAAGAAAGACGTGGGATTTCTCATTATCACAAAAGTCAAAGATATTTAAAAATAGAGGAAAATACAACTGCTTTTTCTCTTATATGGTTAAAGAAAGGTCCATGGGAAGCCATGCAACTATCACAGACTCAATGGAGTGAAAAAGATTCAGGATAGATGAATGACAAATAACGCAAGCTATGAGATTCACTTTTCTATAATTCCTAAAGTGGTATTTTTCCTAATCTTTTTAACCTCTCAATATGAAGATCATGTAATACTTTGTTAAAACCAAAATAAGCGTCATTTGGAGTGGGGTTTATATTAGGGTATAGAATATTTAATGATTCGGGCATTTCTCTCCTCGCTATGAGTTCACTAGCAATCCTTTCTATCCCATTGTGTCCATGAGCCACACCATTTAGCAGTCCATTTGACACACCATTCAGGACACCCGGCACTGATACTCCAGCTGCTTCCGCCGCACTCCGTAATCTTTCCTGTAAGCAATTCATGTTGTTCTCTAGGAGTGGATTGTTCATTGGGAGATTGTGAGAAGCAACAGACGACAAATTGACCGATGATCCATCTAAATGGAGATTGTTTATCCTTTTGGAAAGAGGTTCCTCTTCAGGTGTCTGCTCTCTCAGACGCTTCATTATACTACTGGATTCCAGTTCCTGTAAAAAGTCATCATTTCAAAACAATTCCTTAGCAATACTTGATAAGAGAGTGACACCAGTCAAAATCACATCTGTATACTGTATGATAAAAAATTAACAAGATCCTTACACCACTGAAGTCAACAAATAACTAAATTTTCTTTTACAAAATAAATGACACAACAAAGCTCTAAATCTGTTACTTAAACAAAACCATTCTTAACCTAATAAAGTATAGTACAGTACAAAATTATGAATTTAACAAAATGTAAAGCAGAAGTTAAAAGAGTATCATAAGAGAGTAGATACACCACAGATGTAGTGGAGAGATAGGTAGAATACTGTACTGGTAAAAATAATATCTTACTGTTGGATAAAACAAAGGTTCTTAATGCCTGTACTACCAAATACAACAGAAACATAAACACTAACAAGGAAAAAAGAGATTTTGAAACAGTGTGACTACAGAATATAAAGATTCAAGGCTAGATTAAAGATGGGAAGATTGTCTCATGAATAAGGAGTCAGCAAAGGGATTTAGTGTCCAGAAGCTGGAAAAAAGACAAGAGGTCAAAGGTTAATGGTTTGGACTTGGGATGAGAAAGGAGGAGAGACAGTTGGTGAGAAAATCACTAGATATGGAAGTAAGTGGACAAAGTCCTTAAGGAAGACTTAGACAATCCTAGGAAAATGAAACAGACCTATAACCAATGAGAATTCAGACATAATGGGTATACGACAGAAGAGAGAGGAGAGAGATCATTATAAGTATAGACCCATTTAAAGAAAAAATAGACATAAAAAATGTTGATGATGATTACAATGAAGGTTATACCACAGGGGCAAGTCATACTATTATCACATTCAAAGGATTGGAGCATTCAAAAAAAAGGGAAGCTAGTGTAATATCTGAAGGGAATAGGCAATACAAGATATGATGAAGGAAAAAAAAATAGATTATTTAATGTTCAGTTGCATGGTACTAGAGAGTTGCATACAAAAAGATGGAAATAGTAGTCAAGAAAAATGAAAGACAAAAGATAACCAGTTATAAGAACAAAAGTCTGAAGTTGAAAAATCCTTTTAAGAAGAATACAAATTGGTTTTACAAGGAAATACTTGCAAAGAAAAAGGTTAATGAACAAATAGATCTCAAAATAAACAATGCAAGAGCAGAGATGCTATTGGATGTAATGCAGTCCTGGATTGTTGGAGCGACCATTTTGAAAATTTATTGAGCGAACAGAATAGAAGAGAGACTGAACTAAGTGAAGCAAGACTTGGAAGGGATAGTGTAAAACTTGTGGAAATAATTGTTGATGATGTAAGAAAGACACCTAAAGTTGATGGAATTAAAATAAAGATACAGAATTATTGCGATAAGTGTAATTGAGCGACTGCCCAGGGTTTGCAAGGTACGTCTGGAGGATGGCGAGATCCTAAAGAAATGTATGAGATGAATAATTGCTCCTTAGTATAAAGCTAAAATTGATAAAGGGGTCTAAAAGAATTATATTGACATAACATTACTTAGTATACAATACCAGGGAGAGTGTATGGTAGGATTTTGATTGAAAAAAAATAAGGCAGGTGGCAAGGGCTGACAAGGGGGAAAAACTGTAGGTTTAGGAAAGGATGAGGGTGTGAGGATCACATGTTTTCTATGAAAATGTTGTGAGAGAAGACTGAAGGAAAAGGGAAAAGCTGTATATCGCTTACATGGATGAGAAATTGGTGGAAAGGCACTGCTGATGGTGTTGAAAATGCATTGTAAAGATGCCAAGTTGATGAGAGCTATTTAAAGTTTTTTATAATGGAAGTGAAACTTGTGTTATTGTGTGCAGTTTTGATGTGAAAGTGCATCCGAGAAAAGGCTATGTCATGTCTCTATGGCACTTCATGGATGGAGTGACATGTTAGGCCTAAAAAAGTTGTGTATGGTATACAGTACTAATGGTTAAATTTCGAAGAAGATACAGAGCTAATTATTATTATTATTATTATTATAATTATTATTATTACTAGCTTTGACATCAACCACAGTCATTTAAAGCAGGATACTACAGGTCAATGGCTCCAAAAGGGAAGGCTGCACAGAGAGGAAAAGAAATAAAGAAATAAATCAACTATACGAGAAGTAAGGAATAAAAAATAAAAAATATTTTAAGATCACTAATAATGTTAAAATAGATCTTTCATATATGATCTATGAAAAGAGACTTATGTCAACCTGTTCAAAAGAAAAGCATTTGTAACAAGTTTTAACTTCTGACGATCCACTAATTCAACAGCCAGATTAGGAAGATAATTCCACACTTTGGCCACAGCTGGAACAAAACTAATTGAATATTGTGTAAAAGGCTAGACTTAAAATTAACTGCATACCTAGTACAACGTACAGAATGGGGCTGTCTGGGAAGATCCAAATGCATTTGGTCAGAAATCATAAATTTAAAAGTAATTTGTATTTTTCCTAACTATACAAAACCAAGTCTAATAGGAGATTGATTCAAGTGCAGCTGGAACTCAGCAGTTACAACTTGAAACAAGGTATGGGCAATAATCGGTGATTATCGGCTGGTGACAGGTAAGCCAAGCCCCTCTTGCCGATACAGTGGAACATCGTTAATCGAAAAACTCACAACTCCAGCAAATCTGCCAAAAAATTTGAGTTCAAAATGTCTCCAAATTCAAAAACATTTTTGGAACTCAACCAGCCAAACCAGTGCGAACAGCATCCCCGCCAACTTCACAGCGTCAGTTTGAGCCAGCCTGCCATCAAATGAACACTCACGCGTTCCCTTATGTTTTAAATTGTGCTAATCTGAATTTTTGTGCTTTTTTTCATTAACTCTGAGCATTCATAATTGGTCCAAAGAAAGCCAGAGTGAACAGAAAGAGAAGAGGAAGACAGTGAGAACAACAACTGAACTAAAAAAGGAAATAATTGCTAAATTTGAAAATGGCATTCGTGTTTCGGATCTCGCTGCGCAGTAAGACATTCCAAAATCAAAGATTTCAACTTTCCTCAAGAACAAAGAAGTGATAAAGGCAGCTAATGTTGCAAAAGGTGTGACTCTAACAACAAAGCAAAGGTCGCAGGTAATAGAGGAAATGGAAAAGCTGCTAATAAAATTCATCAGGAAAAAGGAGTTAGCCGGTGATAGAATTAGTGAAGCTTTTATTTGCAAAAGCCTTACAAATTTACAGTGACCTGGAAAAGAAAATGCCTAGTACAAGTGCCAAAAGTGAAACATTTATGTTCAAAGCCAGAAGAGGTTTGTTCGAAAAATTAAAAAACAGAAATGGTATACATCGTGTAACAAGACATGGCAAGGCAACAAGTTCGAACAAAGCTGCAGCTGAAAGCTTTGTTAGGAGAATTTAATGCTTATATAAAGGAAGAACAGTTTCTTCCTCAACAGGCTTTAAATTGTGATGAAACCGGGTTATTCTGGAAAAAAATGCCGGCCAGTACGTTATAGTGAATGTTGGAGTGTGTTCTGTACTCGGACACCAGGCAGTCTGTGTGCTACATCTGGCCACAGGCTGCAAACCACAGTTATCCCGCTGGCCCGCATTAACAGACTTTGCTTGCTACTCGACATGCTACTCCCAAGTTACTTACTGGACTGGCCTTGTATAAGGAGGTTCGTGGGGGTCCAGATTCTGTCATAAAATCTGTGGAGCTAGTCATGAAAAATTGATGTACTGTAGTGGTTTGCGGACAGTAGCCAGATGTACCACGTGACTGCCTAGTGTCCGAATGCCAACCACGCTCCATTTCACTACACAAAAAGAAACGGTGGAATACCCAACTCTGAGTAAAAGGTAAACAATCAAGGATAAAATGGGCACTGGGCACCACCCCTTGATTTTACACTGGGCAAGAGGACCCATCTAGAACCTTACTTCTCTATTATTTTTTCTTGAGTATACTGTAAAATCTCTCTCTACCGTATTCTGAGCAGGATTCTAAATAAATAAAGCAGTATGATTTCCAGGTATGATTTTTTTCGAGTTTAGGTAAACCTTAAGAACATTAGGAGAAAAAAATTACTTTCTCAATGTATTTATATGCTGGAAACAGGATGTGGTGTGAGAAAAAAATATTGAAAGAGGCTTAAAAAAAGGGAAACTGATATGAAAATACAGGTCTACATAACCAGGAGAAACATAAATATCTCCCTACAGAACCTCTTAGGAATCAATCCTCTACATGTCTAGTCTACACACACACAGTATATATATATATATATATATATATATATATATATATATATATATATATATATATATATATATACATATATATATATATATACAGTGATACCTCGGTAGTCGAACGACTCTATACTCGAACAATTCGGAGTTCGACCAAAATTTTCGAGAAATTTTTGCTGCGGTGCTCGACCAAAAATTCGGTACTCGACCAGCCGAACACGTGACGACCGCATGGGCTTTGTGATGATCGCGCCATCTCGGCCACTCTCGCTTGTTCGGGAAGCATCAGTTCTCTCGAGAGCGTCACTCAGACAACGCGCGATCAGCATTCGTTGTGATTTAGTGATTTTCAGTGCTTTTAATTGCTTTTTTAGCTTTCATAATGAGTCCCAAGAAAGTAATGAGTGTTAAGGGGAAGGAGAAGAGGAAAACAGTGCGAACAACGATCGAGTTGAAGAAGGAAATTATAGCGAAATATGAGAATGGTGTACGAGTGTCCGATTTAGCGGTAGAATACGGAATGGCGAAGTCGACCATTTCTACGTTTTTAAAGCATAAAGAAATGATTAAGAAGGCGAATGTTGCAACGGGAGTTACGGCGGTAACTAAGCAAAGGCCACAAGTGATTGAGGAGATGGAAAAGTTGCTTTTAATATTTATTAAAGAAAAACAGTTGGCCGGGGAAAGTGTTAGTGAAGCGTTCATTTGTGAAAAAGCGTTGCATATCTATGAAGAATTAGTGAAGAAAAGTCCGAGTACCAGTGAAAGTGATTCATTTACATTTAAAGCGAGCAGGGGTTGGTTTGAAAAGTTTCGTAATAGAACAGGTATTCATCGTGTTACTAGGCATGGGGAGGCAGCTAGTTCGGATCAAATTGCAGCCGATAAATACGTGGGGGAATTCGATCGGTACATAAATGAACAAAATTTGATCGCACAACAAGTCTTTAATTGTGATGAGACTGGGTTATTTTGGAAGAAAATGCCAGCCAATACGTACATTACCAAGGACGAGACGAAGATGCCAGGTCACAAGCCAATGAAAGATAGGCTAACATTGTTGCTGTGTGCAAATGCAAGTGGCGATTGCAAGATCAAACCCTTGTTAGTGTACCACTCGGACAACCCCCGGGTGTTCAAACGAAATAATATTTGTAAAAGTGCACTACCAGTTATGTGGCGCTCGAACACTAAATCTTGGGTCACAAGACAATTCTTTACTGAGTGGATAAACGAAGTGTTTGCCCCCCAGGTTAAGGCTTACCTCATTGAAAAGAGCTTGCCAATGAAATGTCTTCTGGTTATGGACAATGCTCCTGCACATCCTCCAGGTCTCGAGGATGACTTGAAAGAAGAATACAGCTTTATCAAAATCAAATTCTTGCCCCCCAATACTACTCCCATACTCCAGCCCATGGACCAACAGGTCATTTCAAACTTCAAAAAACTCTATACCAAGGCCCTTTTCAGAAAGTGTTTTGAAGTGACCAGTGACACGAAGTTGACCCTAAAGGAATTCTGGAAGGAACACTTCAGCATCCTCAACTCTGTTAACATGATTGACCAAGCTTGGCGAGGTGTGACCTATAGGACATTGAACTCTGCCTGGCGTAAGCTGTGGCCATCATGTGTCACAGAGAGGGAGTTTGAAGGTTTCCAACCAGAGGCGGGTCCAAGCACTGCTACCCCTGTAATTTCTGATGACACTGATGTCGTTGAGGAAATTGTTGTCATGGGCAGGAGTTTGGGGCTTGAGGTCGACAAGGATGATATTGATGAGCTTGTAGAAAGCCATTCTACCGAGTTGACTGTGGAGGAATTGTTGCACCTGCAACAACAACAGCAGCAGGATCTGATTGTGGAGCAGGAATCTTCAGAAGAGGATGAGGTAAGGGAGGATGTTCCAAGTTCTCTCATCAATGAAATTTGTTCCAAGTGGGCAGATGTGCAGGCTTTTGCTGAAAAATACCACCCAGAAATTGCAGTAGCAAACCGGGCAGTGCATATGTTTAATGATAGTGTCATGTATCATTTTCGAAGAATACTGCAGAGGAGGAAGAAACAATTAACAATAGACCAGTTTTTCACAAAAGAAAAGAAAGCTGCTACATCAAAGCCTGTTTCTCCTCCAAAGAAGAGACAAAGAAGAGAAGAAACCCCTGAAATAGATCTGCCCACCCTTTCATTGGAGAGAGAAACAACTCCTGAAGGAGAACTACCCCGCCACATCATGGAAGGGGACTCTCCTTCCAAGCAGTAACCTCCCCCTTCCATCCTCTCCACATCCATCCCTGTATGCCATCGAACCGCTGCTCAAAGGTATGTTCACTACAGTACAGAAAATGGTTTAAAATTGTTTTATTTTAGTACAGTAAATGGTTTAAAATTGTTTTATAGGATTTTCTGACCAATTTCATACACATTTAGATAATTATTGTTGTTTAGGTACACGTTTTATTAATATTTTGGGCCTGTTCGAGTGCTTGGGAACGGAATAGAATATATACCATTATTTCTTATGGGGAAAAAAAATTCGGTACTCGAACAAATCGGAGGTCGAACACGGATCTCGAACGGATTATGGTCGAGTACCGAGGTATCACTGTATATATATATATATATATATATATATATATATATATATATATATATATATATATATATATATATATATATATATATATATATATATATACACTGTGTGTGTATATATATATATATATATATATATATATATATATATATATATATATATATATATATATATATATATATATATATATATATATATATATATATGTATATATATACTGTATATATATACTGTATATATATACAGTGGAACCTCTACATTCGAACGTATCTACATCCGAATTTTCCAACATCCGAAGTAAAATTCGAGCAAATTTTTTACTCTACACCCGAATTTTATTTCGACACACGAAGCAAGCAATTTTCGTCGTACCGGTTGTACAGTATCCGAATTTTTCGACACGCGAAGTACAATTCGAACACGTTCCGACTCTACACCCAAATGTTTTTTTCGACACCCGAAGTAAACAATACTCGTACGCGTAGTCAGTGCTCATAGCGCCTGAAGTGTTTTTTATTTCCGCCGATAGAAGGCAGCACATCGACCTCGGAGGGACGCTCAATTAGCGCGGCTTGGGTCAGTCCTCTGTTCTCGTCGGCTTCTTGCGGTTGTGCTCTTTGCGTTCTGATATTAACTGTGAATTAATCGTGATTTTTTACGTGCATCCATTAACGATAATTTACGTAAATCATGGGTCCAAAAAGGCTTAGTTTTGGCAGTGGTAGTGGTAGTGGTGAGAAAAGGGAGAAGAAAATGCTTTCTATAGAAATTAAGCAGGAAATTATTGAAAAACATGAGCGTGGCATCCGCGTGAGTGAACTTGCTAAACAGTATGGCCGTAATATGTCGACGATCTCGACAATCCTTAAACAGAAGAAAGCTATTAAAGCAGTGAAACCTTCTAAGGTGATCACTATAATTTCCAAACGCCGTACCCCTATCATAGAAGAGATGGAACGACTTCTACTAGTGTGGATTAAGGATAGAGAGATCGTTGGCGACACCATCACCGAAACCGTTATCTGCGAGAAGGCGCACGCCATCTTTACGGACTTGAAGGAGGAGAGCTCTGGGGGTGATGCTGGGGAGAGTTCAACCGAGCCTTCCTCAGATGATTTCAAGGCATCTCGTGGCTGGTTCGAGAAATTTAAGAAACGGTCCGGGATTCATTCAGTTGTTCGCCACGGAGAGGCTGCTAGTGGGGACACAAAGGCTGCAACTGACTTTGTTAAGAACTTCGAAAAGATCGTGCAGGAAGAAGGCTACGTAGAGCACCAGGTGTTCAATTGTGATGAAACCGGGCTGTTTTGGAAGAAGATGCCGAGTCGAACCTACATCACTGCCGAAGAGAAGAAATTGCCTGGGCATAAGCCAATGAAGGATCTGTTGACTCTTGCTCTATGTGCCAACGCTAGCAGGGACTTTAAAGTCAAGCCCTTGCTTGTTTACCATTCTGAGAACCCTAGGGCCTTTAAAGCACACAACGTCGATAAGGATCAGATTCATGTTTTCTGGCGATCCAACTCGAAGGCCTGGGTCACTAGGCAATTCTTTGTGCAATGGGTAAACCAAGTTTTTGGCCCTTCTGTGAAGAAGTATCTTCATGAACAGAAATTGCCTTTAAAGTGCCTGCTATGCCTTGACAATGCACCCACTCACCCCCCCGGACTTGAAGATGATATCTTCGATGAATTCAAGTTCATAAAGGTGCTGTATCTTCCACCAAATACCACCTCTATCCTCCAGCCCATGGACCAGCAAGTCATCTCTAATTTTAAGAAGCTGTACACCAAGCACTTATTCAAGCAGTGCTTTAATGTCACGCAAAGCACCAACTTAACTTTGCGTGAATTTTGGAGGGGCCACTTCAACATCGTGCACTGCTTGAAGATCATAGATCAGGCTTGGGTGGGATTAACTCGACGGACCCTCAATTCTGCATGGAAGAAGCTGTGGCCTGATGCAGTTTCTCCCCGAGATTTCGAGGGTTTTGACCCCGAACCTGATCCCGTGGTCGGTGCAGCGGAAGCCGAAGAGGAAATAGTCTCCCTTGGCAAGTCCATGCGTCTGGAAGTAGACGCAGATGACGTTACGGAACTCGTCGCCGAGCATCACGACGAACTGACGACGGATGAGCTCAAGGAACTCCATGCTATGTCGGAGCACATGAGTGATGACGAGGAAGAGAGCGAGGAGGTAGAACATGTGTTAGGTTCAGCGCAAATAAAAGAGGTGTTAGGAAAATATCAAGACGTGGTCGACTTCATCGACAAATACCATCCAAAGAAATTGCAGGTTTGTCGTGTAGTTTTTCAATTCGATGATATTTGCCTAACTCACTTTCGAAACATTCTGAAAAGCCGTACCAAGCAATTATCTATCGATGCTTTCTTTAAAAAAACTGCGAAGCGAACTCGCGATGAAGAGGATGTAAGTGAACCGAAGAAAACGGCAAAGAGTGAAGCGGAAGAAAGTGAAACACAGAAAACGGAAAAGAGTGAAGCAAAAGAAATTCAGTCAATTTTAAATGTAAGTGATAGTGATTAAAATTACGTAATCATCAAAGAGAAAAAAAGAAAATGTACAAAAAAATTATAAAATATAAAAATAAAAAAAAATAAGCTAAGTTATGTTAAAGTTCACTTAGTGTAAGTTAGAATAAGTTACGGTAGTGTTACGTTTATTGTAGTTAACCTCTCTACCTCCTCGCCGTCCGTCCGTCTCCTCTCTCCTCTCTGCGTAGCAAAGACGAACAACACCTGCGCTGGAGTTTCTAAGGTAAAGTGACGCTAAAAACCTGTTTCTTATTTATCATTTTTTTGCTAATTCTTCTTATTTACATGTCTATTCTTCTTATTTACATGTCTATTATCTAATTTAATGTTCATTATTCTCATGGGAAAATTATGTGTAGTAGTTTATTAAGAAGTTATCATAGGTTTTTGGGTTCAACCACGGATTAATCCTATTTCAATGTACTGTACAGTATTCTTATGGGAAAATTCGTTTCGACATCCGAACAATTTCTACATCCGAAGTTGGTTCTGGAACGGATTAAATTCGCATGTAGAGGTTCCACTATATATATATATATATATATATATATATATATATATATATATATATATATATATATATATATATATATATATATATATATATATATATATATATATATATATATATATATATATATATATCACCTTTATATCAGAGAAACAAAAAAAAAATGTAATATTTTAAGAAAAGGCTAATCCTCCCTAGTGCTACACTCAAAAGGGATGGCTAAATAGCCTATCATATACAGTATTGTAACTTCCTAAAGCCATGTTACAAATATCTACAAATTATAGTAAATTATTAAATGCCACAGTGTGTACATTGCTATTGCCTGGGTGGTCCAATGATCTCACCAAACAACACCACCACTACAATAAATATCCGGACACAAAAGTTATCATCAGCAACCAACCTTGGTAGCTATAATCAAGACAAAGTTCCAAGCTGGTGGCATAAGAAAACTTCAATCTTAATGGAAACACTAAAGTATTTTTTTTTTTCACTTAAGTGTCCACAGCACTAATATTCTAACAGTCCTCTACAGTAAATCATTGCTTCCCCTCACCCAGCACCTTAAAAAGCAGAAGGAAGTCCAAATAACTAACGCCACCTATCTTTAATAGGCTTCAATACAGGATTCTTTAATTCAAATAAAGTATCCAAGTGGCACATTGTATAGCAATCTTCATTTTATGATAAATTTCTGGGTGCTGGTACTTGTCTGTGCCAGGATTCCTTGGAGCATCCAGGGGAGCGTCGGGTGATAGCGTACGACTCCATGACCTTCCTTGACTGCGAGACCCATTACTCTACCATTGAGCGTGAGTTGGCTGCTCTGTGATGGCGAGTGAAAACCTTCAGGGCTTTCCTCTATAACCAGTCTGCTGCGGCATTCTGATCACCTGGACAGTAGTTAACAATACAAGTTAAATTCGGACAGGTCCTCAAGTGTTTGGGCTTGACAACTGTCCACCATCTTCATCATGTCATGAAGATACATCAGGGCCTTCCTCAATGGTCAGTTCTTTGTGATTCATTCTGATTACCATCCCCTGATGTATCTTCATGACATGATGAAGATGGTGGACAGTTGTCAAGCCCAAACACTTGAGGACCTGTCCGAATTTAACTTGTATTGTTAACTACTGTCCAGGTGAACAGAATGCCGCAGCAGACTGGTTATAGAGGAAAGCCCTGAAGGTTTTCACTCGCTATCACAGAGCAGCCAACTCACGCTCAATGGTAGAGTAATGGGTCTCGCAGTCAAGGAAGGTCATGGAGTCGTACGCTATCACCCAACGCTCCCCTGGATGCTCCAAGGAATCCTGGCACAGACAAGTACCAGCAATCTCACCCGAAGCATCAACTAACAACTCCAAGGGTTTAGCATCAGCGGAGTAGTCAGGGTACGACAACATTATGTCCTCCTTGATCAGTTCCTTCAAGCGCACAGAGGCACAGTCCATTTCGGTTTTCTGGTCCCTTGGGATTTACGTTCTCCAGTCTTTACAGATAATGGTTTGGCTATCTGTGAGCACATGGGGATAAACTTCCGTTGGAAGTTTACCAGTCCCAGGAATCCCCGTAGCTCACGTACAGTGGTAGGTTTAAGGAAGTATTCACTTTCGCGATGTATTCTGGCAGCTTACGCATACCAGAACGTCCAACCAGATGATCAAGATCCTTAAGGGTACAAGACTTTAGCTATGGTAAGCAGCTCTTCTAGAAGGACACTTCAAAATCAAACTATTGTTCTCTAGTCTTGGGTAGTGCCACAGCCTCTTTACCATGGTCTTCCACTATCGGTTAAAGTTCTCTTGCTTGAGGGTACACTCAGACATTCTATTCAATGTTTCCTTATTTCTTTTCCTCACTGGGCTATTTTTCCTTTTTGGAGCCCTCGGGCTTAAACCATCTGCCTTTTCCGACTACGGTTGAAGCTTAGCTAGTGGTAATGATAATACAATAATAGTGTGGGAGTGCTGGGCAAAGACAAGGTCTGGTGAGGCAGGGTTTTCCGATTTAGTCAGAGAAGAAAGAGTGGACAAAGCAACAAGTTTATAGGTAAAAGGTAAATCGGAATAAAAACCCCCTTACATGCTCAAAGAGGATGCACACTGTTAAGAAGATATGAGAGAGCTCTCATCAAGTGTAAAAGAACTACAGTATTTCTTCCATGAAAGTGAACTTGTTCCTCCCAATACAATATCGTCTTCTTTGTAGAACTCGTAGAGGGTTGGTTAATCTGGGAAGTCTGTTCCAAAGTCAGCAGCTTGGGTTCAGGCTCAATGTCAAGGTCATGAGGTACTGAAGCATTATTCCCCTTCAAAGGATTAAGCACTTAGGCTACCTTCTCTCCGGATGGAGCAACATGTAACCTCAGGGAAGTCCAAAGGCGTAGCACAGCATCATCAAAAGGAACAAGATATGAAACTTTAGATAACTCATCTCAAGGAAAAGGCTATTCTGTGTCCTTAGAGGAAACCAGCAAGTCTCCTGAAAACTTGTCCAAGAGCTAATTTGTCCCCACTCTTCCTAGTCTTTATCTCCCAAAGAGACCGAAAGGGAAGCGTTAGAGGGCAGAGTACCAGGGGTTGAAGGAAGAGGTCTAGCCAATTTCTTCGACCTTGAGGGTGAGCCAGAGTTAAGAATTGTGCTTCGCCTGCTCCCGCCTCCTGCCATACACCTCTCACTGGCAGGGTGACCACTCCCTATGGTCCTCACAGGAGGAATCCAAGTGGCACACATAACCCCTGCATGAATGGCACATGGTACAGTATGAGGATCTACCTCCCTGCCACTCATAAAAGTACTGCATTTTCCCGACATTCCCGAGGTCTACATATTTACCTTTGGCATGGGCAAGTATACATACACACACTCTAAACAGAAGAAGAAGAGACGTTAGAGAGCCAAATTGCAAGAGAAGCCAATATCATGTTACAGTTAGTTGGCAGCATGAATCAAAGCGACTGTTCAGTGTACTGGCAAGAGCTGCAGGACTTCCATGCTACTAGCTGGTAATTAGGCTACCAGCTGCTGCTGAATCCTCATTATAAGTTTTAACTGCCAAGTTGCAGCTGCATAAGCATCAAACTCCTATCAAAGAACGAAGGTTGTATTCATGTGGGAATAATTATGAAAAATCTTGGGCAACCTGCAAAAAGAACTAAACGACAACGAAATTTAATAGAATACAAATTTCTGGCCAAAAAAATTTGGATGACTCAGCAGCTGAAGACCATACAGGAGAAAAATACAGTACTCTAAACAAGGTAGAATGAAAGAATTAAATCATTCTCAGGATAGATTGATCACCAAAATTCTTAAAATACTTTGCCAATAAGATAATGTTAGGTGCAATTTATGAAGAAACAGACTGAGTTTTAAATAAGTTGTATATAGTTGAAGGATGGATGTTGAGGAGCCACTGTCCTCGACCTACCTTCAATCATACTCGAGTTCTGTTAGAATTCAACCTTATCCCATGTAACTTGTACCATTCACTAATTTTAGCTAGATCTCTATTAATGGATTCAGCAATCATAGGTCTATGAGCTTGTTTTCCAGGCCAAACCACATACTGTATCATGTGTAAGTACACTATATACTGTACAGTAGTATGAAAAGTAATGGTGCAAGAATGCTTGAGGAACACCAGATATTACATTCCTATAGTCAATATGGTGCCCATCAACAACAACTCTGCAATCTATTACTAAAAAAACTCAATAATGATAATAGGAAAAGACCCACCAACTCCATATCTACTCAAGTTACAAAAAAAAGGTTTAATTATAAACACAGTTAAAGGCAGCACCAAAAATCATGCCCAATCACATGAAATTC
Source organism: Palaemon carinicauda (assembly GCF_036898095.1). NCBI lineage: Eukaryota > Metazoa > Arthropoda > Malacostraca > Decapoda > Palaemonidae > Palaemon > Palaemon carinicauda. Next base: position 67,824,154 of record NC_090754.1, read on the forward strand.
CTGTCCATAATCAAGGGATTTCTGTGTGCCATTGGAAATTGTAAGCAAAGCACCACATGCTCCAAGACCTTGGAAAGCCAAACAGAAAACTAGGGAACGAAAGACTACTTTTAGCATAATCACTTAATTAGATATTAGTTTCAGCATACTTATCTAAATGTTATGCCAAGACATTAAAAAGCTTAGTTATGGGACCTGAGGAAATTTGGCAGTAACCAGCAGAGCTAGACATACCTCAAGCACATTTAACTAATTTCTCAAAGCTCAAAATGAACCTCTTCTTGCTAACTTACAAAAAGTAACAGATAATGTAGGAGCTAAGAAATTAATAAAAAACAAAGAAAAACTGCCATCTGGGTTTACACTTGCATGAGAAACAAGGTCCAGTAAGTGAGTTTTAATTTCACGGGATCAAAAAGCTACCCTAAGTTAGCTTCAGGAAAACAGGATATGTTGTTTGAATGTACAGGTATGGTCATTATAAGAAATGTGTTTGCATACATTACTTCCCAGTCTGTAAAAAGTTACTCGGTCGTGAAGCTTACCTGCATCTAGCATCCAGTCCAGCACACAATGGAACAACTGCTGCACCCTAAAGGAGGGAAAAAGAGAAGAGGAGAGACGCCAGACATTCTCACCTTTCCTTCTAAGCTTACATCGCAACCATTCTGTTGGGGAGATAGGTTTACAACATAACATGTTGAGTAGCTAATGCAAGACCAAGGATATGGTTATCCAGAAACCTGCGGGTAAACTCCAGTAGATAGTGGGCAGCGAAGGTTGTCTACTGTACTAAACCCCTGCCTTCGGATTAGTGCCACTCACAGGTTCTTCCTAAAGATTACGGTATATCTGATATCACTTACTTCAAGTGCTCCAACTAAGGATGGTTCTTCCATCCTCTCGTTAGATCAACAAATATGATGGTGCACGAGTCAAAATAAGCAATGTTCTTGAATATCATCTTCATCCTTGTGGCGCAGGAAAGTCTGGTGCTCTGCAAGGAGACTTGAGTTCTCTAGGTAGCATTGTTGTGGACTCTCAAGCTAGAGGAACATGTCATCTTGAAACCTGCTAGAAAAGAAGAGATCAAGAAACCCTGAATTTAGTGTATGCACAGTTAAATTCAGAATCTTGGACACATACTCTAGATACAAGGAGAGGAAAGCCTTCTACTTTTTAAGAATGACTCATTACATACAAAATGTCAAGCAGTAAATCTATTCGTAACGCCCAGGTTCGTGAGTAGCCAAGGGCTCAGATCTTATGTTGCCCAATTAAGGGCTCTTGTAGAGTCCGCTTAAGAGACCTAAGGACTTGGAAGATATTCCAAAATGGATCAAGTTCCTGGAGAGGGAAGACTATTCAGAGCTATTCCTGAGCCTAGACTGATCCTTTGAAGGGGAAGGGTCTGAACTCTTCAGTCTAAGATTTGGTTAAAGGCTGAGTGATAAACTTTTACTGCAGAGACTAAGAGGAGCTCCCACGATAAAGGAAGATGAAGAGAACTGCAATCCATTGCAGAAAGGCTTCAACCAATAAAGCATTCTTTCTATGATGCCACTAACAGAAGATGGTTAGTTTTATTGATGACTCAAAGAGGAACATCAGAACATCCAAATATCAACCAGTGTGAGGCACTAGGGAGCCAACAGGGTTTTCCTGAGAAAAATATTATTAACAGACTCTTGAATAATCAGTAAATCAGGTAACAGGTAAACATGCAGAAAGGGTAAGGTATCCAGAAGAACCAATGTGTTGGAAGGTGTCCAGAATGCTGCTAACGTTCCTGGCACTGGAGAGTAGTCTACTGGAAGATGTTCTGGTACTACATACCAATAAAAATTACAAATTCGTAGATAATTTGCATTTTTCTTAACGATACAAACCTTAGCTATTTATTTAGGAGTATTACTTTCTGCGAAGCTGAAATGACTAGCCATTTAAATTTAGCGAGGGTTAACTACCAACACTGTTAGTTAGCGGGGGTATGGGGGGGGGGGGGGGTGCTTGCTACCACTCCGACTCACACACCGGTGATTTAGCTCACTTCGCTTGGAGGTAGGACTTCAAGGGGGACAGGGCTGGAGGGAAAGTTTGTATAAATAGCTAACCTTTGTATAGTTAGGAAAATACAAATTATCTACAAATTTGTCATTTATTCCATAACTGGAATACATACCTACGCTATTTGTTTAGGAGTAACTCACCCATTAGGAAGGGTGGACATCCCTGCCAATCTGGCTTTTGGCTTTACCCGAGGGCTCCTTATCTCAGCATGTTAGTACTCAAAATAACGGGTCCCTTCACCTCGCTAAAACCCTTGTCCGCGTCCTACGCAAGCTGTGTGTTGAGATATTTAGAAATGTGACTGTCTAGGTAAAGTTATTCAGAGTCTTTTTGTAAGAAAAACTGTTGTAACCAAGACTTTCCCAATACCACCTCGCCAGGGTATGGGGACGCAACAGTATTATGTAGCTTAATACCAGATACACAAGGGAGCATGGTTTACCTGCAGTGGTTTGAGGTCAGCTTATGCAGAGAACCCAGGATGCTGCTTTCCCCCAAGAGAGGGGAGGATGAAGAAAAGAGTAGGAGCGAGTCAAATCTTTTCATTCACGCAGACTAAAACCGGGTAACAGTGCCCCCAACCTTCTGCTACTTGTCCAATAAGGAGCTTGAGGTATACAACCAGCTGTTGTGCAGCCACCACAGGACTGATAGAGATCATATCGAGTTCCTGTGGGTCACGTCTTGCAGGAGAAAGGTTGTGAAAGTCACCTGGAGCATTCACACATATGCTTGTAAAACCTGCATCACAGAGTAATCTGCTTAGAAGGGCCAGGGGCATAGCTATGCCCCTGACACCGTGAGTCGACATGTTGGATGAGGATCTGGATTCAGGGCATAATTGATGACTGTCTCTCCCAGTGCTGATGACAAGAGAAGGGACCCGGGTGGGTTGTTGCCGTTTTTGAGGTAGAGCCTCATACCTTACCCCAGGTACAGTAGCAGATGATTTGGATCGTCAGTTATCGAGTGGAGACTTGTGTGGGATCCGTCACCTCTGGAGACTTTGCCTGGCAACATACTCGGGGACGAAACTGAACGTTGCCTTTCACCCTTTTCATTAATGGGTGATGTCGAAAGAGACCCCATGAAGTTCCTAGACTCATTTGGCCGGTGCCAAAGTGTGTAAAGACACTCTTCTAAACCAGGTGAAAATTTGTTGCCTGGTGAAGTGGAACATAAGGAGGTCTCCTTAGAGACAGGAGAACTTGAACCATGTTCCGAGAGGGAGGTCTCAATTCCGACAGGGAAAAGGCAAGTTGTAAGTCCGCATGAGTTAAGAAAGATCTAGCGATGAGGGGATGTCCCTTCCTTTCAATTTGAAGGTGAGGCTCAAGGTTGAGTGATCATCTTTACCTGTTGAAACTGAAAAGGGGGAACTTTTCCTCTTGCATATACTGGAGGATTCCGCTATTGCTGGAATAGAGGTATCGAGTGGAGAGATACGCTTTCCTACGACACCAACCACAGAAGACGTTATACTTTGCCTGGGATACTGATACCGAGGAATTCCTCAGATATCTAGACAACCTCCTCGCAACTTCTTGAGAAAAGCCTATGTGAGAGAGGAGGTACTGGGTAGTCTTCAGACGTACAATCATAGCAAAGCTATAGCTTGTGGTAGATGTCGAAGTGTGGTTGTCAATGACGTGGAGAGGGTTATCTTGGAGGCTCTATCAGGAGCTGCAGAAGGTTTGGAAACCGTTCTGCGTAATGCCATTGCGAAGCTATGAGAGCCCTTGAGAGGCTGACCAATGTTCTAGCCGTCTTGAGTACGCTTCTCCAGACAAAACAGGGACGAGACGTAAACATCGTTGTTGTACCCACTGTTGTTGGCATGCTTCTTGACAGAGAGCCTTGGGGTCTAGGACTGGGAAGCAGTGGAAGCCTGAGGTTCAGGGGCGTTGCGAACAGATCCCTAGTTGGAGGACCCCGTAAAGTTGGGACTTTGTCGGCTACAAGGTGACCATTCAGTACACCTTATCCGAGATGCTGTGCACAGATTGTCGCCAAGCAAATTCCTCTAGTCTGGAATGAAGCAGGTTGATAGTGATACCGAATGGACTTGAGCCCATGTTAGTATTTATACTGTTAGATGGGAAGAGGCTGCGAGAAAGTTCCTTCTTGCTTGTTGATGTGAGCCTCTATGTGGTGTGTGGTGTTGTCGCTCATCACCTCACTGAGTGGCCCGTTAGGAACTGATGAGGCTGCTGAAGGACCGGAAAGTTGGCCTTCATCTCTCATGAGATTTAAGTGAAGGTACTTTCGGACTCAGTCCAGAGGCCTGAGGTCGTGTGGTGCAGCACTATGGCCTCTCCTCCTTTCTTTTGATGTGTCTAAGCACAGCATCAAGTCCGAGGGGTGGGGAAGGATGAGAAGGTTATACTACTCCGTAGATTCTCGACCCATCCCTTGAGATTCGTCCAAACTTTTGGTCCCACGGGGGTTAGAATGTCTGAGGAATCGAAGACCTGATTCCAATCGGACTCAAGCCACCCCTGGAGAAAATAGATATTGAGGCAGCAGTTGGAGGATAGACAGGCCAGAGATGATAGGTGTCCGAGGAAAAAAAATAGTCACTCTGGGGTGGGAGTTCTTCTCATTTTGAGAAAGGGTCTTGAGATTTTTCTATGCCTGTCTTTGATGAGAAGGTTTTGTGGAGATTGGTGTCTAGAATCATTCCCAGATACACCAGTCTTCTGAGAGGGAAGTAGGGAAGGCTTCCACACGTTTACTTTGATCATCCGATCTTGGTAAAAAGACTTCAGAAGTTCCGGTGCTAATGCAAAGTTGCCACGAAGTCTGCTAAGGTCAGTCAGTCGTCCAGAAACGGAGGAGACAGAGGCCGATCCTGTGAAACCAGGATGGGTGCTGTGGAAAGACCAAAGCACAGTGCCCTGAACTGGTGTTTCTTTTTTGTCTAGACTGAATCTTCAATCCTTCCTCGAAGATGGATGGTTTGGGCCCTGGAAGTATGCATCCTTTAGGTCCAGTGTGCAAATGAAGACCTGTGGTCTTAGCCCTTGTCCAAACTTCAACATGGTGTGGACATCGACCCAAAGGGACAGCTCCTTGCAAATCCTTTCGCATCGGAGATTGTTGATGGTGGGTCTTGACTCGTGGCGTAAAGGATGGGCTGCAATACCCTGTGTAAGGATTCTTCCCTGGGAGAGAACTACTTCAACTGATAGAAGTAAGGCAACGCTTAACCCTACCATGCGCCCTGATGGGATTGATGCTATTCCTTAGAGCAGCATCAGTCTGGCGAATGTCAATCAATGGTTAACGGGTGGGTATCATAGTTATGTTGCAGTTGGAGAGTGCTCGTGAGTAGTAACCTGTCGACAAGCCGCTGATGGGGGTTGTCGATTATTTACCGATCACTTTAATGGATTGGTGTGATGGCGAACGGCGAGAGGATTGTCGATCAGTTTAGTGGATTGGTGTTATGGCCAACGGCGAATAGCGAGAAGTGTGTTGTATGCCTTCTGATCTAGGGAACCACGGGCAGAGGTTGACTTGTAAGTCTGAGTCATGAACTGCTGGTGAACGGCGAATTGCCGATGATCGGTAAATCGGAGATCTGTGAGCCGAAGATGGTAACTGACAGGCAGATGTAGGCTGTCTGGTCAGTCAGCCAAGGAAGGTTGGCGATTAATGAATTGGTAATCTGCTTGGAGAGCCCTGAGAGACAGCAGAATGGTTTAACGATAGTCAGTTGGTGATGATGAGCCACTGATGATGATTAGGATCAACTGGGAGGTAAAAGGGTCCTTTGGGGATTCACAAAGAGCAAGAAGCCTTCCTGCCATGCAGGAATATGCGGACCCCACTAGTTCTACTCCATGACCCTTGGTGATTGAATATATGATTGGACATTTTTCTGGTTTGAAATGAACCTTGCTGACAATTCTATAAGATTGTAGGCTCCTCTGGTGCATATCTGCTTGCCTAATTGCAAAGGGTCTTTGAAACAATACCCCTTTGGTTGTTAACATACTGGTAAGTCCCAAAAGTGGAGCTGCCCATCTCCATTAATAATGGGTGTCCTAACAAACCCTGTTGGGAAGTATGCAATGCTACTCCAACAGGTTGCTATGCAGGTTTTTACTTCTTGGAACAATGTCCCCAACCTTTCTTGGATACATCCGTGTTTCCCGATCCAATGAAACCAGAAGGTAGGGAAATTGCTGGCTGCTGACCAGTGACAGCTCCAACAACCCTGGAGTGATCACTGGTGTAGCAACCAGTGTAGAACAGGATCTTCAGTAACGAAAAAAGCCTCAGACGACATTGCCATCGTCAAGCTGGAAGGTCTTGGTCTTATTGGAGCAGCAGCGCTACCTCCATACGTTTGCTGCTATGAACATTCAATGTGTTTTCAAACAGCATACTTCTGTTATCTAGCCTTTGTTAGGCCATGAGACTGGGCTTACTAATTGAACACAATTCTCAGATCGTGGCATTGCTTTCTGAAGGGAGACAGGAAAGGATCATAAAGAAATCCCAGGAGGCAACTTTCATTTGACAAGGCCCAGAATAAGTGAACATGAATGCTCGGGAGCGGTAGAAAGTACAAAGTTCCGGGCTTTGGACTGGTAAAAAATATCATGACGATGAAGAGGAGGTACATATTTCCTGTAGAACCAAAGGATGGACATCTAGATGTATGCATCCTTCAGGGTCACTGAGCACGAGAAGTCTTCTTTCACGGTAGCAGACCGCACGGTACTGGCAGTCTTCATCTTGGAAGGAATCGGTCGGTCCACAGGCCTAGTTGACTTCACTGAAGAATTAATTGTTAAGGCCTAGAGAACTGTCTGGAGGATTTGGAGCATGTTCTTCTCGCCTATGTTTCTTCAGACCCAAAGTCTCACTGGGAAGCTGGCTGCAGAGAAGATAAAGTATGGAAACTTCTTCCGCGTTCCGGGATTGTCAAACTATGGATTGAGACAAAGTATATGACTGCACCCAACCAGTATTTGAAACTGGAAGCTGTTTAGGCTGTTCCTGGAAGTAGCTTTCATGGCAGCAGACTCCAGGACCAAGAACGTGCCTTCATGCCCGAGTCTCCTTCAGGTCCCTGTTGTCAACACCACTATTATTGAATCACTGGACAGTGGAGAAGATCCACCTCCTCTGGCACGCAAAATTTCCGTTTTCAAGAGAGTTAGGGGCAGGATCTACTAGATTGTTTGGTTCATGAGTTCCTCAGATTGGAGAAATAGGATTAGATCCTAGCATAGGCTGGTTGGACCTTTGAGGGGTGCTGAAGTGCTGACAGATGGACTTAATCCTTCTCCTGATACGAGTTGTGGTTGCCCTCAGAGGTAAATGAACTCACGAATGAGTGCAAATATCTCAATAACCTTGGACTGTCTTGAAGGTCTCTGCTTCAGAGGTGCTGGACTAACGTCGGGTACCACAGGATTGATGGTTCTCTACAAGTTCTTTGAAGAATCCTTCCTCTTCTTGGGCATAAGCTGACCAAGCCGTGAACAGAACATGGCAATTCCCTGTAAAGTAAGAATGAATGAACAGGTGTTGACTCGTCTACTTTGATGAATGAACTTCTTCTGGCTCTTATGCACTCCAAGGATAGAGGAGCATTTAATGTCTTAGCTTTTGGAGAGTGAATGGGAAAGCATGGCACATAGTAGTATCTTGGTGCTTGTATTGTACAAGCGCTGAGATCTGACTTGAGAAGTTACCTGTCTAATCCCTGTCATGCAAATGAGTGTGAAGATCCTGGCCTCTGGAAAATCTTGAAGCATCGGATGACCTTGACATAGATCAATAGTCTCTATTGCTTACTATTATAGGGGCTGCTATAGTCTTTATTATCCCATGTGGTGTTTTTTTTTACCCCATTATATGTTCTTTCTCACCTCATGTTCTGCTTATTATAACCAAACAACTACTAGTAGTTTACCTAACAGTGAACAGTTTATGGGCAAGATTTTGCTTGTTTCCTATGAAGTGTTACCTATTTGCATAAGCTACCACTGCTTGCACAAGTTTGAATATGTCTTAACAGGTTGCTATAATGTAGAGTACAATAGTAAGGTCACTCCAAAGTGTGAGGTTTAGTATTAACGTAACTGCCACAGAGTCAACAGGTAGAGCCTGAGTCCTTGAAAAATGCCTTGAGACTACAAAAAGAAAATCAAACCCTGGAATGAAGAAACTCTTAAAACTCTTAAAAGAGCATTAGAAGAAATACAGCACAGAGCTTCGGTGTGCTAAACAGCTTTAAAGTACTGTACAGTATTGTATATTAATTTCTATGCTCCAAACCAACATTAACCATCGGAGAAAAACACACCGATAAATGGGTAAGCAACTGTTCAACTTGTCTCGTCTCCTACTAAATAACGTTTTTCTGTACTGTTTTTGGGTGAATTAATTGATTTACAATTCTCTGGCATCCTGACATCGAAGGTTTGTGGGTGGAGTAAATCAAATAATATTTAGAATAAATTGCAACCAGCACCATCTATCATTTACATTTCAATGAACCAAATAAAGATTTTTATTGATTAAATTCATTTAACCGTTTCAGAAAGAAAAAAAAAAAATTTCCACTCAAAAGTATTGCGAGGCACACTATTTTCAGGGGTGAGTTGCAGCTTCATGCTCCAGCCTCTGTTCAAACCAGGACTTGGCTTCCATTTCCCATTATAAGACTGAATATATCAAACACATGTTTCTACCCTAACCTTTCACTATTAACATAATAAATATGAACCATAATCATATTGTTTATTCCAATACTGAAAAGAAATAACAGAGGTTTAGAATAAAAAATTTTGGCCCCTTTGAGCTGTTCGAACAAATAACTTATGCCAGAGGCACCACCCATCTCTTTTACTGAACTACTGGGCCTGTGGCCTGTGCTAAGACGACAAAAGGAGTGAAACATTTTTAATAAAGGCTTCTGCCAGCAGTATATGGTAATCAAAATTATATTTACAGATATCATCAATTATGTAAGTTCCAATGTCCTAACTAATATTGCACCGTTCTCTAATGAAACCGTAAACTTATATGGCTATGCCTTTTAGTCTGGTTTATCTTAAGTATAACCGATTTACCCAAATCCTTTAATAATTGACATAGTTTTTGCTATAGTTATATGGTTGTAATGTCATGTTAATCAATTTTCTCTAAAAGAATGGCATTACATAATTCTGAATTTATTATTTCCTTACTTAGACTAATATAGTTAAAACTTCAAAGTGGTGGGACTGAGTACCCCATGGCAGTGGATCAAGTCATTGAGTATATTATGACGGCCATGCCTCATACCTCCCTTCTCTCAACCCAAATACCAAAAAAACAGCAGTATACGGGGGGGGTCTCCAAGGAGGCATTAGCACCCCATGTTAGGTAAGTAGATAGCAACACGTCTTGTAGGTTAGGTTGGGTAGTAAGGTCCCGTGGTGTTCAATGCACGCAGGAAGTCCTGTCCACCATTATACAAAAGCTTCAGTCATTGATACCACTGAGCATGGAGTTGCCTACTGCAGAAAATTTGACAGCCCGGTATTATTGTACTGTATTACAAGGGTCTGATTCATACAGATTTTTACAGTTAGGCAGATATGCGAGAAATATTTAGCAAAAGGTAAGGAGGTGTATGTTGCGTTTATGGATCTGGAGAAAGCATATGATAGAGTTGATAGGGAAGCAATGTGGGATGTGATGAGGTTATATGGAGTTGGTGGAAGGTTGTTGCAAGCAGTGAAAAGTTTATACAAAGGTAGTAAAGCATGTGTTAGAATAGGAAATGAAGTGAGTGATTGGTTTCCGGTAAGAGTGGGGCTGAGACAGGGATGTGTGATGTCGCCGTGGTTGTTTAACTTGTATGTTGATGGAGTGGTGAGAGAGGTGAATGCTCGAGTGCTTGGACGAGGATTAAAACTGGTAGGCGAGAATGACCATGAATGGGAGGTAAATCAGTTGTTGTTTGCGGATGATACTGTACTGGTAGCAGACACAGAAGAGAAGCTTGACCGACTAGTGACAGAATTTGGAAGGGTGTGTGAGAGAAGGAAGTTGAGAGTTAATGTGGGTAAGAGTAAGGTTATGAGATGTACGAGAAGGGAAGGTGGTGCAAGGTTGAATGTCATGTTGAATGGAGAGTTACTTGAGGAGGTGGATCAGTTTAAGTACTTGGGGTCTGTTGTTGCAGCAAATGGTGGAGTGGAAGCAGATGTACGTCAGAGAGTGAATGAAGGTTGCAAAGTGTTGGGGGCAGTTAAGGGAGTAGTAAAAAATAGAGGGTTGGGCATGAATGTAAAGAGAGTTCTATATGAGAAAGTGATTGTACCAACTGTGATGTATGGATCGGAGTCGTGGGGAATGAAAGTGATGGAGAGACAGAAATTGAATGTGTTTGAGATGAAGTGTCTGAGGAGTATGGCTGGTGTATCTCGAGTAGATAGGGTTAGGAACGAAGTGGTGAGGGAGAGAACGGGTGTAAGAAATGAGTTAGCGGCTAGAGTGGATATGAATGTGTTGAGGTGGTTTGGCCATGTTGAGAGAATGGAAAATGGTTGTCTGCTAAAGAAGGTGATGAATGCAAGAGTTGATGGGAGAAGTACAAGAGGAAGGCCAAGGTTTGGGTGGATGGATGGTGTGAAGAAAGCTCTGGGTGATAGGAGGATAGATGTGAGCGAGGCAAGAGAGCGTGCTAGAAATAGGAATGAATGGCGAGCGATTGTGACGCAGTTCCAGTAGGCCCTGCTGCTTCCTCCGGGGCCTTAGATGACCGCGGAGGTAGCAGCAGTAGGGGAGTCAGCATTATGAAGCTTCATCTGTGGTGGAAATGTGGGAGGTTGGGCTGTGGCACCCTAGCAGTACCAGCTGAACTCGGTTGGGTCCCTGATTAGGCTGAAGGAACATAGAGAGTAGAGGTCCCCTTTTTGTTTTGTTTCGTTGTTGGTGTCGGCTACCCCCCAAAATTGGGGGAAGTGCCTTGGTATATAGATAGAGATTACAAGGGTAATGTAACCTAGGGAAAAGAATACTTTAATCCATAGAAAAACATCAGTTCTCTTCGAAAATGACACTCGTTCCTGTCAGAAATTAATATTTTCAGAAATATATATGCATATCTATATCTACTGTAATAAAGTAAAACTTTACCATCCACCAATAATGGGGGACCCCCAGTGGGAACTCAGGGTTTTGAAGGTCAAATTTGGTTAAATCAAGTTATTTACTACAGGAAAACATATTTTCTGTTCGAAATGGTACCCTGTAATACAGTAAAACTTAACCGACAGCCCTGCTACCGATAAATTAGATACTCATAAACCATAGGTACCCTTGAACAGGTATAGGGTCAGGAGTCAGGGATACCTTATACCACTTCGATTAAACCTTAGGTAGTCGACCAGGTCGTTTCAAATACAATGGTACTCGAGGCAGTAAACTCGCAGGGATTCAAGTTCTGAATACTAAATCTAAGAATAAAGTAATGTTCCTATATCTACATATGAAATCTATGAGGAGAAAATGAGGGTAAAGGCAACTGTAAAGAAAAGCTCAATCATACCCGATTTAAATGGAAGTCAAGGTGTGTCGATTCCTGCGGCCCGTTTGGATTACCAGGTATGTTGCTTGAGGTTATTCCTACAACATCATTTTTTATCTTAATTACACATAACACTAACACGACCAACGATTACATCAGTCAGACCGACACCCATGTATTAAATTGACAATTTGCAAGAACGCGCATTCATTTTAACAACTGTTTTTATTTGACATCGGCGCATATATTGGAACTTGGCGCAGTGATGGTGAACTATTGTTTAACCACAAATCTTCTAAAATAGATAAATAACTAATTGTACTAATGAAATTAATACTAATGATAATTTTGATTTTTTGCTATAAAAAAATGTAAACATTAATGGAAATACCTTACAGATACTTAAAACAATAATTTGTAGATTGCGCAAAGCATATTTTCTTGTCAGTTCCTGTTCACAATGACGTTTGTATATTTTTCTATTTTGAGACGGTTTCATGTTGTGGCTAAAGTTGTAATAATATTAATGAATTATTTGCACTTCCCTTTTTATGTAGACTTATGATAATAACAACAAAAAATTTCCAGAAATCAAATGAAAATAATAAAGGAATATCTCAATTTGCAGGTGCATGGCATGCAACCAAACAAGATTGGTGTTAAAATAAATACTGTACAGTATGTGTGGTGTCAACTATATGGACGAGCTTCTAAAGATTCTTATTTAATATACGTACTTAGGACAGACGGTAACCGTTTCCCCAGGACAAAAAACCAAAATTAATAGAAGGATAATCATAGGATGGAGAGCTTTTTGGTGAACACAATGACCAAATGAGATTATGAAAATCAATGTCACTTCCTCTAAAAAGAAACCATTTAATCAGATGGTCTAACCAGTATTAACTTATGCATAAAAACTTGGAGCCTTAAGCAAGCTAGTTATAACTCAAATAACTATGGAAAGAATGATGATGGGATTAACAGAGACAGAAAAGAGCAACATGGATACGAGAGCAAATTAAAGTACAGGATATTCTAATAAGAATAGCAAGTAAGAAAAAGAAATTGACATGAGCAGGAATATAATGAGAATGACAGATAATATAAATGGACTTTAGAAATAACAGAGATTTCATAAGAAACGGGAAGGAAAAGACGAAAGATTGACGAACTTAGAAAAGTTACTGGTTAAAACTGCTATAGAAATACCATAAACAGGATTGAATGGAGGGACATGTCTCAGGTCTTTGTTCTACAGTGGACTAGCAACGGCAGATGATGGTTCTATATATATGTAATTTATATATATATATATATATATATATATATATATATATATATATATATATATATATATATATATATATATATATATATATATATACACTACCGCTAGAGAGTTATGGGGTCCTTTGACTGGGCAGACAGTACTACATTGTATCCTTCTCTCTAGTTACGGTCCAGTTTCCCTTTGCCTACATATACACCGAATAGGCTAGCCTATTCGTTACTTATTCTCCTCTGTCCTCATACACCTGACAAGACTTAGATTACCAAACAATTCTTCTTCTCTCAAGGAGTTAACTACTGCACTGTAATTGGTCAGTGGCCAATTTCCTCTTGGTAAGGGTAGAAGAGACTTTTTAGCTATGCTAAGCAACTCTTCTAAGGAAGGAAGAGACTATTTAGATATGGCATGCATCTCTTCTAAGAGAAGAGACTCTAGCTATGGTTTAGCAGCTCCTCTAGCAGAAGGACATTCCAAAATCAAACTATTGTTCTCTAGTCTTTGTACTATGGTCTTCCACTGTCTTAGATTAGAGTTATCTTGTTTCAGGGTACACTTGGGCACATTATTCTACCTTATTTCTCTTCCTCTTGTTTTGATTTTATAGTTTATGTAGGAAATATTTATTTCAATGTTGTAACTGTTCTCAGAATATTCTATTTTTCCTTGTTTCCTTTCTTCGCCTGGTTACTTTCCCTGTTGGAGCCCCTTGGCTTATAGCATATCCTGCCTCTCCAACTAGGGTTGTAGCTTAGCAAGTAATGATATATATATATATATATATATATATATATATATATATATATATATATATATATATATATATATATATATATATATATATATTGAAATCAGCACAAGAGATAGGTAGAAAAATTCATAAACAAGATAATATCATAGAAAACTATGAGAAACATCAAAAGCCCAATAGAGAAAAGATTGGAAATGAGGGTAAAATCCAAGAGAGATAAAATACAATTAGCAGAACTACAAAAAAAAAATAAACAAACTAAAAATTCAAGTTATTCATGAACATAATCAGGCTACTAAAGAAAGGAAGAAGCATCAAATTGATGAAAAGAAAATTTGGAACAGGGTGCCAACAGATGTTTGCTTTAAAGGATGAAATTGGGAATATCATCAACAAAAGAGATGGAGTGATAAAAATTGCAGAGGTTTTCTATATGATTCTATACAATAATGATATAAGAAATAACTTGGCCAATAGAAATAATAAAACGCCTGAGCCGATACCAAAAGTAACAGTAAGAGAGGTAAAGATAACATTTAAAAGCATGGAAGAGGAAAAGCAACATGAGAAGATGGCTTAACAATTGATTTGATAAATATATGAAGGAGATTTCATAGTATTAAAACGTGCTGACCTTTACACAAAATGTTTGCCCTGGACCATGTACATTATGACAGGTGACTTTCAATTCATTTGAGACATGGTGGTTTTCCAAAAACATATATATTTGTTGAATTTATGAAGGGAAATTTCCCTATCAGTGAAACCACACTGCATTTGTTTTACACAATGGATACTTCAGACCACGCGCATGAACAGAATAATGCTCATGTGGAAGGAAATGTGGGAGACTTCAGCTTATTTGAAGATGCAGGTGCTCTCAAAACGTGGACAGTGGCTGCTCCTGAAATAAGCCGCCTGATTGAAGAGTTTGAGACTAGAAGTGATGCTGATCCAAAATCTGGGACTAAAGATCATGATAAAACTGAATAAAAACTGCAGAAAGGGTTTCTTGAAATGGTTGAGAATCTAGCAAAAGTAATCAAAGAAATGGGTAACCTTTTTGAGGAAGATTTGGTAGACCTGGTTCTGCTAGACAGTCATGAAATTATGGACAGTAAAATTAATGAATCCTTGAGATCTTTAAAGAGACTTGGACAGATACAATTCACAAACGTTATTGGAAGACTCAAGGCACCCAGCAAATTCTACGCCCGTGTTCACAAGAAAAAAATTTAATTGTTCAATTGCAGGATGTCTGTTACAGAGTCCAAGAGAAAAAAAGTCACTGCAAACCATAAAGAATGGCCACAATCTATTTCATGCCTCTTCATTATCATGCCAGAACAGTGTGACTCATATATAATTAACACGAAAATCAAACATGTCCATCATCACAGACAGAATGGGCAGATGAATCAAGACACCAATTGGTGACAGCTGCTGCCTACATTAGAGTAGCAGGCATCCATGACCAAGAGTCTACCGCTGATGTTATCAGAATGGATAGTACAGCTCATGTAAATGCTCTTACACCAACTAAGAGGTCTACATTGGAGTCATGCAAAATATGAATTCTGTACAAGGCATAGAAGCCCTTAAAGAAGTACAAACAATCACACATTATATTTGGCGCGCGTAGGACAGACAGCATGGAAACACAAGACAAACGAGAGGGGCACTCAGTAGAGCGCAGTTCTCCGCCACGGCAGCTTATTTCTCCACCTTGACATGTTTTAATTAGCGTGGATTTTTATACACTCAAATATGAACCAAGTTTGAAGTCACTGTGACAAGGATGTCCAAACTTATGGCTGATTACGTGATAAGAATGTAGTCCTCGTCCGTGACCTTGACCTTTGACTTTCTTATATTTAATCCTTTTCAGCTCTTTACATAACAGTTTAAAATCCTCGTAAGCTTCATTACTTTACGATTAAAATTATGGGCATATGACTGAATTTAATCACTTCCATCTTTTTACACAACCGTTAATCTCTGCAAGTTTCATTACTCTACGTTTAAAATTGTGGCTGGAAGGTGTTCAATAACAAACACAACTTCCTTCCGACTTCGTTGGCGGAGGTAAAAAGATGCAGGGGTTCGCCAGAGTGATTAACATTACAAAAACTCCTAGAAATTGAGTTGGCTTCCTGAAGAATGACCAAAAGAATACTTAGCTTTTATCATGTTTATCAGACAATTGTTTCATCTTAAGCAGATGATATAACATGCATAGTCTAGTAGATATGTCGAATAGAATGGCCAAGATGTTCACTTTCGGAAGAAAGCATGAAAATTTGCATAGAGGGGTTTTTGAGTAGGCTGAATCCATTTCTAACCGGATCCACGCTGGCAAACCAAGGGGTCTTACTCAAAATCGAGAAATCCAAAATGGCCGCCTTGCGTATTGCCAATTTTTATATTTTATCAGAACTTTGGTTCTATTTGACATAGAAGCATGATCTTGGTGTTGATATATAGGTTTTTAGGGTCAAGGAATTCAATGAGTTACACTAAAATACCATAAAATAATATTTCGAGCAAAATCCAAAATGGCTGCTTTCTGCTGGTAATGCAAATATCAATCTAGTTAAACGTTTTTCTTCTGTGTAGCACATAGCATCTTATGACTAAATATAGGTCTTAAGTACAAGAAATTTGGTTACATTTGAGATTTGCCTCAGATGTACAAAGTGTGATAGATGTAGTGAATGACCTAGGTAATCCCTTCACAGAAACGGGTACTGATCTCCTAACACAAGACACAAAGGTCATCATGGCTGATGAAGTCATCAAAAACATCTCAGAAGCAGAGGAAATAGGAAAGAACCCGTACAAAACATTTGTTGATTCCCGACTTGTGAAGATGGAGAAGGCACTCTATGAAACGGTTCCAAAGAACAATCTTAAATTGTTCAAGTCTGGAGAGCGGAAGGTGCCCTCA
Organism: Palaemon carinicauda; assembly: GCF_036898095.1. Lineage (NCBI taxonomy): Eukaryota > Metazoa > Arthropoda > Malacostraca > Decapoda > Palaemonidae > Palaemon > Palaemon carinicauda. The sequence goes on from NC_090754.1 coordinate 67,840,754, forward strand.
ATGAAGTATAAATTGGCAAACATGAAGAGTGACCTGCAACTATTTTCCAGAATGTACATCTCTTGCCAAGCACGAAATGGAGAATTGGACATCTTCTTCCAGCATGAGAACCACTCTTGGCTACCGTCGCTGGCTGAAAATAACATGATGCGACTTGGAGAAAAAGCTGAATTACTGAAGTGTTTAGAACCACTAGCCCAACGACCACAGAACATATCTGATATGGATGTGAAGATATTTGATGGGGCAGCTATCGTCCACACATTGGATCCCAAGACTGCTAAAACAAATGTGAAAACATTTAAAGACTATGCAGAGTGTGTCTTTGTTCCTTATCTCAAGAGGCAACTTGAACATGTGGCTCGAGTAGATGTTGTGTGGGATGCCTATAAGGACGACAGTCTTAAAGCACACACCAGAGAGCATCGAGGTACTGGAGAAGCTCTTCGGGTTTCCGAGAAAACACGACTTCCTCACAACTGGAAAAGCTTCTTGCGTGTTGACAGCAACAAGGTGGAACTCTTTAGATTTCTAGCCAATGTGATCAAATCTGAATCAACAGTGCTAGGAAAGATGCTGGTCACAACAAAAGGTCAGAATGTTGCCTCCTCCTCAACACTTGATGTTTCTGGGCTTCAACCATACACTCATGAAGAAGCAGACTACCGAATGATGCTTCACTGCTTTCATGCCTACAGCAATAACATTTAAGAGGATTATGGTGCATGCGACTGACACAGATGTCTTAGTTCTAGCCATTGTGACTGCTATCAGCATGAAAGATTATGAACTCTGGCTAGCATTTGGTCATGGTACTCACTTTCGGTATATTGGAGCACATGTCATAGCTAGTGAGCTTGGCAATGATTACTGCAGAGGCCTCCCATTCATGCATGCTATATCAGGATGTGACACGGTGTCTTCATTTAGCTCTGTCGGTAAGAAGACTGCATGGGAAGTATGGAAATCAATTCCAGAAATCACTGAAGTGTTTCAAAGACTGTCTGCTGCTCCACGTGAAGTTACAGAAGCGGACCTGAAGAAACTTGATAGAAATGTGGTTCTGCTGTACTCGCGCACATTGCGACTCACTGATGTAAATAAAGCCAGGAAGCACCTCTTCTCCTACTGTAATCGGAAGCTGGAAAACATCCCACCGTCACATGCAGCACTTCTACAACATGTAAAGCGTGCTGCTTATCAAGCTGGATACATCTGGGGTCAGGCGTTGGAAGGCAGTCCAACACTTCCGAGTCCTTCTGAGTGGGGGTGGACACTTGACAGAGAGAGAATGTGGGTGCCCTTATGGAGTACCCTGCCAGAAGCATCAAAGGGCTGCAGAGAACTCATTAAGTGTGCCTGTAAAAAACGGTGCACAAGAAGATGTCAGTGTGCTAAAGCAAGCCTCCCATGCACACAGCTGTGTTTTTGTGGTGGACAATGTGAAGAGCCCATTGATAGATTAGATTAAGTTTATTTCTTGAAATTTATAAAACATTTCAATATTTTGTTTTCATCTTAATACTGTTTCAGTAAAACCATTTGTCCAATGTACATTTCCAATATAATAAGCAAATGACATGTGTACATCTCTATTCTTTGTGCGTTACGAGAAAGAACATTATTGCTTTCAATGGTTCATCGAAATTTATTTAAACTGTAACTAGATTTTTTTACTGGTGAACATATTATAGGAATCAAAATGCTTTATTGAATTTCTTGTCCCAAAACCTATTGATAACAGTGAAAAGGTGAATAAAGTAGTTATATGCCGAATAGACAAATAGTTTACTGGTTTGCATTATGCATGGAGGGCAGCCATCTTGAATTTTGTTCTAAATTACATTTTATGTTTTTTTAAGGAGTCTTATTGCATTCCTTGACCCTAAAAACCTTTATATCTAAATTAAGATCATGTTTCAAGGTAAAAAATAACCAATGTTCTGATGAAATAGCAAAATCGGCAATACGCAGGGCAGCCATTTTGGATTTCTTAATTTTGAGTAGGACCCCTTGGTTTGCTAGCGTGGATCCGGTTAGAAATGGATTCAGCATACTTAAAAACCCCTGTATACAAATTTTCATGCTTTCTTCCGGAAGTGATCATCTTTTTGACATATCTGCTGGACTTTATTGCCACCAAAAGGGATGCTGTAGGCCTACTATTTAGCTGAGCTAAACAGAACTCTGCTTACCTATAGTGCAGCATTCAAAATGAGGCAGCTACTAGAGTCTTATTGCAACATTTGTAGCAAATTGTAGGATTATGGAATAAAATATATGAAATAGGCCTTTTGAGCAAATTGGCCACCATTTTGAAAAGTGTCAGCCATCATGGAAATAGCCATAAATTGAGGTAGCCTGAGGTTGATTTTGATTTGTTGGCGATAATAAGAGTTCTCATGCCAAATTTGTTGCTTATAACATTTGCACTTTTCTCCCACTATCCTACCCACACCACTATGGGGTACAAGTAGATATTACCAGTTGGAAACTGATCAAAACTAAGTTAAGATATGGTAACATTGTATCTAAACATTTCTTTTGCTCTATGTGTAACTTTATCACGGAAAATAAATCTTTACACTATCTAGCAGAGTGGTAGCATCTTCGCCTAGCAATCGCATGGCATCAGATCAATCCCAGCTTGGGACAGTGAGTTTAATCTATTTACTGAGGGTGGCAAGGCTCTGTTGTGGTTGGGCACCACAGGGGCCGGGTTGAGCTGGCCCGTCTGACGTTCTGGGAGGTAGTAGGTTGGCTAAGGCACCAGCCACCCGTAGAGATACTACCGCTAGAGAGTTATTGGATCTTTTGACTAGTTACGGGTCATTTTTCTTTTGCCGACATGTACACCGAATAGTCTGGCCTATCCTTTAAATATTCTGGTCTTTCCTCACACACACGACAACACTGAAATTACCAAACACTTTTTTTAAGGGGCTAATTACTGTACTGTGATAGTTCAGTGGCTACTTTCCTCTTGGTAAGGGTAAAAGAGACTCTGTAGCTGTGGTAAGCGGCTCTTCTAGGAAAAGGAAACTCCAAAATCAAACCATTGTTCTCTAGTCTTGGGTTGTGCCATAGCCTCTGTACCATGGTCTCACTGTCTTGGGTTAGAGTTCTCTTGTTTGAGGGTACACTCGAGCACCCTATTCTATCTTATTTTTTTCTCTTCCTCTTGTTTTTTTATATGGTGTGTTGGGCAGGGTTAATAGAAGGGCTATGGATGCCTGGTGGTTTATCAAGAGGTTTCTTTCTTCCTTATCTGATTCCATTTCTTCTCAAAACTACCCTTACTGTCCTCCCTTCAGTTGAAGTGGCTATCCTGGAGGGTATTAGACTTTGCATGGTGTATGGGGTCCTCCATGTTGACCATTTTTTTCCGACTCTTTTTCTATAGTCTATGGGTTTGAACAATCACTTTATCTATATTTCCTTAAAACAGATTGTTTTGTTATAAATCTTACTAATCTAAATGTTGAGTATGATGTATCTTTTTTATTATCATTAATTCTTATGCTCTCTGGAGACATTGAGCCAAATCCAGGACTAGTACGTCCTAGATTTTGTCAATGTCATCTACTGTATTGCAATATTTGTTCTTCATGCAAATATTGAAGACATTATAGTTGCATCCAGACAGTTGGATAGTCTTTTGTGCTCAGAAACTTTGGTACTCATTTGAGGTCCTTATAACTGGTTTTAAGAAGTCAATCATGTCGGAACGTGATGCCATCCCTAGGACCATGGGAATGGCGGTGTATATTACGACTGAGTACCCTGCTTCTCATAAGTCCTGCTATGAATGTGGATGACATGAGATTCAAGTAATAAAAGTTTGTGGTAGGCACAACAACTTCTATTTGTTTTGATCTACCGGAATTCAGATATGGAGGATTCTATCTTTGATTGTCTTCTTACCATTATGGCTAAAATACAAGAAAACGATAGAAAGGCCTCTTTTGTCTTTGTTGGTGATTTCAATGCTCATCATAGGGAGTGGATAAGCTACTCACAGGTCTGAAAACTGCTTGGGCCTCGTATACACTGACTCCCCTGGCGTTATAACAAGTAAGGTTGGTTCTCCAGTCGGGGCATCTGATCAGGCCTTGATTTCCTTAGTAGTGAAGACTGAACAGTCTGTCCCTGATGTATTAAACTCTTGTAAAATTTATGTTAAATCTCAAGCATACTGAAATGGGATTTTGCATGATCTTTTGGGTTTGAACTGGTCAAAATTGCAAAGAAGTGTTGATTTTGTTGTCTCTTTGAATGAGAATCTAGTCATCATAATTGATAGGCGTATCCCCTCTCGTGTGCTAAGGTACCGAGTGAAGGACAAACTAAGGTTCAATAATGATTGTAGATGTTCTTAGTTGGAGAAGCAGGAGGCCAATCATCTTTGGAAGGGTAACAAATTAGATTTGATCTGGAATAACTATACTCAGCTTAGAAATTTTGCTCAGGGAGTTTATGCTTCAACTGAAAAAGAATACAATTTAACCATAAAAGAAACCCTTTCTGGTACAACCCAGGAATATAAGTGTTGGACTACCCTTAAATCTGCACTCTTTGGTGTAGATGCAACAGTTCCTCCTTCACTTAAACCAGATGGCTCAGTCACTCACTGTCCAAAGGAAAAGGCAACCCTTTTGGCTGATGTGTTTGATAGTAAGCAGAGTAATGAGAAACTCGAAATTTCTCCTTTCTCTTTTCGTAAGGCTAAACTAACTATGGTCCATTTCTTTTAGCGAGTCATATTTGCATCGACTCGTAGCGGTGCCCTTTTAGCTCAGAAAAGTTTCCTGATCGCTGATTGGTTGGACAAGATAATTCTAACCAATCAGCGACCAGGAAACTTTTCCGAGCTAAAATGTCACCGTTGCGAGTCCGTGCAAAGATGACTCGCTGAAAGAAATGGACTATAGTTTAGCTTTTCGATCTCTTGAAGTTAATGCTCTGTTGATGGACCTTGATGCTTACAGTGGCGTAGATCCAAATGGTATTTTCCTTTGTTTTTTTTATTAAGACAGCATGTTTTTATTTCAGTCATTATCTCATCAATTTTCTTCTTTGTATCTTGTGTTGTTGAAATTGAAAGGTAGAACTGAGTATCATCTGCATATAATTTAAAGCCCACTTTTGTTTTTCTCAAGATGTGTGATAGCTCGATAGTATATATGTTGAACAAGATAGGGCCCAGAACACTACCCTGTGGTACACCTTTCATAAGAATTCTCTCACTGGATCGGTTTCCAGAAACTTCTACGATAGTCTTCCTGTTCGTTAAGTAGCTTCGCAAAAGTTCCAGTACTTCCTCAGTCACTTCAATGGACTTTAAGTCGTCAAGTAAGTATTCTTGCACAACAGTATCGAAAGCAGCACTAAGATCTAACATAATCAAAATTCCACACTTTCTCTCATCAAGAAGACCTATCATATCATTCATTATTGGGCATAAGGTAGTTTCTGTAGAGTGATTAGCTCTATAGGCCGATTGATTTTCCTGGAATACCTTTAACTCATCAATATGCGCCCATAATTGCCCACTTATGATTTTTTTCAATAAGTTTCGACATTTAGGATAAATTTGAAATGAGCCTGTATGAATTTAGTTCGTTTACATCACCTTTTCCTTTGTATATTGGTTTGATCAACGCAGTTTTTCAACAGTTAGGAAAACAGGATTGTGATATACTTAGGTTTATTATATTCAGGTAAATATTATATACAACTTGCTTGTTTGGAGCTTCACTTATTGAACCGTTTGGGAAAGGATCGTTTCCACAATATGTATTCTTCATCTCTCTCATAACCCTTAACAAGTCGCACATATTTATTTCCTTAAATTTTATTAACTTCTTACCCTACTTCACTGGCATAACTGACTGTCCTTTTAAGTGATTTTGGGGGAAACCTCTATAAATTATATAATTTTTTTTTTCATTGAAGAATATAGCAAATTTCTCTGCACAGACATTAGGCCCCTATCAGGCAAGACATATTTTTCCTTTAATCCCATCAAATCATCTAGGTTTTTTTTTTTTTTTTTTTTTTTTTACGTTCACCGTTGTAGAATTTTCTTGTTGTTTTTTCTAACAGGATGTTATGGTCATTTCTGACCTTATTATATAATTTCTGGCTTGTGAGGATTTGGCTCTTTTCCATCTACCTTCCATCTTACGTCTATGTCTTTTTGCCTTTAATAGCTCACTATTATACCATCTAACATTTTCGTGTACAACTATTGGTTTGCTCTTTATAGGACACTTGGTATCACACATTTTCCCAAAATTGTCATTATATATTTTGGTATAACACCCATAACATTCTCTATCTACCATATGTTCACATTGTATGTTCTCACAAGAGCTCTATACTAGCATCAATAAATTTCTTAGCATCGAAATTTTCCCATTCCCTATATTGAATTATAACAGTATTGTCTTTGATCTTCCACAGATGAAATAAATAATCAATTTCTTGATTCAACCATCTGTTTTATTAATCATAGTAATTTTATGTTTGTAATAAAATATATTTACCATTGACAATAATCATTATTTCAAGTGAAGCATGGCAACTTTTCGAGGACTTAAGTACTTAACTATGTTTAATAACAGATGTCAATCATGTCATGTCGTTGATAGTGTTGTTACAGCCAGTGTTGCCAGATGGGTTAGTATAAAAATCCCCAAAACTCATAAAATATCCCCAAAACAACCTAAAAATCTCCATTTCCACAAATATGTTCTCCTCTGTCTTGATCACGCAGGCTTTACTAAAATAGAAATTACTCAATATACTTTATATAAGCGCAAGCAAATTAATTGCAACAATATTAAAGTTTACTCGTCTTTTTTTTCTTCATAGAAATTTGAACAGAATATCCCCATCAGACACCCAAAATCCCAAACTCTAGGGATAAATTCCCATACCTGGCAACACTGGTTACAGCTAGTGTTTGGTGTTACAGCAAGGCAAGTATCGCCTATGGCATAATGTTCAGACTCCATTGTCCATCTGTCCATCAAAATACCAATGGGTGTAAAATGAACCATCCCTACTCCCAAGTTTGATTCTCTTTGTAGGAGTATTGTAATATTTATCAATTTTGTGTATTTGTGTATAATAAGGAGGTAGTGCCTGAAATCATTACTCAAAGGACGCAAGCAAAACCCAGTTTTCCAGGATCTTCGAGACAAGGGTTAGGCCAACTATATAGTCTTCAGGTGAGTTACACTGGTTTTTTGGGCTCAAGCCATGGCGTCCTGATGGAAGGTTCCTGTTTGGTAGCTTCCTTGGGTATAAGACTACTAAGATATTCCCAGAGAATTTAACCACAGGTTATCACAGAATTCTAACTTCTGGAGCGAGTATCTCAAAGGTTTCCCTTTAAGACATCGTAATACAACAGGGGACACGCATGTCTGGTCGTGCCACATAGCTATCTCCACCCCGAACAGAGTTAACGCTTCGGTGTGTAAGGGCTGAGAATAGCTGGGAGCCGTTCCACAGCTAATCTCACTCGTGGCTACTACTGATACTCGAGACGTAAACAAACGGACGCCATTGCTCTAATGACGTCACGCGCGTCTTTATCCTTTGTTTAGTAGCTGCCCTACTGAGACGGATTTTCCCTTGTGTGAACTTTATCGCTTTGCATCTTCGCTATGTCGTTACCTTCAGCCTCGCCTTCTTCTGGAAAGTTGAGTACAAGGTTCCAGTATTGTTTAATTAAGCTCTGGCCGTAAAGTAAATATTATTTCGCGAAATAATTGATGTTTTGTGGCAGAGCTGTGCCTCTACCGGACCCGCCATTTTATGGCGTCGTTGTTGTTTTGCATGTTCTATTTAGTTAGCCACAACAACGCTTCCGGCCTTATATACTAATCGAATACATTAGTTTATTTAGTCTTCATAGCTAGGAACTTTTATATCGTGTTTAGACGCTTTTTATCGGTCATCGATTGACCTCATACCAGTCGGCTACTATAGCCCCCAGGCCAGGAGCCTATATACAAGTGTTCATGCATGATTTATCAGTGATCCTAGACTAAGTTATGAAGATAGTGGCATTATTATTTTACAATACTTTTGACTAGTGATGCAAATGTTTTCGCCTTCAGGGACCATATAGGGGATAGGCTAGTCAGTGATTCTTACTAGCCTAACCTAACCTTAGGACCCCTATATGCTTCCTTCATCCCCTGCCTTGGCACTCCCTCTAATTAGCCTTGATCCCTTTTCTGAGTAAAGGGATTTATTGTCTAATAGAGTATTATATCGCCTCTCAGTCCTCCCTAAAGGAATGAACCCCCTTTAGGATTGCGTCTGAGAGTGAGGTTAGGCTAGCCTACCTCTATGGCTAGGATAGTCTACGACTTTCCTGCGATAGCGATACGTCTTCTTCCTTGCCTAGTTCAGGACTTTTAGCCCTGATCTAGGTCGGGTTAGGAAGGTTTCTCTGTTCCATGCTGAAACTGTACTCTTGCACCGTTTTAGCCGATCAGCCTAATCTTAGGTTAGGGAGTGTCCTCCCTTCCCTTTGTGGCCGCTCTGGTACAGAAACCCTTCCTGGGAAGACCCCTCTCTTCTCCCTCCCCACCTATCTCTTGTATAGCCTAGCCTATGCTTAGGTTAGTTTATACTCATCTGTCCCCTGTCCTACAACTCCTCCTTAGGGTGGAAGAGTAGGGCTACCCGAGCTTCCTTGTGCAGTCCGCTCTGGTACATATACCTTCATAGTGTCCTATAAGGTTAGTTACTAGTGTAGCTCTGCATAGGGGAGTCTCCCCCCCCCCTCTTGGGTGTTCCCTAGTCCTCCCTTGGGCTACCTGCTCCCGGTCCCTAGTGACCCCTGCTTATGGATGATAGAGCCTGTCTCTATCATGGGTACACCCCCTCAGGGAGGGGGAGGGATGTCTGGAACCCTGAAGGTACTTCCTGCATCCTTCCCCCCCTCCCCCTGTCTCTCTATCTATCCGGGTGCCGGTCTCTTGCCGCCTCTTCTGCCGGCAATACCTGCCTCCCTCTTGGTGACTTCCCTACCCTTGCCGCCAGCCCCCCGTGTACCGAGGGACTGCCGGCTGCCGCCGGCTACTACCGGCAGCTCTCCTACTCCTATCTAATCGTCCGCTTGCCGGTCGATCTCCGGAGTGCCGGCATATACTGCCGGCAACCCGATACTACCTGTACCATCCTTACCCCAGTCACCAATCCGGCATCCTCCGGCTGCCGGAGCCGCCGCTCCCTGCCGGCGTGCCGCCGTTGTGCCGGCGGCCGCCATCCTGGTATCTAACTGACTTTGAAAATTGTCTGTTCTAGTGCCAGAATCTATGCTGGAGCGAGCTCCGGCGTGCCGGCGGCTTGCCGGATGCCCCGGAGGCGTCAAGAATACTTGCACCCCCTCTCTGTAGCTATCATAAGACTAAGATAGCCCTACCTTGCAAATAGATAAGCTGCTTTGCTTCTAAGATCAGTACCTAGTACTGCTCTATTAGTGATCATGCTGTCTCTTTGCATTCTTCTATTTCCAGCATGCTATGTGCATCTTAGCACGGCTGGTTGCCAGAAGCAGTTTCCCTTAATGAGACCTTCTGGCTCTTATCTGGGAATCGAATGAATTCGATCCCAACCTTGTCCTTGGCTTTCCATGGAGTTCCAATATAATGGGAATCCTAGGAAACTATATCCAATGATCTCGGTCATTTGGATTATCCCAGGACCAAGCCTATGGTAACCAGCCGGGCGAGATGCATGGAGCGTGTTCTCCTTTACTGTTTCATTCTCTATGCATCACACCTTCTTTAAGTTAAAATTAATGATTAATATTAACTTAATTTAAGAGCCATTCCTATGACTCCCCCATACTCATTTTCTCTTTCTTCCACAGGAGGAGCAGATGAAGTGCGATTTCGCATACTGTGCTGTGAAACGCTCCCAGTTTTACGGACATACGGCGTGCAGGACTCACGCCCCTTGCTCAGACAAGAAAGGGGATTGGAAGTTCTGGAATCCACTGGAATGTACGGTCTGCCAGGCCTACCTAGTTGAGGCCTTCCATAACCCTCCCTCAGCGGAGGTTAGAGACATTGCTCGTGAGAAACTGCGCAAGTGGGTGCGTGGTTTTCAGAGAAATGCTACTGGACCGTACCTGGCCACCGAAGAACTGAGGTCCCTGTTGTTCCCTAAGGCCTCCCCTGACTCAGTGGTTCCAAAGGAAGCAATCCCCACTGTCCAAATTACGGTGGAACCTGATGTGGTCATGGCTCAGTCCATGCACGAGTGTCGTTTAGATTCCGAGGATGATGAACAGATCTCTGACGTCTCGGAAGACACGGAGAAGACGCTTATGGCTCAAGGAGCCGAAGAGGACGAAGACAAGGTGGAATACACCGAGTCGGAGATTGGAGCTACTCCCTCGTCCATCCCTCCGCCTACTCCTACACCGACGGATGTGTCCATCCCGTCTACCTCCTCGACCCCGGATCCTTCCTCTTCTACCCAAGAACTGATCCGACTGATTAGAGCTGTCATGGACGACAGACTGAAGGAGAACCAGGAGTCCATCAGGTCTATGATTGGATCCAGAGAACCGAAGAAGATCTCGGTCAAGGATCTCCCAGCTTGCTCTCATGCCAACCCGTGGAGGTATGCAGAGCATATGGTTATTGCGACCGGCAGGATCTTTGTTAGTGACAAAATCGGCACGGTCCCGTTGGAAGATGTGGAATTCTTCCCAAGCTTCGAGGCCTACCCGGACTGTTACGTCCGGCTTCGTTCCGAACCTGCCTCGAAGGAGGAGACCGAACCTAAAGAAGAGATAGTGTTCGATCTCGCAAAGGCCCAGGCTATGCTAGCCTCCGCATTTAAGAGCAGGGGCTTTACCTGCTCTAAGCTTCCTGCCTTGAGCAAGAAGCATCCTACATATGTCGCACCTGACACTGCGATTCTTCCATTTTTGGAAAAGGCCTTGGCTGCATGCCTTAAAGCGGCGGAAGAAGGAAAACCCTGCCCTGCACTGGAGGAGTGCAGACCCTTCTCCATCGTGACACCCCCTGACACTAGACAATGGAAAGATGTCCAACATACTTTCGTTGTGGGTAGGCTCGATCCTGACGTCGCCGGACGTCAGTTTAATGAAGACCTCCCTAAGCTCAATGATCACCTCCTTCGCCGGGAACAAGACACGAAGGAGAGGCTTGCAGCGTCTCTTTCTCATCAAGTCCAACTTGAAGTTATGGCCTGTGACACAGCAGTACCCGATCACTACATGGTACTGGCCAAATCCCACTTACTCACGGTAATGAAGGACTTGTACCATTTCATAAAGGCTCGTAGAGCCTGTCGTGAATTCGTGTTTGTCGGTGCCACCGTGAAACACGAACCCCGGAGGCTGATTTCCTCCAACATCTGGGGAAAGCCCCTGTTTCCTTCTGACCTTGTCAAGGAAATAACGGACAGAGCCGCCACGGAGAATAGGAACCTTCTCCACAAGTGGGGCATGTCCAGAAAAAGGAAAACCTCTCAGGACGATGGACCTCAGCCTAAGAGGAAACCTCAGAAGCCGAAACCCCAGCAACGTCAACAAAGACGTCAGTTTCCGGGACCCGCTACCTCCCAAGTGGTTGCCCAACCACAACAGACCTTTCAATTGGTCCCCCAACCGGTGTTGTCACAGTCACCGGTCTTCACCCCTGCCTTTGAGCAGCCATCCACTACCTTTCATGCCAGAGGTAGAGGCTCGTCCAGGGGTGCAAGCAGAGACGCCTCTCGTCGTCCCTCCAGAGGTAGAGGAGGAAAGGGAGCTAGCGGCCGAGGCAACAAGTCCTCGGGACACCAGAAGCAATGAAGTGCTTCCGGTGGGAGGAAGACTCCGCCAATTCCAGGATCGTTGGACCTTCGATCCTTGGGCACACAGCATCATCAAGAACGGTCTAGGCTGGAGTTGGGTGCAACCACCCCCAATCTTCCAGCGGTTCTTCCAACAATCGACCCCCATTCTGGAAGAATATGTTCTAGACCTCTTGAACAAGAAGGTGATAAGGAAGGTAAAGTCCACCAGGTTCCAAGGGAGACTGTTTTGCGTTCCCAAGAAGGACTCAGACAAGCTCAGAGTCATTCTGGACTTATCCCCCCTCAACAAGTTCATAGAGAACAACAAATTCAAGATGCTGACGCTTCAACAAATAAGGACCCTTCTGCCTCAAGGTTCCTACACGGTCTCTATAGACCTGGCGGATGCCTATTGGCACATTCCAATGAACCATCACGCTTCCTCCTACCTAGGATTTCGACTCCAAAGGAAAAGCTACGCCTTCCGGGCCATGCCATTCGGCCTCAATGTGGCCCCTCGGATCTTCACAAAGCTGGCGGATGCCATAGTACAACAGCTCCGCCTAAGAAACGTCCAGGTGATGGCCTACCTCGACGACTGGCTAGTCTGGGCTCCATCGCCCGAAGAGTGTACAAAGTCTTGCGACGAAGTTACCCAGTACCTAGAACACCTGGGATTCAAGATCAACGAGAAGAAATCTCGCCTCTCTCCGGCTCAGAAGTTTCAGTGGCTGGGAATCCACTGGAATCTTCAGTCACACCGCCTTTCCATCCCCCAGAAGAAAAGGAAGGAAATAGCAGGGTCTGTCAAGCGACTACTGAAATCCAAACGCATTTCAAGACGACAGCAGGAACGAGTTCTAGGCTCTCTACAATTCGCCTCAGTGACAAACCCAGTGCTTCGTGCACAGCTAAAGGATGCCGCGGGAGTCTGGAGACGATCGGCATCCATCGCTCGAAGAGACCTCAAGAGACGGCTTCCAAACAGACTTCGACGCCTCCTAAAGCCGTGGTCGGAAGCAATGGCCCTGAAAAGGTCCATTCCTCTCCAACACCCTCCTCCATCACTCAACATCCACACGGATGCCTCACTGGAGGGCTGGGGAGGTCACTCCCACCTGAAACAAGCTCAAGGGACCTGGTCTCCACTATTCAAGACGTTCCACATAAACATCTTGGAGGCCATGGCGGTCCTTCTTACTCTGAAGAAGCTATCCCCGCCGCCCTCGATCCACATCCGTCTAACCCTAGACAACTCGGTGGTAGTTCGTTGTCTCAATCGCCAGGGCTCAAGATCGCCCCAGATAAATCAGGTGCTTCTCCCAATCTTCCGTCTGGCGGAGAAGAAGAAGTGGCACCTGTCTGCAGTTCACCTACAAGGATTCCGCAACGTGACAGCGGATGCTCTATCTCGGACAAACCCGATAGAGTCGGAATGGTCTCTAGACGCAAGATCATTCTCCTTCATCTCTCATCAAGTCCCAGAACTTCAGATAGATCTCTTTGCAACGAGCGACAACAATCAACTTCCTCTGTACGTAGCCCCGTACGAGGACCCCAAAGCAGAAGCGGTGGACGCCATGTCACTGGACTGGAACAGATGGTCGAAGATATACCTGTTCCCTCCCACCAACCTTCTGTTGAAAGTCCTCTCCAAACTGAGAACCTTCAAAGGGACAGCGGCCCTAGTGGCTCCCAAGTGGCCCCGGAGCAACTGGTACCCCCTGGTCCTGGAGCTGCAGCCCAAGCTGATCCCTCTCCCGGGCCCAGTTCTCTCTCAACAAGTACAGAAGTCGACTGTCTTCGCTTCATCATCGAAAATCAAGGACCTTCATCTCATGATTTTCTCTCCCTTGCCGCAAAGAAGAGGTTTGGGATCTCGAAGAAAAGTCTAGACTTCCTAGAGGAATACAAGACCGAATCCACGAGACGGCAATATGAATCATCCTGGAGGAAATGGGTCTCCTTTGTTAAAGCAAAAAATCCTAAAGAAATCACCATTGATTTCTGTATGTCCTTCTTCATTCACCTTCATGGACAAGGATTAGCAGCCAATACGATTTCAACCTGCAAATCGGCTTTGACTAGACCAATTCTATATGCTTTCCAAATTGATCTGTCCAACGACATCTTTAACAAACTGCCGAAAGCATGTGCTCGCCTACGCCCAGCACCCCCTCCGAAACCGATCTCCTGGTCACTAGACAAGGTGCTCCATTTCGCCTCCAACTTGGACAATGATTCATGCCCCCTCAAGGATCTGACTCAGAAAGTTATATTTTTATTTGCTCTCGCCTCGGGAGCTCGAGTCAGCGAAATAGTGGCATTATCAAGAGAAGAGGGACACATCCTGTTTGCTGATTCAGGAGAAGTGACCCTCTCCCCTGATCCGACGTTTCTCGCCAAAAATGAATTACCCACCAAAAGATGGGGCCCTTGGAGAATATGCCCCCTGAAGGAGGATGTCTCTCTATGTCCAGTAGAGAGCCTCAAGGTCTATCTTCGCAGAACTTCAAACTTTGGTGGAGGCCAACTCTTCAAAGGAGAAACATCGGGCAGCGACCTGTCACTGAAACAATTAAGAGCGAAAATCACCTACTTCATTCGCAGAGCGGATCCGAACAGTACACCCGCTGGTCATGATCCTAGAAAAGTGGCATCTTCTCTGAACTTCTTTCAGAGCATGGACTTTGAGAGCCTTAAAAACTTTACGGGCTGGAAGTCCTCGCGAGTTTTCTTTAAACATTATGCGAAACAAGTGCACGAAATCAAACATTTTGTGGTAGCCGCAGGTAGTGTTATGAAACCTGCACCTAACTCTGCGTAGAACAGTGAGTTACTTGGGACTCTAACTCTTCGGGTGCCTATGTTGACCCTCGAGTGATTCATAGTGATGTCTAAAAACACTTAGTGCTTTTATAACTGTTCTTATCCCAGGTGAAATGTCATAGTGTTACACAAGTGCCGCATGCCTTGAGCATGATGTGTTATTTAAAGACTTGCGTTCCTCGAGAACGAGTACCTACTAATCCTGAAATTCCCTTTCAGATTCAAGAGCAAGCCTTTATTTCTATGTACATTATTATTACTGTAAATGAACTTTACTTTTGCTGTAAATTATTTAATTTCTGCATTGTGAAATAAAATTTCTATTTTATTACTTATGCGTCTCTTTCAGCTCCTACTTACTATGAAATACATACTGTCATAGTTTTATTTATTCCTCCTTTCTTATGGTCATGAAGAATTTAAGATGTCTATTCCTAAATTATATTCACCTTGCCTCAGTAAGGTTCCTACACGAATACTTACTTCTGATAATCAGGAGATGAACTCTACACACAGTGCCCAACCACCACTGGCCTACTTCAGAATGTTCCTATACAAATATCAAACATTCTGCTTCATCTCTAAGCTCTTAAAAGTTCTTCTGTCAAGATGAATAGCCCTTCAATACCACTTTGACGTCGGCATAGCCCATGGGAACTTCCTACCAATGGGGGGCAGGATATTTCGTTCCTATGGTTCTTACCTAAGATTACTTTGCTGTTTTGTCAATGCCTAGGCACTTAACTCTGGGGGAAAATCTACCACGATACATTGATTCTCTGGTACTCTTCCATCAGGACGCCATGGCTTGAGCCCAAAAAACGGATTTTGAGCGAAGCGAAAAATCTATTTTTGGGTGAGATAGCCATGGCGTCCTGATGGACCCTCCCTACTACTTCGTTCAGTTTGCTCCCACCCTACACAATTGTATCATGGTGATGGGCAGCAACTGGCGCCAGGATAAAGACGCGCGTGACGTCATTAGAGCAATGGCGTCCGTTTGTTTACGTCTCGAGTATCAGTAGTAGCCACGAGTGAGATTAGCTGTGGAACGGCTCCCAGCTATTCTCAGCCCTTACACACCGAAGCGTTAACTCTGTTCGGGGTGGAGATAGCTATGTGGCACGACCAGACATGCGTGTCCCCTGTTGTATTACGATGTCTTAAAGGGAAACCTTTGAGATACTCGCTCCAGAAGTTAGAATTCTGTGATAACCTGTGGTTAAATTCTCTGGGAATATCTTAGTAGTCTTATACCCAAGGAAGCTACCAAACAGGAACCTTCCATCAGGACGCCATGGCTATCTCACCCAAAAATAGATTTTTCGCTTCGCTCAAAATCCGTTTATTAATTTTTCGGTTTTATTTTGCTTTATCCATTTTGTCCCAAATCGGTTTTAAACATCACAGTTCAATTAATCATGAATAGTACACTAGTTTAAGATATTAAATATGAATCGCTCTGATCGTATTATCCGTGATAAATTGATAATAAATGAAACATTAATTAATTGCTTATTGTTGTGTTTCCCCCATGATTGTTGAAGGGCTTCACCATACAATAACCAAGAACATGATATCTCAGGTCAGTTTAGGTTAGGAGGCAGAGGTCCCTGTGCAAGTACAAGGCATTACAGGTTTGGAAAGGTTTAGGCAAATCTTCAGTGTTCTTGTCAATATATGAAACATTAATTTCTAGTGAAACTTTAATTTGCCGTAAGACATTGGGTTGATTTTAGAATTGTATGATGTTAGGCCATTGAATCTCGCATAATTGAATAGGTATTAGCATATACGCCATTTTGAATCCCATATACTACAGGTGGAATTCTTTATTAATGAAGTTGAAGAATTTGATGAAAACTCCTGTATTATTTTATTGTATTACAGGGGAACGTATTTACTACAGGGCATATATTTTCTGTTCGTAATGAGAATCTGTAATACAGTAAAAGTTTACCAAAACTCCTGTTTTGCTCCTTTTATCATCATTGAAATGCCATTGTATCCTCCCAGGGTAGGTTAGTTGGTTGTATTAGGTTCGGTACGAAAAATCACTTTTCTCCTCCTCCCCCCACCAAAAATCCCCGCTTCCCACTGGGGTCCCCCATAATTGTAGTAGTAGGTTTATGCTTACATTTTATGTGTAAGAGTTAAGTCTTAGTTTCTTTTTTATTCATTTCCTCATGTTTCTATGCAATGTGCAACAATAATCTGGTTGTTTTTTGCCGTTTTTCGTCGTTAATACTTGAAAAACGGGTGCGGCCTTCTCCTAGACATTTACCCATATAGGCTATACATATGATTCCCCCTAAGCTAGGATGCGGAAAAGAACAGTTGATGACTTGGCAAGTAGACCGGAAGGCTCCCCCGAAACACCTATCCTTAACTCACAAGGATGGTATGGTTGCAGATACTAAGGATATGTAGTTAAAGTAGGACTCGAACCCTAGTCCTGCGAGTTCCAGGCAGGGGCGCTTCCAATAGGTCACCTCGATTGATATTTTTCACTGGTAAAACAATTGAAATCAAAACAATTCTTCTCGATACATCATCAGGGCAAAGGCATATTAGGAGAGAAAAAAATTAACTTGCAATAAGTAAAGAATTTTTCTATTGTTATTCTTCATACTAGCATAAAGAATAACTCCACCCCATTGCGAACTGTGATAATTTTTGCCCAAATGCATAGCAGCTCCACCCACTAATCTTGGTTTTCCAATGGAAATGCTATATATTCTTTTTTTCTGCTACAGTATTGTTATCTTCTGTCGTTCGTTAGTTTCTATTCTATCCCCTCCAAAACGCGTTTGTTCCGTAACTGGAATACAAACCACGCTATTTAAAGTGGGTAATTACTTTCGCTGTAGCTGAAAGGACGAGTCATTAAAATTTTAACAAGGGTTTACTACCCCACCGCTAGTTAGCGGGGGTTAGGGAGGGTAGTTAGCTACCCTCCCCCTTTACACATCTGTGTTGTAAGCTCACTTTGCTATCGGCTCGGGTGCTAGTCGGACGTGTCCGCGGTCACCCTCGCCTACACGACAGCCATTTAATCTATGCTTTTTGCTTTTTCTTTTCTAGAGTGTTGTGAAGTTGGCCTCTACAATGCGGAAGTGCCCTGGGTTACCTGACTGCCCTTGTGGGACCTTCATGTCTTCAATAGACACGGATCCACACACCTTATGCCCTTATTGTTGGGGTCAACGGTGTGATAGTGGTAACGTATGTATTGAATGTAGGGAGTGGTCTACCTCCCAGTGGGAGAGGTTTTCCCGGCGCCGGAAGAAGAAGTCCAAACGAGATATTTCTCCTTCAAAGGTTTCTTTAAAGAAGGAAAATCCTAAGGGCTCTTCTTCCGTGGCCCAAACCTCCTCTGAAGCTCCCACTCGGTTGGCTTCTCGCGAGAGGCCGTCGAGTGGTAGCGTAGGCCATACTGTTGACCGATCTCCGGGTTTGGGAGAGGGAGTTGCCTCCCATAGCGAGGCAGCTCTTCCTCCTCCCCTGGGGGAGGATTTAATTATTTCTCGTCATGCTGATGTTAATAATGATGATCTTTTGCAGCTTTGGGCTTCCTTGGGGCTTCAGGGTTCGCCCTCCAAGGAAGCCCTGTTTGACATGATCAGGTTGGGAGCAGCTGTCAAACAGTCACTGGCGGTAGCAGAGGTTGACCCTCTCTCTATTGTCGAGGCTGTTGTGGCAGAGGCTTCCAATGAGATTGTTCAAACCCCTGCTCCTGTTGTAGCTGAAGGCTTAGCTCCCCCCTCCGAACATCCTTCGAGGGAGGAACTAAGTCCAACGGTCTCTCCTGCGGGTGATTCTTCCCCCTGGGGGAGTTCACTGACAGAGACTCCTCTTTGGAGGACTGCCGATGGTTTGCATGCTGCTCCCAGAGGACGTATCAGACGTAAGGCTCGCCTTCCTCTTCATCGCCGAGGTCTTCCTTCTCCTCACAAGGGTGTTAGGAGGCGCCTCTTCAGATCTTCATCCTCGCAGTCCCCCGCAGAGGAACCTCGTCCTTCAGCTACCGTTCCTGCTACCTCCTTGGACCTGGACCTCTCCGCAGATCGTTCGGGATCTCCTTCTCCTGCCAGACCTGCTGACCTGCCCTCGGCCTTCCTGGCTGCAGACGCGCTGTGGGCGCCCACCCATCCCGTTTTCCAACGGGCACCGGTCGCTTCGGGGCCAAAGGTGATTTCACACATTGTGTTTAAGTCCCTTAAGCGCCAGGTTTCCCCTGTGTGCCAACGTTCGCCTGCGCGCCAACGTTCACCTGCGCGCCAGCGCACTACTGCGTGCAAGCGCCCTCCTGTTGCAGTCTCATCTCGCCAGCGCTCTCCTGCACGCCCACGATCTCCTGCTCGCCCGGCAGTTCCAGAGACTATATGCCCACGATCTCCTGCTCGCCAACGGACCTCTGCGCGCCCTCAGCTTGATGGACGCCCTCGGTCTCCTGCTCGTCAGCGCTCTCCTGATCGTCAGCGATCGCCTGTGCGCAAGCGCTCTCCTGCTCGCCAGCGCTTGCCTGCTCGCCAGCGCTTACCTGCTTGCCATCGCTCGCCCTTGATCTTCGGATCAGGGCTCCAGAGGGAAGTCTTCATCCTCCCGTTCTCGCCAGCGCTCTCCTCCACTATCGCCGATGCGCCACCGGATCTCGCCTGCTCGCCATCCCTCGCCTATGCGCCATCGCCCGCAGTCTCCATCGCGCGCCTACGCGCCCACTGCCAGAACGTCTGTTCCAGATGAGCGCCCTCCTGCGCACCCACGCACTACGGATATTTCCCCTGCACGCGTGCAGCCAACGGCTTCGCCCTTACGGGCCCTTCAGGATCCTGTGGCTGCATACCATCCAAGGTCTCCGGAATGCGCACCTGCGTGCCAACGCGCACATGCGCGCCAACGTGCACATGCGCGCCAACGCGCACATGCGCGCCAACGCGCACATGCGCGCCAACGCGCACCTGCGCACCAACGCGCCCCTTCACCTACGCGCCTTGTCGCCTGCGTGCCCAAGAGCTCCTTCTCCTGCGCGCCATCGTTCGCCCACGCGCCATCGTTCGCCCACGCGCCATCGTTCGCCCACGCGCCAACGCGCGCCATAGTTCGCCCACGCGCCAACGCGCGCCCTCTCCTACGCGCGCCCTCTCCTACGCGCGCCCTCTCCTACGCGCGCCCTCTCCTACGCGCCCCCTCTCCTACGCGCCAACGCTCGCCCGCGCGCCCTCGCTCGCCCGCGCGCCCTCGCTCGCCCGCGCGCCCTCGCTCGCCCGCGCGCCCTCGCTCGCCCGCGCGCCCTCGCTCGCCCGCGCGCCCTCGCTCGCCCGCGCGCCCTCGCTCGCCCGCGCGCCCTCGCTCGCCCGCGCGCCCTCGCTCGCCCGCGCGCCCGCGCGCCCTCGCTCGCCCGCGCGCCCTCGCTCGCCCGCGCGCCCTCGCTCGCCCGCGCGCCCTCGCTCGCCCGCGCGCCCTCGCTCGCCCGCGCGCCCTCGCTCGCCCGCGCGCCCTCGCTCGCCCGCGCGCCCTCTCTCGCCCGCGCGCCCTCGCTCGCCCGCTCGCCATCGCGCCATCGCTCGCCCGCTCGCCATCGCGCCATCGCTCGCCCGCGCGCCATCGCTCGCCCGCGCGCCATCGCTCGCCCGCACGCCCTCGCCCGAGCAATGGCCCCCCGAGCTAGGCAATGGCCCCCCGAGCTAGGCAATGGCCCCCCGAGCTAGGCAATGGCCCCCCGAGCTAGGCAATGGCCCCCGAGCTAGGCAATGGCCCCCCAAGCTAGGCCTCAGCACGTTCCCACACGAGATCCTGCAGTACGACGCGCAGTCAGGTCATCCTCATCGCGTTCCCCCCCTGTAAGTGCAGGACAGCGCACTCAACGGAGGGAAGGAAATCCCTGGACAGGTCTAGGAACATTTCTTCCACAGCTTCTTCCTTTCAGGCAGACCCTGTTGTAGTTTCCACTCCTAGGGGTCTTACGATCCCCTTCCCTGCAGAGGGTGTCTCTGACAGCGCTGCTGTCAGTCGGCTTCCCTGGTTTGGGCCCTTTAACAGAGCGGTTTCGCAGGCTTTCTAGCCCACTCTCTCTGAACTAGGACTCAAATCAGCGGCTATCTCGGCCCCCTGAAGAGGAAGAGAGGAGTGGACAACTTGGTTACTTCTCCAAGGGCGATACTGGCTCCTCGGAAGTCGTCGAGGAAGGCTCCCTCCCCTCCCCAGACTTTCTCTCCATCCCCCGTGGACGAGGATTTTCCGTCCTCAGGGGATTCATGTGAGGTGAGGCGTTCTCCTATCACACCAATGGGAGAAACCCCACCTCGCGCTGAGAAGTCTTCTCAGGAGGAGGTGAAGAAGAGCCCCCACCATCTTTGTTGGAATCCTGCATCCCTCCCAGGAGGGAGTCGAAGGACTCCAAGACGGTTCCGAAATCATCTTCGAGGATTAGACCAGAGCCAGCTAAGCCCGCGGAGAACATCCACGAGTCCCCCAAGAAGAGCCTTTGGGGACTGGAGACCTTGCTGCTAGTCCATCAGGAGGAGAGCCGCAGGAGTTGGAGCATCTCTTCTGGCAAGTTTTAACTCCGATGAGGAACCTTAACGGATTCTCGGATCCAGAGATTCCTCCTCGAGAGGGCGGCAAGGACACGGTTCTGGACCGAGTCTTTGGAACCCAGAAGCCCCCTAAAACCAGCGCGGCTTTGCCTTGGTCCCAGGGGGTCAAGAGTGCCAGAGATAAGGTCGAGAGCCAGCTCCGAGCTAGCCTCCTCCAGCCATTCCAGCGCCAGAAGCAAACTCCTCCCACCTCCTTTTGTCCACTAGAGGAGGTACTTCGAGATCATGGAGGAGTCCTGTTTAGCTCTTCCCCTCCACCACTCGGTGGAAGAGCTCTCCAGGGGAGTCCCTCTCGAGAGACTCTCCAACCGGCCAGTGTCGTTCTCGGCCTCGGAGATCCTCTGCCAGGAGAAGGTAGCGAAGTGTGCCATGCAGGCCACTTTGTGGCTGGATATCTGGCTGGCATCTCTTGGCATCCTGATACGATCCGAAGACTTGTGTAAGGAGCGTACCAGGAAGGCCTTGGAGACCTTCCTTCCTTCAGGCACTCGTACCATCGACTTTCTGGCCCACCAAGTCTCGAACTTGTGGGCTAACACTCCTGAAACGCTGAGATACGGTTTCTGAAAGATTCAACTCGAAGGTCCCCAACACCGAGGTCAGTAAGCTCAGACATTCCTTCCTTTTGGGGAGTAGTTTGTTTGAGCCAAAAGATGTAGAGCAGGCGGCTGAGAGGTGGAGGAAGTCCAACCAGGACTCCCTCCTCCAGAGGGCTTTAACATCAAAGCCCTATAAGCCTCCAGCACCTCAACAACCTCGTCGTGCAAAGACGACAAAGCCGGCAGTAGCAGCAAAGGCAGCGGTGTCCAAACAGCCCTTTCCCGTCAAGGACAGGAAAGGCAAGAAGTCCTCCAGGGGAGGCAAGAATCCTAGGGGGAGTGGCCGAGGCCGCAAACGCTAGGATTGGCAGTCCCCCCGCACGTCCACCAGTGGGGGGATGCCTTCAAAGTTCCGTGGACAGGTGGCAGTAACTCGGGGCCGATTCCTGGACGATCTCCGTGATCGGCCAATGATATCGCGTCCCGTTCATAACATCTCTCTCCCCCCTGACAGCGAATCCAGTGTCTTTGAACTCTCTTGCCATGGGATCGGCAAGAGGGCAAGCCCTTTGGTCAGAAGTCGAGACCATGTTGAAGAAGGACGCTCTCCAAGAGGTCGTCGACGGGTCCCCAGGCTTCTACAGTCAACTCTTTCTTGTAAAGAAGGCGTCTGGAGGCTGGAGACCAGTCATCGACATCTCTGCTCTAAACAGGTTTGTCAAGAAGACACCGTTCAGCATGGAGATGGCAGACACGGTCAGACTCGCAGGGAGACCGCGAGACTTCATGTGCACACTGGATCTGAAGGACGCATACTTCCAGATCCCAATCCATCCGTCTTCAAGGAAGTACCTAAGATTCAGCCTAAACAACTAGATCTACCAGTTCAAAGTACTGTGTTTCGGTCTCTCAACAGCCTGATATGTGGGCACACAGGATTGGCATCCGTCTCCTCCGTTATCTGGACGACTGGCATCCGTCTCCTCCGTTATCTGGACGACTGGCTGATCCTAGCAGACTTGGAGTCAACCCTTCTTCGACACCGAGACAAACTTCTGGGGATTTGCCAAGATCTAGGGATCATGGTAAATCTCGAGAAGTCTTCTCTGCTTTCTACCCAAAGACTGGTATAGCTAGGCATGATATTGGACATCAATCTCCACAAAGCCTTCCCATCAGACGACAGGATAGCAAGGATGAGGAAGGTCGCAAGTTCTCTCCTCAGACGAGACAAACTCCCAGCCCAATCGTGGTTACGTCTCCTCGGCCATCTCTCATCCTTGGTCCGTCTAGTTCCCAACGGTCGTCTCAGGATGAGATCCCTGCAATGGCGACTCAAGTCCCGGTGGAGTCAAGGACTCGATTCCCCGGACGTCTTGATCCCTATGGGTCTCGCGGAACGGACGGACCTTCAGTGGTGGGTGGCAGACGAGAACCTACGAAGGGGAGTGGATCTTCTCGTCATCCCCCCGAATTTGATGCTGTTTTCGGACGCCTCAAAGAAAGGGTGGGGGGCCCACATTCTGAACCGCAGGACCTGAGGCCTGTGGTCAGAATCAGAAAAGTGCCTCCATATAAATCTGCTAGAAATGAAGGCCGTTTTTCTGGCCCTTCAACAGTTCCAACAGCACCTGGCAGGTCACTCTGTGGTGGTGATGAGCGACAACACCACAGTAGTGGCTTACATCAACAAGCAGGGAGTACCTTTTCAGAACAGCTATCCCATCTTGCAGTAGAGATGCTGAGATGGACCGAAGTCCATTCGATTCCACTTTTGGCTCGCTTCATTTCGGGCAAAAGGAATGTGCTCGCCGACAGTCTGAGCAGAGCGTCTCAGATAGTGAGTACCGAGTGGTCTTTGGATCGTCTAGTAGCCAACAAAGTCCTGACTTTGTGGGGTTCCCCGACTGTGGATCTGTTCGCGACAGCGTTGAACTTCAAACTGCTGCTGTACTGCTCCCCAGTCCCATACCCCAAGGCTCTGGCAAGATGCTTTCCAACAACGGTGGGACAACATCGACGTATACGCCTTTCCCCCGTTCTGTCTGATGAGGAGGGTACTCAACAAGATCAGACTATCGGTCAACCTCTCGATGACTGATAGCTCACCTGTGGCATCACGCGGAATGGTTCCCGGACCTTCTGCAGCTCCTTACGGAGCCTCCAAGAGAACTCCCTCTGCGACACGAGCTACTCAAACAACCACACGCCAACATCTTTCACAAAGCCGTAGCTTCGCTTTGGCTTCACGCCCGGAGACTATCCAGCATCTCCTCTCAGAGAGAGGATTTTCGCAACAAGTTACGGAAAGGATGTCTGGCCACCTGCGCAGGTCATCCGCAGGAGTCTACCAGGTGAAGTGGAGAGTTTTCTGTGGTTGGTGTCAATGAAGGGGTATATCTCCACTCGATGCCACTATTCCAGCAATAGCGGAGTTCTTCGTGTACAGTACTTGCGAGAAGAAATGCGCCTTTCAGTCTCGGCAGTGAAAAGCTATCGCTCAGCCTTAAGTCTAGCCTTCAGGCTCAAAGGAGTGGACATTTCTTCTTCGCTAGAACTTTCCCTACTCATACGTAGTTATGAACTTACCTGCTCTCAGTCGGAAGTAAGACATCCTCCATGGAACGTTGTTCGAGTTCTCAGGTCTCTTAAGAGACCTCCCTACGAACCATTACGCCAGGCTTCAGATTGCCACCTAACTTGGAAGACAGTGTTCCTTCTAGCTTTGGCGTCAGCCAAGCGAGTTAGCGAACTTCATGGTCTCTCGTATGACATCGCCCATTCAAGGGGATGTGGGGAGGTAACGTTCAACTTCGTCCCTGAGTTTATTGCCAAGACTCAGAATCCGGGAGTGCCGGACCCTCGGTTCGACTCCTTCCGGATTTCGAGTCTTCGTTCCGTAACAGATGACCCAGACCATCTCCTACTATGCCCTCTTAATGAGAGAATGCCTTGATGAAGTCATTGAGCTTCAGCACGGCATTTCATTCCCGTGCTGAATCTTGGTGACGGGCAAGAGGGCTCTCGAACTTCGGGAAATTGCTCCCCCAGTTCGAATCTAAATTTCTCTCTTTCATCTTTTTCTTCTGCTTAATATTACTTCGACCTTCTCTTAATTTTATCAACTTTCTTTCATCTTGCTGTCCTATCTCTATGATTATTATTTTTCTTAGTTATATATATATGTAGATGTATGCATATATATATATTTATTTATTGTATTTGTTCATTTATTTATTTATCTATTTTTTTTTTCTATTTTATTTAAATGGCGTGGATATTTCCACATTCGTTATTACTGCCTGCTTAGATGAATGGGAGAAGGGATCACGGTTGGGAGGTATTCGCATTCAAAGCTATATATGAGAGTATTGGATGATCTCAGCCATCCCAAAGATGGTTTGGACCTTTTTGGCGGAACTACTCTCAAGGGTTGGGTCATCGGAATCCAGGGGGATCCAATCCTTGAGGTGGGACTCTTGGCTTTTGGCCGGAAGCCCATCATTACAGATATGGGGAGGATGATTCCATATTACTTTGGTCTCAGTCCTAACAGGCGGGTTTAGCTTACACCTGTGCCTCTATATCTGTTTTGATGCTATCCTTCGGGTAGGGTATGGAGTGGACCATCGGGGAAATATACTCTCATTGTGCCGATAGTGGAGAATGCAAATTTCCTTTCCAACGTATGATACTTTCTTATAATTCTCAAGCAGGTACCCCAACAAAACAACAAAAAACCTGAAAATCCCATCCTTAAATATGGACCCTTCAAATACTGACTCCCCATCCCCTGGATTTGCTGACTCCCCCCCGGCACTGTTGACGACTTCTGCTACTGTAATTAAGGAAAACTCTGTTGACGACCTTCGAACTAAAAAGGACCACTCTACTGATGTTAAAAAATCTAGCAATTTGGGTAACACAGGGAAACTACGATTCCTTCATGTTTCCCAAATCCCATTAGAGACAAATTATGATGATATATATAGAGCATTTGAGTGCTATGGATTGATAAAGGAAATAAGGATGAGACTTGGAGATGAAAAATGGGACTCTTGGATATCTTTTGAAAGTCACGATGAGGCGTTTAATGCCATAAGTAATATTAGTAGTATCAAAATTAACGAATTGAACATCATGGGAGCTCTTTGTGATAAGGTCCCAAAGGAATTGGATGTGTACAAACCTGCTGATTGGTTTGAAAAAGATAGAAATGTACCCATGCCTTCACAGAGAAAACCCAAACCACCAATGTGGCTCTTAGCTGAACCTAAAGGGATAATAGGGAATTATTTTAAGATATGTAAGTTTATCCAAAAAAAAGTAGGAACCATAGCACCTGGAGATAAATCTCGTTTTGGGAAGAACAGTTATCTCATCCATGCCAAATCTTCGACTCAGTCTGCAATACTGTCTAACTTACAGACAGGCAGTGATGAAATTACATTGGAAATGAAACCTCATCTTAATTTTAGTTATGGAAGGGGAGTGGTCTTTAATAAGGACTTATACGAATTTACAGAGGAGGAGATACTTTCTATGTGTCCATTAAATGTATGGAAAGTGCATAAGATTCCTGGAACTTCAATGATTATACTCACTTTCCAGGATGCTGATGTACCTTTCCATATTTTTATTGAAAATGAAAGGATTAAAGTTCGGCCTTTCAAACAAAAGCCCCTGCAATGTTTTAATTGTTTTAAATTTGGACACCCATCCAAAGTTTGTGAAAATGGAAAATTGTGTGGTATTTGCTCCAAAACTTATCATGGAGAATGTACACTTGAGGCCAGGTGTTCAAATTGCAATTTGAATCATAAATCAACTGATAGGAGATGCGAACTGTATAAGTTGGAGGAAGCTGCCCTAAACAAATCAAGTTTAGAACACATAAGTGTGGGACATGCAAAAAGATTGTTGAATAAATCAACCAGCTATGCAAAGGCCTTAAAATCAAAGGTAAATTTACCACAGGAGACAGCAACCCCACCTAGCACTGCCAGTAATCCTAAGAAAAGAAATACAACCTCTGATAATAAAGTACTGCATGACAAGGTAATCATATCGCCTTCTGAGGCTTTGCCACACCGTATTAAAAATGGGTCATTGCCCATTTCTGTACAGCCTTCGTCCCCCATTACCAGCAATAGTACTAACCTCTCCCAGGCCATGTCCTTGCCTGATTTGATGGAGATGCCACCTGACACCAAGTTACCAGGTGCACCTGTATTGGGGAAGGTGCAAAAACCTGGTAGCTCAAAACCTACTAATCGGAAAAGAGAGAGACCTCCATCTCTCTCGCCCCCCTCCATAAGAAATATCAAAATTACGACGTCAAATAAGTATGATGATTTGTCAGTTGATATTTCTGATCTGGAAGTCAATTTAAATAAATCGGAAATTCAAGTGGAGGTCCACCAACCTCCTCAACAATCAGATCAAAAAGACAAAAAGAAAATCATAAATTCTAAACCCAATCTATCAAGACCCTCTTTAATAAAACCACCAAAAAATAGTGTTAGATCAAACACTGCTAATGGGAAGACTCCATCCAAGGGGTCTACCAAATTATAAACCATAGTTTTTTCCTCCATTTTGCAATGGAATTGTCAGGGTTTAAGGGCCAAATATGAAGAACTTAAGCTCCTTATTCATGAGCATTCCCCCATAATTATTTGTCTACAGGAGAGCAAACTTGATCATAATACCCCTTGCCCTCGCGAATACATTAGTTATAGGACACCATATGATCACCAAGTGGGGAGCCATGGCGGAAGTCTCATATACGTTCGTCGAGATGTTCCCCAAGTTTCTCTGCCTATTCGTACACCTCTGCAGGCAGTGGTTGTACAGATCGACATAGGGCGAAAATATACAATTTGTTCTCTGTACTTGCCTCCAAATGATAACATTTTGTATGACAACTTAGTGGAGGTGATTCAACAACTCCCTCAACCTTTCCTTTTACTTGGAGATTTGAATGGTAGACACCCTTTGTGGGGTGATGTTTTAGCAAACACGAGGGGAAATATCATATCATCAATTGTGGAAAATGAAGATGTGGGACTCCTTAATACAGGAGAGCCCACACACTTTCATTTCCAGACAGGTACCTTGTCATGTATTGACCTATCAATCGTAAGCTCTAATTGCCTTCTCGACTTTGATTGGAGAACATTAGATGATTGGCATACTAGTGATCACGCACCAATCATTATAAACACCAACAATGGTCCACCTTTACAGGGATCGCCACGATGGAATCTTGACAAGGCGGACTGGGATAAATTTCGTGAACTAAGCGAAATTGAGGGGGATGCAGGACAAGTTGAAAATATCGATGATGCCATAGACTTACTGAATGGAACTCTCCATACAGCAGGAGTCAATTCAATTCCCAAAACAACAGGGTTATTCAAACGACGACCCGTCCCGTGATGGTCTTCAGAACTAACTGCCCTCCACAGAGCCACAAGAAGATCTCTAACACGATTGCGTAGACGCAGAACTGATGAGAATTTAATTATGTACAAGAAATGTAGAGCACAGTTCCGTCGTGCCATGAAAGAAGCAAGGCGCCAGTCATGGATGTCTTTTGTTTCCTCCATTAACAGTAGGACACCACCATCTGCTGTGTGGAGGAAAGTAAAAAAGATAGCTGGCAAATTCACCCCCAACCCACCACCAGTGTTGAAGGTGAATGGCCAGTATGTAACCGAAGCAAATGATGTTAGCAATGCCCTGGCTAATCATTTTTCAAATGTATCCAGCAAGTGTGAAGGAGCCCCTGGTCACCAGTATAGGAGCACTGAAGAAAAGAAAATTTTAAATTTTGCAACAAGAAGGGAAGAGTCGTATAATTCTCCTTTCACTGAAAGAGAATTTGATTCCGCACTTGCTCATTGCAATGATACAGCCCCTGGACCCGATGGAATTCCATATGCAATGATTAAACATGTACATTTTAATACAAAGCTATTTATTTTAAGTATTATTAATAGAATATGGCATGATCATAGTTACCCAAGTGTTTGGGAACTAGCCATTATTTTAGCCTTTTTAAAACCCGGTAAAGACAAGTTTTTAGCAGCAAACTATCGTCCAATTGCATTGACATCTTGTTTATGTAAAATCATGGAGAAGATGGTCAATGCAAGGCTGGTGTGGTACCTTGAAAAGAAAGGTATTTTATCACCGATTCAATGTGGATTCCGAAAAATGCACTCAACGACTGATGTGTTGATACGACTAGAGTCTTCTATTTGTGAAGCCTTTGCTTCCAAACAGCACCATGTTACAGTATTTTTTGACCTTGAAAAGGCATATGATACCACATGGAGATATGGTATTCTTAAAACCATTCATGAATTGGGATTGAGAGGAGAGCTGCCACTATTTATTCAGGCATTTCTTTCACGTAGAGTTTTTCAAGTGAGAGTGGGGGAAACTCTATCAGAGAGTAAGTGCCAGGAAGAAGGAGTTCCTCAGGGTAGTGTGCTGAGTGTAACCCTTTTTGCACTAGCAATTAATGGGATATCCTCAGCCATTCCCCAGGATGTTCTCTCAACATTATTTGTGGATGATCTCTCAATATCATTTGCTGGCACTAAAATGGCAATGGTTGAGAGAAAAATCCAACTCTCTATTGATAAAATTATCCAGTGGGCTGACATGAATGGATTTAAGTTCTCGACAAGTAAAACTACCATTGTCCATTTTTGTCGTATCCGGGGAGTACATCCAGACCCGGATATATACATTAAAGGTCAACGGATACCATGTGCAAGAGAAGCTAAATTTTTAGGTTTGATATTTGATTGTAGGCTTACATGGGTTTCTCACTTAAAAGCATTAAAAGCTAAATGTGTTGAAGCTCTGAATATCTTAAAAGTATTATCCCATACATCATGGGGGGCAGACCGCAGTACTATTTTAAAATTATACAAGGCCTTGATTTTTTCCAAAATTAGTTATGGTTGTGAGGTATATTCTTCAGCCACCTCAAGCCGGTTAAAAATATTAGACTCGATACATCATGCAGGTATTAGATTGTCTACTGGAGCTTTTAAAACCTCGCCTATCCCAAGTCTCCTTGTTGATGCTAGAGAGTTTCCTCTAGACCTTTACCGAATGTCTTCCGTTCTTCGGTATTGGTTTAGATTGCAAAGACTCCCTAACTCTCTAGCCTTTCAGAATGCAAGCCTTGTAAGACACGCATCATACTTTGAGTTGCACCCAAAATCTCCTCAACCCTATGGCTTTCGGGTGAAACGATTATTAAATAGTCTGGATATAATTAGAAATAAGGTACTTCCATTCAAGGTATCATCAACGCCTCCATGGAAGTTACCAGAGATATCTTTTTGTAAATATTTTATTGGAGATAAGAAGAATATGTCAGACCTAGAAGCCAGGTCTCTTTTTAATGAACATGTTAAAGAACATAGAGGATCAACTTTTATCTATACTGATGGCTCCAAATCTGATGCTGGCGTTGGATTTGGAGTACATAGTAATGGTTTTAATTGTAGAGGTGCACTTCCTCTGACCGCTTCCATATTTACTGCCGAACTGTATGGCATATTAACCGCTATTGAGAAAATAGCATTGGAGAAGGAGGGTAATTTTACAATTTTTAGTGATGCAAGGAGTGTCCTTCAAGCTATGGAAGTTTTTAATTCTAATAACCCTCTAGTTTTAAAGATTTTAGAATGGCTTCTCATTATTGGACGGAGAGGTATAACAGTTCAATTTCGTTGGGTTCCAGCACATGTAGGTGTGTCTGGGAATGAGAAGGCAGATTCACTGGCTAAGGAGGCTGCATCCGAGTTGCTGCCAAGAAGGTATCCCATTGCCTGTAATGATTTCTTACCTGTCATCAAGAACTTGGTTTGCAATAAATGGCAACAGCAATGGGATAGTCAAGATGGCAATAAAATGCGAGAGATAACAAATGACATATCTCCTTGGAGGTATAATATGATGCCCCGAAAATGGGAGACGTCTCTTTGTCGTCTCCGTATTGGTCACACTCGGTTGACACACGAGTTTCTGCTGAAGGGCCAACACCAACCGTATTGTGATGACTGCTTAGTACCTCTAACAGTAAGGCATTTGTTGACCGAATGCCCCAATTATAACAACTTGTGGAATAGATATTTGTTTGAGGCTCGAGGTGAGGGTGGCAGGTTCATCCTTGCCAAGATTCTTGGAAATGATGTGTCCTACCATGCAAGTGGCATTTTTAGATTTATTTCAGAAGCAGGTCTTCTGAAAAATATTTAACTTTTATGACATTCAATTTTTATTATTTTTATTGAATACTATTTAATTTTTATTTTATTTTATTTTTTATTTTTGTATACATAAATTAGATGTTACCGGCGTCAATGACCTTAGATGTCAGGATGCCTGAAAACTTTTAAATCATTCATTCATTCTCCTACTATGCCCAGTAAGGAGTCTGAGGCTATACCTGAAGAGAACAGCTGCAGTTCGTCCCCAAGTGCCGCCATTGTTTGTTAGCACTGGGAGATCGAAGAGGAGGGTTACCAAAAACACCATCTCAACATTGATTCGAAAGGCAATCCATCTGTCCCTGAATCCTGACCTTCCTCCATCACGTCATCCTAGAGCTCATGATGTCAGGGGAGTAGTTACGTCCCTGGCCTTCAAGAAGAACTTCTCAGTGACGCAGGTTCTACAAGCAGGGGTGTGGAAGCGTCAAACGACCTTCACAGCCCACTACCTGCAAGACGTGACCCACAGGAGGCTCGATACGTTCTCTATCGGCCCTTTGGTGGCTGCACAACAGCTGGTTTAAACCTCAGGCTCCTTAATGGACAAGTAGCAGAGGGTTGAGGGCATTGTTACCCGGTTTTAGTCTTCATGAAAGAAAAGGTTTGTCTGGCCCTTATTCTTTTCTTCATCCTCCCCCCTTTCTTGGGGGAAGTAGCATCCTGGGTTCTCTGCACAGCTGACCTCGAACCACTGCAGGTAAACCAGTCCTAGCCTAAAGTTTCCATCTAAAGAACTTCAGGTCAACTTCCTAGGACGAGTCACACTTTTTTCCTTCACACACAGCTTACGTAGGCCGCAGCCCTTGCATAGCAAGGTGCGAGCGAGGTGCAGGGACTCTTTATTGTTGAGTGCTGACACACTCAGATAATGAGTCCCCGGGCAAAGTCAAAAGCCAGTATGGCTGGGACTTATTCCACCCTTCCTAAGGGTTAAGTCACCCACTTTAAATAGCATGGTTTGTATTCCAGTTACGGAACAAATGACAAATTCGGAGATAATTTGTATTTTTCCTAACTATACAAACCTTAGCTACCTGTATTTAATCAAACTTGCCCGCCAGCCCTGTCCCCCATGAAGTCCTACCTCTAAGCAAAGTGAGCTTACAACACATATGTGTGAGGGGGGAGGGTAGCTAACTACCCTCCCTAACCCCCGCTAACTAGCGGTGGGGTAGTAAACCCTCGTTAAAATTTTAATAGCTCGTTCTTTCAGCTACGCCGAAAGTAATTACCCACTTTAAATAGCTAAGGTTTGTATAGTTATGAAAAATACAAATTCTCTCCGAATTTGTCATGTTCCCAACTTTAGTAGGCCTACTATTAGATGGTGGTAGGCCTAATCTGAAAACTATACTTTTGTGGAAGGTAATAGCATCAGAACACAATAAAATAAGAAAACTAATTATTATTATTACTAGCCAAGCTACAACCCTAGTTGGAAAAGCAAGATGCTATAAGCCCAAGGGCTCCAATAGTGAGAAATAGCCCAGTGAGGAAAGGAAATAAGGAAATAAATAAATGATGAGAACAAGTTAACAATAAATCATTCTAAAACAGTAACAGCGTCAAAACAGATATGTCCTATGTAAACTATTAACGTCAAAAACAGATATGTCGTATATAAACTATAAAAAAAACCCATGTCAGCCTGGTCAACATAAAAACATTTGCTCCAACTTTGAACTTTTGAAGTTCTACTGATTCAACTACCCGATTAGGAAGATCATTCCACAACTTGGTAACAGCTGGAATAAAACTTCTAGAATACTGTGTAGTATTGAGCCTCATGATGGAGAAGGCCTGGCTATTAGAATTAACTGCCTGCCTAGTATTACGAGCAGGATAGAATTGTCGAGGGAGATCT
Source organism: Palaemon carinicauda (assembly GCF_036898095.1). Taxonomy (NCBI): domain Eukaryota; kingdom Metazoa; phylum Arthropoda; class Malacostraca; order Decapoda; family Palaemonidae; genus Palaemon; species Palaemon carinicauda. The sequence goes on from NC_090754.1 coordinate 67,873,728, forward strand.
GAATGTAAAGGATGGTCAGAGTTATGAAAAATCTTATGCAACATGCATAATGAACAAATTGAACGACGGTGCCAAAGATTGATATCTAGATCAGGAATAAGAAATTTAATAGACCGTAAGTTTCTGTCCAACAAATTAAGATGAGAATCAGCAGCTGAACACCAGACAGGAGAACAATACTCAAAACAAGGTAGAATGAAAAATTAGAACACTTCTTCAGAATAGATTGATCACCGAAAATCTTAAAAGACTTTCTCATTAAGTCAATTTTTTGTGCAATTGAAGAAGACACAGACCTAATGTGTTTCTTAAAAGTAAATTTGCTGTTGAGAATCACACCTAAAATTTTAAAAGTCATACAAATTTAAAGAAACATCATCAATACTGAGATCCGGATGTTGAGGAGCCACCGTCCTAGACCTACTTACAATCATACTTGAGTTTTGTTAGGATTCAACTTCATACCCCATAATTTGCACCATGCACTACTTTTAGCTAAATCTCTATTAAGGGATTCACCAACCCCAGATCTACATTCAGGGGATGGAATTGATGCAAAGAGAGTAGTATCATCTGCATATGCAACAAGCTTGTTTTCTAGACCAAACCACATGTCATGTGTATATAGTATGAAAAGTAATGGGCCAAGAACACTACCCTGTGGAACACCGGTCACATTCCTATACTCACTATGGTGCCCATCAACAACAACTTTGTGATCGTTTACTCAAAAAATCAATAATAATACTAAGAAACGACCCACCCACTCCCAACTGTTTGAGTTTGAAAATAAAGGCCTCATGATCAACACGGTCAAAGGCAGCACTAAAATCAAGTCCAATCAAATGAACTTCCTGACCACAATCAAGGGATTTCTGTACAGCATTGGAGATTATAAGGACATCACATGCTCCAAGGCCTTTACGAAAACCAAATTTCAAACTAGGGAATAGATGATTACTTTCAGCAAACATATTAAGATGTTTTGCCAGAGGATGCTCAAAAGCTTCAGATAATATGTGAGTTTTGGAAATTGGGCGGTAATCAGTGGGACTTGAGCTATCACAAACACATTTACATAGAGGAGTAACATTACCAATTCTCAAACAAGTGGTAAAAGCTCCTCTTCTTGCTAACTTGTGCAAAATAACGGATAACTTTGGAGCCAAGAAATCTGCTGTCTTTATAAAAAACAATGGAAAAATACCATTTGGGTCTACACCTCCATAAGCATCAAGGCCCATCAACAGAGCTTTAATTTCACGAGATTGAAAAGCTAAACTAGTTAGTTTAGCCTCAGGAAAACATGAATGAGGAAGTTCAAGTTTTTCATTACTCTGTTTATTGTAAAAAACATCAGCCAAAAGGGTTGCCTTTTCCTTTGGACAGTGTGTGACTAAGCCATCTGGTTTAAGTAAAGGAGGAACTGTTGCATCTACACCAAAGAGTGCAGATTTAAGGGTAGACCACCATTTTATGTTCCTGAGTTGTACCAGAAAAGGTTTCTTTTATGGTTAAATTGTACTCCTTTTCAGTTGAGGCATAAACTCTCTGAGCAAAAGCTCGAAGCTGAGTATAGTTATTCCAGATCAAATGTGATCTGTTACCCTTCCAAAGATGATAGGCCTCCTGCTTGTCCAAATAAGCACGTCTACAATCATCATTGAACCACGGTTTGTCCTTCACTCGGTACCTTAGGACACAAGAAGGGATACACCTATCAATTATGTTGACTATATTCTCATTCAAAGGGACAACAGGATCTACACTACTATATAATTGTGACCAATTCAAGAACAAAAGATCATGCAAAATCCCATTCCAGTCTGCTTGGGATTTCATTTAAATGGATAAAATGTTTTCTCATGCAAATATGGCTGGGTGGAAATCGAAGGAAATTTTATTTTCTAAACCTCTTGATTATTTGTTTTCAATATTGGAATATGCAATGTAATTACAGCTCTTATTTTATTTATGTTAACCCTTTTACCCCCAAAGGACGTACTGGTACGTTTCACAAAAGTCATCCCTTTACCCCCATGGACGTACTGGTACGTCCTTGCAAAAAAATGCTATAAAAATTTATTTTTCATATTTTTTTATATTTTTTTTGAGAAAATTCAGGCATTTTCCAAGAGAATGAGACCAACCTGACCTCTCTATGACCAAAATTAAGGCTGTTAGAGCAATTTAAAAAAAATATACTGCAAAATGTGCTGGGGAAAAAAATAACTCCCTGGGGGTTAAGGGTTGGAAATTTCCAAATACCCCGGGGGTAAAAGGGTTAATAGTGAAAGATTAGGGTAGAAATATGTTTTATATAAGCTACTGTATTTGATCTAATAATGGGGAATGGAAGCCAAGTCCATGTTTGTATAATTGAATTAAGAGATACTGTAATTAGATAACTGGAATAACACCAAATATAGCCTGCAGGGTTAACGCGTGTAGTGATTCTATCTTCATTTCCAATCTTTTATTTTATTAGGCTTTTGGTTTTTTCTGATAGTTTTCCTTGATCTTATTTTGGAACTTTTCCACCCATCTCTTGTGCTAATTCCAATACATATTTGTTCCGTAACTGAAATACAAACCACGCTATTTACATGGAGTAATTGCTTCGGCATAGCTGAACCACGAGCCATAAAAGTTTTAACGAGGGTTTCCTACCCCTCCGCTAGCTAGCGGGGGGGGGGGGGGGGGGGTTAGGAGGGGTAGCTAGCTACCCCCCCCTCACACACACCGGAGAATACGCCACTTTACTTTTGGCTCGGATAGCGATCGGAAGTCTCCGCTCCTATCCTCACTTGACGGCCATTATTGTTTTGTCTTTTAACTTACCTTTTCTTATACTTAATATATTTAAACATTATTGATGTTTATGTATATTTTTGTGTATAGAAAATTGTAATTGTTCCGTAACCGAAATACAAACCACGCTATTTACATTGGGTTTACCTTTCGGCGTAGCTGAAATTGACGAGCCAATAGATTTTAACGAGGGTTAACTACCCCCGTGCTAGTTAGCGGGGGTAGGGGAAGGGGTAGCTTGCTACCCCTCCCCCCCACACAACGGTGATTTGCTTCACTTCACTTTTGGCTCGGACAATGAACAGATGTCTCTGTCTATTGTCCTCGTTTTTTGACAGCCTTAATCTCTTTTTGCTTTTCCTCAGACTTTGTGTGTTTGAAGTTGGCCTCGCCCTTTGCTGTTCATCATGCGCAAGTGCCCTGGAATTGCCGGCCGCCCTTGCGGTACCTTCATGTCTGCGGTGGATACTGATCCTCACACCCTTTGCCCGCAGTGTCGAGGTCGACGGTGTGATAGTGAAAATACATGTAGTGTGTGTAGGGAGTGGTCTGCCTCCCAGTGGGAGAGGTTTGCCCGCCGGCGTAAGAAGAAGTCCAAGAGAGACCGTTCTCCTTCGAGGGTTGCCTTGAAGGAAGAAGGCTCTCGGGACTCTTCTTCCGCCGCCCAAACCTCCTCCGAAGCTCCCCCTCGTCCGGCTCCTGTTGAGAGGCCGCCGAGTGGGAGCGCAGGTCATAGTTCTGTTTCCCGACCTCGGGGTGCGGGAGAAGGCGTCGCCTCCCATAGTGGGGCGGTTCCCCCTCCTCCTCCGGGGGAGGATTTTGATAATGTTAACTCCATGTATAATGATGATCTTTTTCAGCTTTGGGGTTCCTTGGGGCTTAAGGGCCTGCCCTCCAAGGAAGGCCTGTTTGACCTTATTCAGTTGGGGGCCGCTGTCAAGCAGTCGCCGGTGATAGCAGAGGTAGATCCTCTGTCTATCGTCGATGTCGTGGTGGCAGAGGCTTCCGACGAGTCTGGTCAAACCTCTGCGGTGCTTGATGGTGATGACGTTGCTGAAGGCTCTCCTCCCCCTTCTGTACATCCTTCGGAGGGGAAGGGGGTCCTACGGGCTCTCCTGCGGTTAAGTCTCCCCCTCGGGGGAGCACTCTGACTGAGACTCCTCTTCGGAGGACTGATGATTCTGACGACCTCCCTCGTGGCCGCCTTCGCCGTAAGGCTCATCGTCCGCTTCGCCGCAAGGGCCTCCCGTCTCCCTATAAGGGTGTCAAGAGGCGCCTTTTCGAGTCTTCTCCTCCGTCCTCCGATGTGGACTCTCCTCACCAGAAGCAGTCTGTAGCAGCGGCGTCCTTAGACCTCTCCGGGGATCGTTCTCGTTCTTCTACGCCTTTCAGACCTTCGACTTCCTGTGCAGACGGCCAGCAGCCTGATCTCGTCGGCCGACGGGCACCAGTCCCTTCGGGGCAAAGGGATGTCGCCCACGGTGTGGACACTACCCTTGCTTGCGCGTCAGGGTTCCCCTGCGCGCCCTTCTGCGCGTTCACGCATAGTTGCACAACAACGCCCTCCTGCTCATCAGTGCTCTCCTGCTCGTCAGCGCTCTCCTGCTCGTCAGCGCTCTCCTGATCGCCAGCGCTCTCCTGCTCGCCAGTGCTCTCCTGCTCGCCAGTGCTCTTTTGATGATCAACGCCCTACTGCTCGCCAGCGCTCTCCTAAGGATAAAGAACATCCTCCTGTTCCTGCTGCGCGCCCAGCGCTCCAACGGTCTCCTGAGCGCACTAGATCTCCTGCTCGTCAACGTGCACCTGCGCTTCCAGCTCCTGACACGCACCCTGTGCGCCCACGCTCGCCCACGTGCCCTAGAACTCCAGTTCAGGAATTGGGCAAGGACTTAACTTCTCCTCGCCCTCGCGATCCTGCTCGTCAGCGCGATCCTGCTCGTCAGCTTTCTCCTGCGCAGCAACGCGCGCGGTCTCCTACGCGTACATCTAGAGTTCCTGCACGCCCACGCGCCCCCTCTTCCTGAGCCCACTCGCGAGCGTTTGCCTTTGCGCGTCGCGCTAACAGTTCCTGCGCAGCCTTCTACGTGCCGTCTCCCTGCTCGCTAGCGTTCTCCCGCGCGACAGCGATCTCCGACGCGTCAACGTTCTCGTTCTCGTCAGCGATCTCCTGCGCGTCAACGATCTCCAGCGCGTCAGCGTTCTCCTAAGCGCTGGCGATCTCCAGATTCTCCGCGTGATCCATCGCCTGCGCGCAAGCGCCCAGCAGATCCGGAGAAACATAGGTCCCCTGCGATCATCTCCCCCACGCGCGGTCGCTCCCCTGCGCGTTCTACGTGTTATCGCTCGCCAACGCGCCATCGCTTGCCTGCGCGCCATCGCTCGCCTGCGCGCCAGCTTTTGCCAACGCGCCATCGATCGCCGACTCGCCGTCGCTCGCCCACGCGTCACAGGTCTCCAAGACACTCGGTCCCCTGGCCTTCAGCGGTCTCCTGAGCGCTCTCTTTCGCCCACGCGCCAACGCGTTCACTCGCCCATGCGCCAACGCGCTCACTCGCCCGCTCGCCTGAGCGCTCTCGTTCGCCCACGCGCCCGGGTGCTCACTCGCCTACACGCCCGCGTGCTCACTCGCCTACGCGCCCGATTGCGCACCCGCGCTCCAACAGCCCCAAGCACGCTACTCTTTCGTGTCGCCTTCGCGCGAGCGTCAGCACGACCCCCGTTCGCGTCGGGTTCCACAGCTCGCGGCAGCAGCAGGGACGCGTGTCGCCAGGTCGCAGTTAGGATCGCCTCCTCCTAAGCGCAGGCCTCTTTTGCAGGATAGGGAAGGACCTTCGGAGAGGTCAAGGCAACTTTCTTCCCCTTCTTTTTTTACAGGCAGGTCCAGTGGTGTCCACTTCGAAGGATCGCCCGATCCCCTTCCAGCTGGAATTTCGGACTCTGTGTCCGTGTCTCGGCAGTCCTGGTTTGGTCCTTTGATGCGGGCGTTAGTGAAAGCTATGAAGCCGGCACTCGCTGATCCAGGACACAAGCCAGCGACGGCTTCGCCCCAGCTGAAGAGAAGGAGAGGAGTGGTTCCTAAGAGGTCCGTCAGGAAGGCCCCGTCCCCTTCGCAGTCGTTTTCTCCTTCTCCCGTAGACGAGGATTTTCCGTCCTCCGGAGAGTCCAGTGAGGCGGCGGTCTCCCCCTCGGCACCAAGGGGGGAGTCACCTCCTCGTGGAGGAGAATCGTCTCGCGCGGAAGGTGCCTACCAGACCGCCTTGCTGGAGTCTTTTATCCCGCCCAGGAGGGAACCCAAGGACTCCAAGACGTTGCCGAAGTCTTCTGCACGTATTCGTCAGGAACCAGCTAGATCCCGGGAGAACGTCCACGTGTCTCCCCATTAAGAGCTTCCGGGTACAGGAGACTTAGCTGCCAGTCCGCAGGGAGGGGAGCAGCAAGAGTCTGAGCATGCCTTCTGGCAGGTCCTGGGCCTGATGAGACAGCTCAACGGGTTCATGGACCCTGTGATCGCCCCCCGTGAAGGCAAGGACACGGTCCTGGATCAGGTTTATGGGACTCAGAAGCCCCCAAAGGCCAGCGCGGCTCTGCCCTGGTCCTAGGGGCTGAAGAGTGCCAGAGCAAGGGCTAATGCTCAGCTCGCAGTACTCGCTACCTCCAGTCGTTCCTCTGCTGGGAACAAACTCCTCCCACCTCCTCGTCTCCAGCAGAGGAGGTATTTTGAGATCATGGGGGAGTCTAGCCTCGCTCTTCCCCTCCACCATTCGGTAGAAGAGCTTACTTGGGGAGTTCCTCTTGTGAAGCTCTCCGCCCGGCAGGGGACGTTCTCGGCGTCGGAGATTCTAAGCCATGAGAAGGTCGCGAAGTGCGCCATGCAGGCCACTTCGTGGCTGGATATCTGGCTAGGGTCTCTGGGCATCCTATTGCGCTCTGACGATCTGTCTAAGGAGAGCAATAGGAAGGCCCTGGAGACCTTCCTCCTCTCGGGCACTCGCTCCATCGAGTTCCTGGCACATCAGGTTACCAACCTGTGGGCCAGTTCGGTGCTCGAGCGTCATGATGCGGTGACTGAGACGATCCATCTGAAGGTCCCCGCCGTGGACGTCAACAGGCTCAGACACGCCTCCCTCCTCGGGGGGAATTTGTTTGAGCCCTAGGACATGGACCGTACAGCTGATAGGTGGAGGAAGTCGAGTCAGGACTCCCTCCTCCAAAGGGCCCTTGCATCTCGGCCCTACAAGCCTCCAGCTCCACAGCAACATCAGCAGCAGCCTCGCAAGACACCGAAGCAGGCGCCAGCAGCTAAGAAAGTGGTGTCTAAGCCCTAGCCCTTTCCTGCCAAGGACAAGAGGGGCGGTAAGTCCTCCAGGGGAGGCAAGACTCCTAGAGGGAGCGGCCGCGGCCGCAAGCGCTAGGAGTGGCAGTCCCCCCGCGTGTCCACCTGTGGGGTGATGCCTTCAAAGTTGCGTGCACAGGTGGCAGCAACATGGGGCCGATGCTTGGACGGTCTCCGTGATCGGCCAAGGATATCGCGTCCCATTCACGACATCTCACCCCCCAGATGCTGAAGCCTTGACGAGGATGGGGGCCTTAGGGATTAGCAGCTGGGCTCTAATGAACAGTGGGAACTACTTCCCATTGGACCTCGGTGCCCAGCTGTCGATTCAACTAAATCAGTCAGCACTTTCTCTCTTACTTTTGATTATTTTTTTTTTTCTCCCATCTCTTCCTTTTGGGCTCGATATTGTTGACGACTTTGGCATGTTCGATTTTACTTTGGATGCTGCTTTGTATTTGGCAGAGTGTGGGATGGACTGCATTCCATCTCAACCTGTGCCAATTTAGACGCCATCACCCTCTGGCAGACCCCATTGGGTGCAGACCAAGTCTGTTAAGAGTCGGGCTCCAGTGATCCGGTCTTAAGTCACCCATATTTGCGGGTAATGGGTGACGCCAGGCATTGGAGTCGACGGTGGGAGGGGCTAACTACCCCCACTGACCAGTGTACGCCCACCTTAAGAGAGGCAGCCCCTCTCTAATAGAGGACTGGTCCCCGCTGAAGCCTCTTCTCGTGTTGGGCCACATGGGATAGGAGGACTGACATCCTCCGATAAGAGGTGGATAACCCGGCTTGCTTTTTCAAAAAAACCCAACACCTCTGTTGACGACCTGGAAAATACAAACATGGACCTCGGTACAGACAGCTCCAACTCGGGTTCTAACATTGTAACGTTAGAACCTTATTCACGTCATGTGAATAATAAAACGCTAGAGAAGAAGAGAGAGAGAGAGAGTGAAAAATGATGACAGTACAGAAAGATATAGAAAAGTAGAAGTATTACCTGGTCACTATGAAGTAGTGAATTATGAAAAATTTTTTATCTTGGAATTTGAAAACGGAAGAAATGAGCGTATAAATGTTTTTAAAGCTAATAGAGAAATAGTTACTTTATGTGGAGGGCAGCCAAAAATTTTACCCCAGGGAAATGGTTGTCTCTTGATAGAGACACTGTCCCCATTACAAGGTGAAAGGTTAAAAACACTTACAACATTGAATGGTCATAGCGTAAAATGCGTTTCACACCCTACTTTCAACCAGAGTAGAGGTGTGATATATGCTCCAGAATTGTTGGATATAGAGGAGAAAGAAATAGAGGATGAACTGAGAAGTCAAGGAGTAGTTAAAGTAGTCAGAATGAGAAAGAGAGTTGGAGAACAACGTATCCCTCTTGTTACTCTGATTATAACATTTGATCAATGCCGATTACCAAATGTTATAAAAGCTGGATGGCTATCTTTGAAGGTAAAACCATATATCCCGTCACCATTGCGATGTTATCATTGCCAAATGTATGGCCATTTAAGCCAGAAATGTAAAGAAAAACTAAACAATAAGCCAGCTGTTTGTGCCAACTGTGGAAAAAGTAGTCATGGAGTATGCATAGAAAACCCTAATTGCATACATTGTGGGGAAGCACACCCAGCTACATCTAAAAGCTGTGTAAAGTTTATTTTTGAAAAAGAAATCCAGGCCATTAGGACCATGGAAAGGGTTACTTTTAAAGAAGCTCGTAAAAGAGCTCTTGAAAAGCAAATAAGACCAGGGCAACCTTTTTCAATGGTTCTGAAGAAAAACTTGTCAAACCACACAGACGAAAATTATATCTCTACTTCTAAGATAAAGAAACAAATGAAAGTAGTTGAAGAGGTTGAAAGTCCCATCGAAAATCTATATTCAGAAATTGTGGAAAAATCAAAACGGACACTTAAAGATCTGAAAATTATTCAAAAGCCAACTACTCCGATTTTAAACAATAGTACAAACCTCTCACAGGCCGTTTCCTTGCCTGATCTGATGGAGGTTGCACTCGAAACCAATTTACCTGGTGAACCCGTAGTGGGGAAGTCGCAAAAACCTGACAGATCACAACCTTTTAATCGAAAAAGAGAGAGACCTCCCTCCCTCTCTCCTCCTACCATAAGAAACATTAAAGTCATGACTTCCAATAAATATGATATCTTGTCTGCTGATGTTTCTGAACAACTAGAAGGTAAATTGAACCAATCAGAAATTCAAGTTGAGGTCCACCATCCTCCTTAACAATTAGATCAAAAGGACACAAAGAAAAAGAGAAACACAAAACCCACTATATCAAGATCCTCTCTAGAGTTACCTCCGGGAAACATTGTTAGATCAAATATTGCCAATGGGAAGACTTCATCTAAGGTGTCTTCCAAAAAATAAAACATAGTTTTTTCCTCCATTCTGCAATGGAATTGCCAGGGTTTAAGGGAGAAATATGAACAACTTAAGCTCCTCATACGTGAGCACTCCCCTATAACAGTATGTCTACAAGAAAGCAAGCTCGATTCTAATACTCCTTGTCCTCGAGAGTATGTTAGCTATAGGACACCATATGATCAACGAGCAGGGAGCCATGGGGGAAGTCTTATATACGTTCGTCGAGATGTTCCCCAAATATCTTTGTCTATCTGTACCCCTCTGCAGGCAGTGGCTGTACAGATTGATATAGGGAGAAAATACACAATCTGTTCTCTTTACTTGCCTCCAAATAATAACATCTCATATGATAATATAGTAGAGGTGATTAAACAACTCCCACAACCCTTTCTCTTACTAGGAGACCTTAATAGTAGACATCCTTTATGGGGTGATGTTTTAGCAAATGCAAGGGGTAATATTATATCGTCAATTTTGGAGAATGAAGATGTCGGACTCCTCAATACAGGAGAGCCCACACATTTTCATGTACAGACAGGTACCTTGTCCTGCATTGACCTATCAGTTGCAAGCTCTAACTGTCTTCTCGATTTTAATTGGAGAACATTAGATGATTGGCATACTACTGATCATGCACCAATCATTATAAACACCAACAATGGTCCACCTTTACAAAGACCACCTCGATGGAATCTTGATAAGGCGGACTGGAATAGATTTCGGGAGTTAAGTGAAATTGAAGGAAATGCAGAACAGTTTGAAAGTGTTGATGATGCCATAGACTTACTTAATGGAACTCTTCACACAGCAGGAGTGAATTCCATTCCCAAAACAAGTGGGATATTCAGACGACGACCAGTCCCCTGGTGGTCGTCAGAACTAACTGCCCTGCACAGAGCCACAAGAAAGTCTTTAACTCGATTGCGCATGCACCATAATGAGGAGAATTTAGTCATATACAAGAAATGTAGAGCACAGTTCCGCCGTGCCATGAAAGAAGCTAGGCGCCAGTCTTGGATGTCCTTTGTTTCCTCCATTAACAGTAGAACACCAACATCATCTGTGTGGAGGAAAGTAAAAAAGATAGCAGGAAAATTCACCCCAAACCCACCACCAGTGTTGAAGATAAATGGCCAGTATATGACTGGAGCAACCGAAGTTAGCAATGCCCTGGCTGACCATTTCTCAAATGTATCGTGCAAGTGTCAAGCAGCTCCTGGTCACCAGTATAGGAGCAATGAAGAAAAGAAAGTTTTAAACTTCGCAACAAGAAAGCAAGAGTCATACAATTCTCCTTTTACTGAAAGAGAATTTGATTCTGCTCTTGCTACTTGTAACGATACAGCCCCTGAACCCGATGGAATTCCATATGCAATGATTAAACATGTACCTTTTAATACAAAGTTATTTATTTTAAGCATTTTTAATAGAATATGGCATGATCATAGTTATCCAAGTGTTTGGGAACTAGCCATTATTTTAGCCTTTTTAAAACCCGGTAAGGACAAGTTTTTAGCAGCAAACTACCGACCTATTGCATTGACATCTTGTTTATGTAAAATCATGGAGAAGATGGTCAATGCAAGACTGATTTGGTACCTTGAAAAGAAGAATATTTTATCACCCATTCAATGTGGATTCAGGAAAATGCACTCAACGACTGATGTGCTGATACAACTTGAGTCCTCCATTTGTGAAGCCTTTGCTTCCAAACAGCACCATGTGACAGTTTTTTTTTATCTTGAAAAGGCATATGATACCACATGGAGATACGGTATACTTAAAAGAATCCATGAGTGCGGATTGAGAGGTGAGCTACCACTATTCATCCAGTCATTTCTTTCACATAGAGTTTTCCAAGTGAGAGTTGGGAAAGCTCTATCACAGAGTAAATGCCAGGAAGAAGGAGTTCCTCAGGGGAGTGTGCTGAGTGTAACCCTTTTTGCACTAGCAATTAATGGGATATCCTCAGTCATTCCCCGGGATGTTCTCTCAACATTATTTGTGGATGATCTCTCCATATCATTTGCTGGAGCCAGAATGGCAATGGTTGAGAGAAAAATCCAACTCTCTATTGATAAAATTATCCATTGGGCCGATATGAATGGATTTAAGTTCTCAACAAGTAAAACTACAATTGTCCATTTCTGTCGTATACGGGGAGTACATCCAGACCCGGATATATACATCAAAGGTCAACGGATCCCATGTGCAAGTGAAGCAAAATTTTTAGGGTTGATATTTGATTGTAGGCTTACATGGGTTTCTCACTTAAAAACATTAAAAGCTAAATGTGTTGAAGCTATGAATCTTTTAAAAGTCTTGTCCCATACATCATTGGGGGCAGACCGCAATACAATTTTAAAATTATACAAGGCCTTGATATTTTCCAAAATTAGTTATGGATGCGAAATATACTCCTCAGCAACCCCAAGCCGGTTAAAATGACTAGATTCAATACATCATGCTAGCATTAGATTGTCCACAGGAGCCTTTAGAACCTCCCCTATCACAAGTCTCCTTGTTGATGCTGGGGAGTTGCCTCTGGACCTTTACCGAGTGTCCTCTATTATTCGGTATTGGTTTAGATTGCAAAGACTCCCCAATTCTTCAGCCTTTCAAACTGCAAGCCTTGTAAGGCACTCAACCTACTTTGAGTTGCACCCAAAATCTCCTCAACCTTTTGGGTTTCGGGTTAACCAATTATTAAACAATCTGGATATAATTAGAAATAAGGTGCTTCCATTCAAGGTATCATCAACGCCTCCATGGAAATTACCTGACATATCTTTTTGTAGATACTTTATTGGAGTTAAGAAGAATTTGACTGACTTAGAATCCAGGTCTCTTTTTATGGAACATGTTGAAGAACATAGAGGATCGACTTTTATATATACTGATGGCTCCAAACCTGATGCTGGCGTTGGATTTGGAGTACATAGTAATGATTTTAATTGTAGAGGTGCACTTCCTCTAACAGCTTCCATATTTACTGCCGAACTGTATGGCATATTAACTGCTATTGAGAAAATAGCTTTGGAAAAGGAGGGTAATTTTACAATTTTTAGTGATGCAAGGAGTGTTCTTCAAGCTTTAGAAGTTTTTAATTCTAGTAACCCTCTAGTTTTAAAGATTTTAGAATGGCTTTTTATTATTGGACGGAAAGGTATAACTGTTCGATTTTGTTGGGTTCCAGCACATGTACTATGCATATCAGACCCTATGACATACTGTTTTTCGCAAATATCTTTGAAACGAAGACTCGCTCGGATCAACATGATGCTTTAGCACAGTGTGTTTCACACACTCCGCTAATTTTTAACACTATTGTACACTGTCAAATGCGGCTAATTATGGCGTTTACTCTTGACTGTGAAGTCAAAAACCTGCGTGAGCTACTACACATTCGAACAGGTGAGGCGTGATGTATTTCCTCCCCTCTTACCCCCCTCCTTATCCCCTTACCGCTTTCTCTTCCATACCTCCCTTACCCCTTCCTCACCCCCCCCTTCTCTCTCTCTCTCTCTCTCTCTCTCTCTCTCTCTCTCTCTCATAAGTGAATGGCTGTAACAGTGATGCGGAAGATGACCTGTTTGTCGAGAGTGATGAATATTAAAAGTAAAATATGTGGTCAGTTATTTATAGTATTAATCCAGCCATCATATACTCGCTGTCTATTTATGTCTGCAATGACTTCTTAACATATGGCAGCCTTTTCCTAATATTAAAATAAATTATTCATATATTTATCACTTCAATATCGTTTTAAGTTTTTACTCTGCATCGGATTCCCACTTCAGTTCCACCCTTTTCCTTTCCATCTCTTACACAATTTCTTATAAATGACCAAGCGTCAGCTACAACCTTCATCCCATCATACGTTCAACATATCCTATGGGTATTAGGGTCGCATACTCGTATAACTTTCAATGGTTGTATAATTGTCAAACAAACCTCATACAATAATTAAGCAACAACAAGTTGCGCTGGAACAGGAATCAGGGTCATACATAAAACACCTTACCATACTTAACATATATACATTTGAGTTATCCGCCATTATAAATAAGTCATATTGCATAGCTTCATTTCTTCGTGTGCAGAGAGAGAGAGAGAGAGAGAGAGAGAGAGAGAGAGAGAGAGAGAGAGAGAGAGAGAGAATAGGGAGTAGGAGTAGGGTAGGAGGGAGGGAAAGGGAGGGATGGTGGTAGTAGGGGAAGGCAGGGGCGGAGTTAGTGGATGAATGGACGTCACTACTACGTCACGCTTCACCTGTTCGAATGTGTAAATGGCTCACGCAGGTTTTTGACTTCACAGTTAAGAGTAAACGCCATAATTAGCCGCATTTGACAATGCACAGTAGTGTCAAAAATTAGCGGAGTGTGTGAAACAATCTTTGCCAAAGCACCATGCTGATCCGAGTTTTCGTTTCAAAGATATTTGCGAAAAACAGTATGTCATAGGGTCTGATATGCATAGTAGGTGTGTCTGGGAATGAGAAGGCAGATTTACTGGCGAAGAATGCGGCATCCGAGTTGCTACCAAGGAGGTATCCCATTCCATGTAACGATATCCTACCTTACATCAAGAAATTGGTATGTGATAAATGGCAACAGCACTGGGATAGTCAAGATGGCAATAAAATGAGGGAAGTAACAAATATCATATCACCTTGGAGGTATAACATGATTCCCCGAAAATGGGAGACGACTCTTTGTCGTCTCCGTATTGGTCACACACGGTTGACACACGAGTTTCTGCTGAAGGGCCAACACCAACCGTATTGCGAGGACTGCTTAGTACCTTTAACAGTGAGGCATTTGTTGACCGAATGCCCTAATTTTACTAACTTAAGAAATAGATATCTGTTTGAGGCTCGAGGTGAGGATGGCAGGTTTATCCTTGCCAAGATTCTTGGACATGATGTGTCTTACTATGCGAGCGGAATTTTTAGATTTATTTCAGAAGCAGGTCTTCTGAAAACTATTTAACTATTGTAATGACTTCTTAATTTTTATGGTTTTAATCGAATTTGCTTTTAATTTTCATATACAGTAAATGGTATCGGCGTCAATGACCTTAGATGTCAAGATGCCAGAAAACTTTCAATCAATCAATCAATCAATCACGACATCTCAACCTCCCCTGACAGCGAATCCAGCGTCGTTGAGCTCCTATGCCATGGCATCGGTAAAGGGGCTAGCCCTTCGGGCAGAAGTCGAGACCATGCTCAAGAAGGATGCTCTCCAGGAGGTCGTCGACGGCTCCCCAGGCTTCTTCAGTCGACTCTTTCTTGTAAAGAAGGCGTCTGGAGGCTGGAGACCCGTCATCGACCTCTCAGCTCTGAACAAGTTTGTCAAGCAAACTCCGTTCAGCATGGAGACAGCGGACACGGTCAGACTTGCGGTGAGACCACAAGACTTCATGTGCACACTGGATCTGAAGGACGCGTACTTCCAGATCCCAATCCATCCGTCTTCCAGGAAGTACTTGAGATTTTGCCTAGACAGCAAGACCTACCAGTTCAAGGTGCTGTGTTTCGGTCTCTCCACAGCACCTCAGGTGTTCACCAGAGTGTTTACCCTGATTTCGTCGTGGGCGCACAGGAACGGCATCCGTCTCCTCCGTTATCTGGACGACTGGCTGATCTTAGCAGACTCGGAGTCGACCCTTCTTCGACACCGAGACAGGCTTCTGGGACTTTGCCAGGATCTGGGGATCGTGGTAAATCTCGAGAAGTCCTCTCTGCAGCCGTCCCAACGACTGGTTTATCTAGGCATGTTATTAGACACCAATCTCCACAAAGCCTTTCCATCAGACGACAGGATAGCAAGGCTGAGGAGGGTGGCGGAACCCTTCCTCAGGCGAGAAGAGCTTCCTGCCCAATCGTGGTTGCGTCTCTTAGGTCACCTGTCCTCCCTGGCTCGTCTGGTTCCAAATGGCCGTCTCAGGATGAGATCTCTGCAGTGGCAGCTCAAGTCCCGGTGGAATCAAGGATCCGATTCCCCGGACTTCCTGGTCCCGATAGGACCTTCGGAACAGGCGGACCTGTGGTGGTGGCTGGTCAATGAGAACCTGTGAAAGGGAGTGGATCTTCTCGTCCTCCCCCCGGAATTGACACTTTTCGGACGCGTCAAAAGAAGGGTGGGCGGCGCACATTCTGAACCAGAGGACCTCAGGCCTTTGGTCAGAATCAGAAAAGTACCTGCACATCAACCTGCTAGAAATGAAGGCCGTTTTCCTGGCTCTTCAACAGTTCCAACAGACCCTGGCGGGCCACTCCGTGGTGGTGATGAGCGACAACACCACGGTAGTGGCTTATATCAACAAGCAGGGAGGTACTTTTTCGCAGCAGCTATCCCATCTTGCAGTAGAGATTCTGAGGTGGACCGAAGTCCACTCGATAGCACTATCAGCTCGCTTCATTCCTGGCAAGAGGAATGTGCTCGCCGACAGTCTGAGCAGAGCGTCTCAGATAGTGAGTACCGAGTGGTCTTTGGATCCTCAGATAGCCAACAAAGTCCTGACTTTGTGGGGTTCCCCGACCGTGGATCTGTTCGCGACAGCTTTGAATTTCAAACTGCCCCTGTACTGTTCCCCAGTCCCGGACCCCAAGGCACTCTGGCAAGATGCTTTCCAACAACGGTGGGACAACATCGACGTATACGCCTTCCCACCGTTTTGTCTGATGAGAAGGGTGCTCAACAGGACCAGACTATCGGTCAACTTGTCGATGACTCTGATAGCTCCGCTGTGGCATCACGCGGAATGGTTCCCGGACCTTCTGCAGCTCCTGACGGAGCTCCCGAGAGAACTTCCCCCACGACACGAGCTACTCAGACAACTACATTGCAACATCTTCCACAGAGCCGTAGCATCGCTTCGGCTTCACGCCTGGAGACTGTCCAGCGTCTCCTCATGGAGAGAGGCTTTTCGCAATAGGTTGCAGAGAGGATGTCTTGGCACCTGCAAAAGTCCTCAGACGGAGTCTACCAGGCGAAGTGGAGAGTCTTCAGTGGTTGGTGTCGTGGGAGGGGTATCTCTCCACTTGATGCCACTATTCCAGCAATAGCGGAGTTTCTCGTCTATTTGCGGGAGGAAATGCGCCTTTCGGTCTCAGCGGTGAAAGGCTATCGCTCAGCCTTAAGCTTGGCTTTTAGGCTGAAAGGAGTGGACATTTCTTCTTCGCTGGAACTCTCTTTACTCATACATAGCGATGAGCTTACCTGCCCTCAGTCGGAAGTGAGACCTCCTCCTTGGAACGTGGTTCGGGTCCTCAGGTCTCTTAAGAGACCTCCCTTCGAACCATTACGCCAGGCCTCTGATCGCCACCTGTCTTGGAAGATGGCTTTCCTGCTCGCTTTGGCCTCTGCCAAGCGAGTTAGTGAACTTCATGGTCTCTCGTACGACGTTGCCCATTCAAGGGGATGGGGGAGGTAACGTTCAGGTTCGTCCCTGAGTTTGTTGCCAAGACTCAGAATCCTGGAGTGCCGGACCCACAGTTCGACTCTTTCAGGGTCGCGAGTCTCCGTTCTGTAACAAGCGACCCAGACCAGCTGCTATTATGTCCAGTGAGGAGTCTGAGGTGTTACTTGAAGAGAACAGCTGCAGTTCGTCCTCAGGTGCAAGCATTGTTTGTCAGCACAGGCAGGACGAAGAGGAGGGTCACCAAGAACATCATCTAGGCTTGGATTCGAAGGGTTATCCATCACGCCTTGAATCCGGACCCTCCTCCGTCACGTCACCCTAGGGCACACGACGTCAGGGTCATCGCTACGTCCCTGGCTTTCAAGAGAAACTTCTCTGTGACGCAGGTACTTCAATCTGGGGTCTAGAAGCGTCAGACGACCTTCACAGCCCACTACCTGCTGGACGTGACCCACAGGAGCATCGATACTTTTTCTATCGTCCCTGTGGTGGCTGCACAACAGCTGGTCTAACCTCAGGCTCTTTTATGGACAAGTAGCAGTAGGTTGAGGGCGTTGTTACCCGGTTTTAGTCTGCGTGAATGAAAGAGTATGTCTGACCCTTACTTCTTTCTTCATCCTCCCCTCTCTTTGGGAAGCAGCATCCTGGTCTCCGCATAGCTGACCTCAACCTTGGCAGGTAAACCATGCTTCCTTGTGTTCCTAGTATTAAGCTTAATACTGCCGCGTCCCCCATACCCTGACGAGGTGGTATTGGGAACGTCCTATCCTAGATGCCTATCTAAAGGTCTCAAGGTCAACTTCATAGGACGAGTCACGCTCTTTCCTCCACACACAACTTATGTAGGCCACACGTTCCTTGTGTAGCAAGGAACTTGTGAGGTGCAGGGACTCCCTTTCTCGAGTGATGTTCACTTGGAGTCAGAGTCCCCGGGTAAAGCCAAAGTCAGTAAGGCTGGGGACTTTCCACCCTTCCTAAGGGGTAAGTTACCCAATGTAAATAGCGGGGTTTGTATTTCGGTTACGGAACAAATGACAAATTCGGAGATAATTTGTATTTTTCCTAACCATACAAACCTTAGCTATTTACACATATTTGCCCGCCAGCCCTGTCCCCCAAGTCAAGCCCTATCTCTAAGTGAAGTGAAGCAAATCACCGGTGTGTGGGGGGAGAGGTAGCGAGCTACCCCTTCCTCTACCCCCGCTAACTAGCGCGGGGGTAGTTAACCCTCGTTAAAATCTATTGGCTCGTCAATTTCAGCTATGCCGAAAGGTAAACCCAATGTAAATAGCTAAGGTTTGTATGGTTAGTAAAAATATAAATAGCTAAGGTTTGTATGGTTAGTAAAAATACAAATTATCTCCGAATTTGTCATATTGTTCGTGCAT